>NC_080041.1:108343523-108659024 GCF_012489685.1 Lotus japonicus | reverse complement strand
GAATTTTTTTTCTGTAAAACAACTAAACACTTCGGCTAAAAGGTTGGAAACATACCATAACTTTATTTAGATAACTTGTTTCCCGATATACAGTAATAATAGTTTACAATACCATAAGTAAGGTTCAGAATAAACATGCGCACTTTAACAGTGGCGGAAGCAAGACTTTAATAACAGAGTTCTCATAAAGTGAAAGAGACTCCAACATAATCCACAAGAAGAGAAGCAAAGCTGCTTCTCATACCTCTACTCCACCGCTTACAACTCGATCTCCAACTCGAGTAGCTATGCATCGGCGGAAGGATCTCCATCGCCTAATAGCGTTAAGCGCCCAAACAACAAGTAGCAAATAGAAAGGGTTAACTCCATGCAATTACCATGTATAAAAGAGAAAAATCATGCTGTTCGAATTTAATTACCTGGCATGGTAAATAACTAGCAACATAACTCAACTCATATATCAACAACTTAAACATAAATTGGACTCAGATAATAATAACCTCAACAATGTAACATCAAATCAGATATCAATAAACCAATACGAAAATCCAACAACATAGGGTCAGGTGTTAGTTCCCTATAATGCAACTATATGCTGCTAACAAAATGGATCGATCAATATCGTCTCTCAAGACGGGACAATGATAGGACACACCTCCTCATCGCCACTTATAACGTCATACATGACGGGACAATCATAGGACACACCTCCTAATCGCCACTTAACGTCACACAAGACGGGACAATCATAGGACACACCTCCTGATCGCCACTTAGCATCTCGCAAGATGGGACAATGATAGGACACACCTCCTCATCGCCACTTGACTCAAGCCCTATATGCCAAGTCAGACAATAACAAAGCCCACCCAAGGACCAATCCAAAGTAACCACATGTTTCATCCACGAGGAAGCAGTAACGACAGAAACCAGTAAACGGCCGAAGCCTCTCAGAAAACATTTTCCAAATTCAGCATAATAATCATAATCATCTGCCAATCAATATAAACATCTTCATCTCAAACACAGGCAGTGCGATAAAAGCATGCAAGACTCAAAGACGCTCTAAAACCGAGTTACCCTTACCTTCGTGAGTAGAAGTTGGGCATGGAAATTGCGAACCTAGAACAAAGAAAACACAATCATCAACACAAGCTTCACTAGGAGCAACACGATCTACTAATACTAATCGAAATCGTAAAGAAAGCCTCTAAAGCTTCAGAGTTCCTATTTAGGCACAAATTGACAACGGAGACTTCGTTCGCTAAAACGAGCATAACTCGAGCTACAGAACTCAGAATGACACGAAACCGGCGCCAAAATTTCGACAATTGAAAGAGCTACGCAATGGCTCAAGTCATAGAGACCCAAAAATTATTTTTGGACACGGTACCCAAGCAATTAGGTTTCGGCCACTATGGAAAATAGGGTTTTCGAACTTTTTCTTCGATCTAAATCAATTCACAAGGTAGTTTTAGGGTAAAACTAAGGCAAAGAAATTGTCGGAACAATTTTCGGACAATCGGGTCGAAATACGACTATCCAGGGGCATTTTGGTCCAAAATAAAGGCTCAAAACTTCAAAGTTATCAGTTCGGAAAACAAATTTGACAGCAACGATCCTCATGATATCCGTGACAACAAATCCTAAAGGCACGAAGTCAGATTAAGTCTTTTCGACAATAAAGTTTCGAAATGTGAGACAAAAAGAGTTTTGAGTCAATTTTTCAGATCCTGGACAACTGAATCGCAATCAGAGTTTACTGACAGAGGTTTTAGACTCAGGGGAACATAAGGAACATAACCCAAGCGAGAAATCAGAGAAATCGGACAATTTTAGAAAAAGCTCAAAACTTAGAGCACAGAAACGACTTCAGAAACTCAGCAGAAACAGAAATCAGAGGCAGGATTCATGATAGTTACCTCGATACCTAGAAGTAGGGACGAACTGCACGAAGATTGGTCAAGTTTTCGCGGAAATCTCCTCCCCCCTTGCTCCCCACGAAATCAGCCACAAATGGAAAGAAAATGAGAGGATTTTGCTTTTTCGCGCTATTTATAGGCGGGTGAAATCGCGGGAAAATGAAAATTTCGCGATTCCGATTTTTGCAGCACGATCACCGAGAAATTCTAAGAGAGATTCTGGCGTCAGAATTCCAGAACTCAAAACAAATATCTAGGATTTGGGAAAAACGATATCGAAAAACTCAAAAGCGGTGTCGGTTAATCTGCCCCGAAAAACTACTTTTTGCTGTGATGCTCAAACGACAAAACTTCCAACTGAAGAAAGATTGGAAACGTGGAAACAAGTCTGGCAACATGGACGGAATCTTCGTTAGAAGTCCCGAATAGAAAAAGTCTTCATCCATTGCTCGAAAATAGGGTTTCGAAGCAAAGAAATTAGCGTCGGCGGACATCCGAAAAGTGAAACCTATCGTGCGTACAGTCCAGAGTTCCGAAATGAAACGCTGGTCGAAGGAAAAATAAAGAAAATCTTTAAATTTTCCAAGGATTCGAAATCTCACTTAAAACGTTGCTCTAAAGCGAAATTAGCCTATTCTGGACACGCTTGCCATAAGGCGGGTGTGCAGACGACTCGCTCTAATTCCTAAAATGACTACGCAACATTCCTCAAGCAATTCCTGAACTTTCTTCTTCATTAATCTTTCTCAAATATCAAACTCCTGTCACGCTTACACTGATTCTACGCGTGAGTCGGAAATTAGCTTGTTCTGAAAATCCAGGTCTTACAATACTACCCCCCAAAAAGAAAGTTTCGTCCTCGAAACTTAAGGCTCAGTGAAGAGTTCCGGATACTGTTCCTTCATCCTCTCTTCTAGTTCCCAAGTAGCATCGCCCGTGACTTGGTTCCAAATCACTTTTACCAGAGGAACCTGCTTGTTTCTCAACTGCTTGATCCTACGTTCCTCAATCCTCATTGGTGCCACTTCAAAAGACAAGTTGTCTCTAAGCTGAATATCATCTTCCTTGATGATGTGAGAGGGATCAGGAATATACTTCCTCAATTGTGACACGTGTAGCACATCATGAATCTTGGAAAGAAAAGGTGGCAACGCAATCCGATAAGCTACTTTACCTACTCGCTCGATAATCTGATACGGTCCAATGAACTTCGGTGTCAGCTTCCTCGACTTTATCGCTCTTCCCACTCCGGTAGTTGGTGTCACGCGAAGAAACACATGGTCTCCCGCCTCAAACTCTAACTCTCTCCGTCGTGTGTCAGCATAACTCTTCTGTCGACTCTGTGACGTCCTCATCTTCTCTTGTATTTGCTTCACTTTCTCAGTAGTTTGTTGTACTAATTCAGGTCCAACGAGAAGATGTTCGCCATCTTGAAACCAACATAAAGGAGTTCTACATCTCCTCCCATACAAAGCCTCATAAGGTGCCATTCCAATACTAGCATGAAAACTGTTGTTATAAGTAAACTCGATCAACGGCAACAGCTCATCCCAGCTTTCTTGACTATCCAGAACACAGGCTCGCAGCAAGTCTTCCAATGACTGTATTGTCCTCTCTGTCTGTCCATCCGTCTGAGGGTGATAGGCAGAGCTCAACCTCAACTTCGTCCCAAGCGCCTCGTGCAACGCCTTCCAGAAATGCGAAGTAAACTTCGGATCTCTGTCAGAAACAATACTCGATGGTACTCCATGAAGTCGTACAATCTCAGCGACATACACTTTTGCAAGTGCCTCCACATTGAACGTGGTCTTCACCGGTATGAAATGTGCTGACTTCGTCAGACGGTCCACAATGACCCAAATGGAATCAAATCTCTTCCTCGTAGCTGGCAAAGCTACCACGAAATCCATAGAGATACTGTCCCACTTCCACTCCGGCACATCAAGTGACTGTAACATACCCGCAGGCTTTTGATGTTCTATCTTCGCCTTCTGACATGTCAGACATGCCGCCACAAACTCTGCTACATTCTTCTTCATTCCTGGCCACCAAAAATTCAACTTTAGATCTTGATACATCTTTGTCGATCCCGGATGAATACTCAATCTGCTCTTGTGACCTTCGTCAAGAATCATCCTTCTCAACTCCATGTCCAATGGTACGCAGACACGTCCTTTGCAACGCAGAATGTTGTCGGTTCCTACCTCAAAATCCGGCGCTTTTCCCAAAATGATCAAGTTCCGTTTCTCGATCAGCTCCTCATCTAACAGTTGTTTCACCTTGATCTCGTTCAGAAAATCACTAGTGATCGTCACCATCCCAAAGCTCAATTTTCCAGGTGTCACTTGCATACCCAAACTGAGGTCGCGAAAAGTCTCGATAAGTTCCAATTCCTTAATCATCAACGATGAAACATGAATTGTCTGGCGACTCAGTGCGTCTGCTACAACATTTGCTTTTCCTGGGTGGTACAACAAAGTGAAATCATAGTCCTTGATGAATTCCACCCAACGCCTTTGTCTCATATTCAGATCCTTCTGATCGAACAGGTACTTCAAGCTCTTATGATCACTAAAAACAGTGAAAGTGCTCCCATAAAGATAGTGCCTCCAAATCTTGAGCGCAAATACCACAGCCGCTAACTCCAAATCGTGCGTAGGATAGTTCCGTTCATGTATCTTCAATTGCCTTGAAGAATAAGCCACAGCCTTTCGGTGTTGCATCAACACACAACCCAAACCTTGGTACGAAGCATCGCAGTAAACCTCGTAGGGTTCCTTCTCTTGTGGTAATGTCAGAACTGGCGCGGTCGTCAAACGCTTCTTCATATCTTGGAAACTCTGTTCACAATCCTCTGTCCAAGCAAAAGGTTGGTTCTTCCGGGTGAGTTTCGTCAATGGTCCTGCAATCTTAGCAAAACCTTCGATGAATCGTCGGTAATATCCAGCTAAACCGATGAAACTCCTTATATCTGTCACAGTCTTAGGACGCTCCCATGCAAGTACCGCTTCCACTTTACTGGGATCCACAGCAATGCCCTCCTTTGAGATGACATGCCCTAAAAACTTTACTTCTTCGAGCCAAAATTCACACTTTGTCGCGTTAGCATACAATACCTTCTCCCGAAGAACTTGTAAAACTTGTCGCAGATGCTCCTCGTGTTCTTCACGATTCCTTGAGTAGATCAAGATGTCGTCGATGAACACCACAACAAAGCGATCCAAGAATGGATGAAAGATCCTATTCATGTAGTCCATGAATACAGCTGGTGCATTCGTAACTCCAAACGGCATCACCAAGTACTCATAGTGCCCATAGCGTGTCCTAAACGCCGTCTTTTGAATATCCTCATCCTTGACTCTAATCTGGTGATATCCCGATCTCAGGTCAATCTTCGAGAAAATAGCAGCACCCTTCAACTGATCCATCAAATCGTCAATCCTTGGCAACGGATAACGGTTCTTTATCGTGACTTTGTTCAACTGTCGATAATCCACACAAAGTCGCGATCTTCCGTCTTTCTTCTTCACAAGCAGCACTGGCGCTCCCCATGGAGAAACGCTAGGTCGGATAAACCCCTTCTTGGTTAAATCTTCGAGTTGACTCTTCAGCTCAGTCAGTTCTGCCGGTGCCATACGATACGGTGCGATTGATATAGGTCCAGTGCCTGGGACTATATCAATTGTGAACTCCATATCTCTGACCGGAGGTATTCCAGGTACGTCTTCGGGGAACACATCCTCGAAATCTTGCACAACAGCAATTCCGTGTACTCCATTCTCCTTAGCTTCCACCACGGTTGTAGACATGAGAGAACTCAAAGCTCCTTTCCTCAAAGAAAGCTTTGAAAAGTACGAGTTCAGGAACTCAGCGAGTCCAGCATCGGGAAAGATAACTACCTTATTGGCGCAATCAAGAAGAACATGATGGTGGGACAACCAATCCATGCCTATGATCACATCCAATCCCTTGAGAGGTAAACAGATTAAGTTTGCTACAAACTTCTTATCTAGGTACATCCAAGGACATTCCAGACATGCAGTGTTAGTTACTAGACTCTTAGATGCAGGGATAGACACTGTCAAGTCAAACGGTAGCTTTGACACTTCTAGCTTTAACCTTGCCGCACAAGCTATATCTATAAATGAATGCGTAGCACCAGAATCAAATAGCGCGATAAGGGAATTACCCGCAATCTCGCAGGTACTGCGGATCAGACCATCGTCTTCCTCAGCTTCATTTCCACTGATCGAGTAGACCCTTCCACCAGCAGTAGGCCTCCTAGCCCCAGCAACATTTGCAGCAGCCTCAACTTTAGGAATCCTGCACTCTGCAGCAGTGTGGCCTGGCTTGTTGCAGTTCCAACACGCCGCAAGACTCTCAGAACAGTGGTTGGCATAGTGCCCCTTTTTGTTGCACCTGAAGCAAGTCACATCCTCCCGATTCCCAGATGGGGTTCTTAGTGCAATTGCATTTCCACCAGTAGGATAAAAGGACCCAGAAGTTGTCCCCCTACCCTGAGGACGAACATACGGCTTCTTCTGGAAATGCCTACCCTTGTCACCTCTTCCTGGGTTAGTCCTAGCCGGACCTCCACTTCCTTGGTAAGGCTTGTTCAGACCTTGGAATTTGCCCCTTGCATTATCAATGGCCTCAATCCCCTTGGTCTTCTCCACCAGCACTTGGTAGCGATTCAGTCCTAGCGGTTGCACCGCCCTCTGCAGCTCATAACACAGCCCCTCAATGAATCGCTCACACATGTAGCCTTCATCAATCTGTCCTCTAAAGTAACGGAAGTGTTTAGCCAACGACTCCAACTTTGCAGCATACTCAGCAACGGTCATGCCTCCTTGACGGAGTCTCAGAAATTGTGCTTCCTTAGCGGCTCTAGCACTTCTAGGAAAGTACTTGTCCAAGAAAGCTCCACGGAAACACTCCCAAGTGATGGCTTGATGGTCAGCCTCCATCATAGCCCTAGCCCCACGCCACCAATACTCAGCTTCACCCGTTAGCAGGTAGGTTGCATAATCAACTTTCATCTCTGCAGTTGTACGCAAGAAGGTAAAGATCTTCTCCAACTCTTGGAGCCATAAGTCAGCTTCTTCCGGATCGAAGCCCCCAGAGAACTTCGGCGGATCCTGACGCTTGAAATCATTCAGACCCCTGGTCTGAGCAGCAGCTAATTCACGTTCCTCCCGCTGAACACGGCGAGCATTCTCTTCAGCTTGGTTTTGTGCAGCCACCAAAGCAGCAGTAGCAGCACGTTGAGCTTCAGCTTCCTCCCTTGCAGCAGTGTTAGTAACTTGTTGTGCCATAAGGGCAGTCAGATTAGCAATAGCTTGCTCCATCGGATTCATGCTGTCTGAACCTTGAGTCTCGATCGGTTGTGGAAACCTCCTGCTCCCGTTTTCATGAACAGTCAAAGACCACAACAGATACTCAGGCCAGAACAACACAAAGTTCTATAATAACTAACTATGTATATACTTATATCAAATGTATAATTAACAATAACTAGCATAAGGTTATTCACTTACGAATAACCTTCAAAAATAATCTATATAAACAGTAATCAAGCACACTCTTCCTCCGATTGACACCCCATCAATCGGTCTCAGAGTTCAAACATCTTAAGCAGGCACTCTACCCAAAAGCTCTGGTTTTCTAGACCAAAGCTCTGATACCACAATTGTAACACCCCAATTTCTCAACTGAGGAGTCACATTAGTAACCTAACAAAGTCTAAGGACCAATCTGCAATCCCTAAAAACCAAGGGAATTTTTTTTCTGTAAAACAACTAAACACTTCGGCTAAAAGGTTGGAAACATACCATAACTTTATTTAGATAACTTGTTTCCCGATATACAGTAATAATAGTTTACAATACCATAAGTAAGGTTCAGAATAAACATGCGCACTTTAACAGTGGCGGAAGCAAGACTTTAATAACAGAGTTCTCATAAAGTGAAAGAGACTCCAACATAATCCACAAGAAGAGAAGCAAAGCTGCTTCTCATACCTCTACTCCACCGCTTACAACTCGATCTCCAACTCGAGTAGCTATGCATCGGCGGAAGGATCTCCATCGCCTAATAGCGTTAAGCGCCCAAACAACAAGTAGCAAATAGAAAGGGTTAACTCCATGCAATTACCATGTATAAAAGAGAAAAATCATGCTGTTCGAATTTAATTACCTGGCATGGTAAATAACTAGCAACATAACTCAACTCATATATCAACAACTTAAACATAAATTGGACTCAGATAATAATAACCTCAACAATGTAACATCAAATCAGATATCAATAAACCAATACGAAAATCCAACAACATAGGGTCAGGTGTTAGTTCCCTATAATGCAACTATATGCTGCTAACAAAATGGATCGATCAATATCGTCTCTCAAGACGGGACAATGATAGGACACACCTCCTCATCGCCACTTATAACGTCATACATGACGGGACAATCATAGGACACACCTCCTAATCGCCACTTAACGTCACACAAGACGGGACAATCATAGGACACACCTCCTGATCGCCACTTAGCATCTCGCAAGATGGGACAATGATAGGACACACCTCCTCATCGCCACTTGACTCAAGCCCTATATGCCAAGTCAGACAATAACAAAGCCCACCCAAGGACCAATCCAAAGTAACCACATGTTTCATCCACGAGGAAGCAGTAACGACAGAAACCAGTAAACGGCCGAAGCCTCTCAGAAAACATTTTCCAAATTCAGCATAATAATCATAATCATCTGCCAATCAATATAAACATCTTCATCTCAAACACAGGCAGTGCGATAAAAGCATGCAAGACTCAAAGACGCTCTAAAACCGAGTTACCCTTACCTTCGTGAGTAGAAGTTGGGCATGGAAATTGCGAACCTAGAACAAAGAAAACACAATCATCAACACAAGCTTCACTAGGAGCAACACGATCTACTAATACTAATCGAAATCGTAAAGAAAGCCTCTAAAGCTTCAGAGTTCCTATTTAGGCACAAATTGACAACGGAGACTTCGTTCGCTAAAACGAGCATAACTCGAGCTACAGAACTCAGAATGACACGAAACCGGCGCCAAAATTTCGACAATTGAAAGAGCTACGCAATGGCTCAAGTCATAGAGACCCAAAAATTATTTTTGGACACGGTACCCAAGCAATTAGGTTTCGGCCACTATGGAAAATAGGGTTTTCGAACTTTTTCTTCGATCTAAATCAATTCACAAGGTAGTTTTAGGGTAAAACTAAGGCAAAGAAATTGTCGGAACAATTTTCGGACAATCGGGTCGAAATACGACTATCCAGGGGCATTTTGGTCCAAAATAAAGGCTCAAAACTTCAAAGTTATCAGTTCGGAAAACAAATTTGACAGCAACGATCCTCATGATATCCGTGACAACAAATCCTAAAGGCACGAAGTCAGATTAAGTCTTTTCGACAATAAAGTTTCGAAATGTGAGACAAAAAGAGTTTTGAGTCAATTTTTCAGATCCTGGACAACTGAATCGCAATCAGAGTTTACTGACAGAGGTTTTAGACTCAGGGGAACATAAGGAACATAACCCAAGCGAGAAATCAGAGAAATCGGACAATTTTAGAAAAAGCTCAAAACTTAGAGCACAGAAACGACTTCAGAAACTCAGCAGAAACAGAAATCAGAGGCAGGATTCATGATAGTTACCTCGATACCTAGAAGTAGGGACGAACTGCACGAAGATTGGTCAAGTTTTCGCGGAAATCTCCTCCCCCCTTGCTCCCCACGAAATCAGCCACAAATGGAAAGAAAATGAGAGGATTTTGCTTTTTCGCGCTATTTATAGGCGGGTGAAATCGCGGGAAAATGAAAATTTCGCGATTCCGATTTTTGCAGCACGATCACCGAGAAATTCTAAGAGAGATTCTGGCGTCAGAATTCCAGAACTCAAAACAAATATCTAGGATTTGGGAAAAACGATATCGAAAAACTCAAAAGCGGTGTCGGTTAATCTGCCCCGAAAAACTACTTTTTGCTGTGATGCTCAAACGACAAAACTTCCAACTGAAGAAAGATTGGAAACGTCGAAACAAGTCTGGCAACATGGACGGAATCTTCGTTAGAAGTCCCGAATAGAAAAAGTCTTCATCCATTGCTCGAAAATAGGGTTTCGAAGCAAAGAAATTAGCGTCGGCGGACATCCGAAAAGTGAAACCTATCGTGCGTACAGTCCAGAGTTCCGAAATGAAACGCTGGTCGAAGGAAAAATAAAGAAAATCTTTAAATTTTCCAAGGATTCGAAATCTCACTTAAAACGTTGCTCTAAAGCGAAATTAGCCTATTCTGGACACGCTTGCCATAAGGCGGGTGTGCAGACGACTCGCTCTAATTCCTAAAATGACTACGCAACATTCCTCAAGCAATTCCTGAACTTTCTTCTTCATTAATCTTTCTCAAATATCAAACTCCTGTCACGCTTACACTGATTCTACGCGTGAGTCGGAAATTAGCTTGTTCTGAAAATCCAGGTCTTACAAAGTCCCATCATCATCTCTGTATACCGGTGATCAATTTTGACTTCATACCCAAAGGTGGTTAGTGAAAGATAGTATGCATCTACAATCTCAGTTCTCTATATTATCTATGTTTTTTTAGGTTGCATTTTTTAGCACTTACGCTGCTTTTCATGTATAACGAGTTGATGCTGACTCGATGGTTTACCAATCATCAAAGTTGTGGTACCTGTGAGTAATAGTGATCAAAGCGCAAGACCTGAATATTGCTCTAAATCTCCCTCTACTTACCGCTCTGGAAGTGAGTGATGGTGCAGCTAGGGTTCCAAATTTCCAATTGCAGCGCAAGAGGCAAGGGTTCATGAATAAGAGTTATTATGAAAGGAGATAAAAATGAATCTTAAGGTCGTGTCCAGTCTAGTACGTGTGTTTGTGTAGAAAGATATGTGCATAAAAACTGTTTACAGTAACTAATAGTTCCATGCAAACAAGAAAGAAGCTTAGTGTGACTTGTCTATATTGATTTCTAGGAATTGGACACTTTCTAAGTAATACTCGTATTTTTGTGCATGTCTTTGTCTAATAAGGTATGTGTGGGGAAGCCATGTTTACAATGTTTCTAGACAAGAATGTACAATGTTAAATATTTGCTTTTTCTAACACAATCTATGAGACTATGACAGAACAAATTTTGAAAAAAGAAAAATTTGCTAGATGTACTTTGTATAATGCTACAGATTCTCCCTAGACACAATGGCATGCAACTGTTTTGCAGTCCATGTTACATCAACAAGTCCACAAAGAAGGGGAGCAATATCTTCTGCCATTGTCTTCAAAATCATTCTGCATTCTACACACAACAATTAATTTACAAAGTTATTAAAAACACTTAATAAGCAAAATGCATTTTAAAAATTATTAATTAGTCTTGCTCAAAGGTCCTAGAAGATGTAGTTCAGGAAAATTAAGTTTCATTGTTAAGAAAAAAGAAACAGGCTATCAATAAGCATGTGATAAGGTAGATCAATCAATAGTGTAGTTACAGAGGTATCAACATTAGTCTTTCATATAATTTTATATTTTCTCTCCCTTTTGCATTTAGAATGAGATCATCTTCAGTAGTTCTCACAACTTGCAAGGTTTTCTAAAAAAATTAACCAAAAAAAAGCTTAAGGTGCCAAACCTGATATTTTACTGAAGTTAAGCAAGGACACAGATGAAAGAATCTTGAGTTCAATTTCTCCATTTTCCAAGATTCTTTTCAACTGAGAGCTGATAGCTAAGAAGGCGCGAAGATGAAATCCAGCATGAAATAGTGTTGATAGTGAGGAGCTCAACCATGTAACAGTTATTAGGCATGTCCTCACCAAGTCTAGGTGTCTAGAATCTAAACATCTTGATATGGTCTTTAGAAATGGGCTTTCCCCATCACCAATTAATGATTCTAACAAGTTCATTAGCAACTCTTCACCCCTTTCTTCGTCATCTTCCTGTGATTTTAATTAATTTATTATCAAAGATACATTCAAATAAACATATTTTTTCATAAATGATGCAAAGAAAGACATTAGGAGATGACAATTCGCTAATAATGAAGAGAACTTACTGATGAAATGGTTACATATGATTGTTGACCCTCTTCTTTATGTCTAGGAGGTTTTAATTCTGAGTCATCATTATTATAGCCTGCATGCTTTAAGATGCTAGTCTTGGTCGTTGTCTTCCCTTCAGAAGAAAAATGGCCACATAAGATTAGAAGTGCTCTGCAACACTTTTTTCGGGCCTTCTCATCGTTTAAGCTGGCGTCAAGTGCCACTGCAATGGCATTCACAGCCACTTCTCTGTATATGCTAAACCTATCAGGCTCAACCTGCAGCACAAACATGTTTCATACATACTAGTAAGAAAATTGATCATACTAGTAAAACTGAGCAACATTTTTAACACTATTTCAGCATACCAGTAGACCAAAGTGTAACAAAAGGACAGCAATTAGAGGCTTTTCAAGTAGAGAAGGATTCTCGAGATACGTGAGCAGAACATGCATTGTACTAAATACATCTTCACCCACCAAGCCACTTATGAATGAAGTAACATCTGTTCTCCTACAAAAATGAAATCTAGTAAATAACATATCATGATAAGAGTAATAGATATTAGTTGTCTTTATGACAAATAAGTTGAACTTGGCTATTAAACAATCAAAAGGACCCTTCTGAAATTAAATACCAAATTTGGTAACACTCACCTCTTCATAGATACAAGTTCAGTAAGGAGTAGTATTGCGTTTGTTATTGGGGTAACCTTGCTATGAAGAAGCTCTAGAAGACATTTTCTGTTAACACTTCTTGCTATCTGATATATGCAACTAGAGTCTGCACGAATAAAATTTAGCAAGAGTGCTATGACATGTGATTTCTCCTCCATATTTCCCAGTTCAAACCTCCTAAAGAGAAATGAAAGAACACCTATAGAGATGAGATGCTTTGCATAAGTGGATTTATCCTCTTCTTTCAAAGAGGAGAGAAGACCCTCTAACTTGAAAACAGCAGCTTCATCCTTCTTTTTCAACCTAAGCATCTCCGAAATTTCCACTGTTTGAGAAGCGAAATCCAGAAGGAGATTAAACCGTTCGGACTTCCAATCATCTATCAAACGCTTCAAAATAAGGTTGGTCAATGGCATGGCTACACATTCTAAAGTATTTCTTGTTATCGGGCATGTTCTGTTTCCATTTTCAAACCATGCTTTCATGGCTTCTCTTTCAAAGGTTTGACCAGTCTCTAGAGTGACGGGTTCTTCAAAGATATTTCCAGTCAGAGGACAGATAAATTCCTGTGGAATGCTCGGAAAATATGATCCTGCACCAAGTATTTATGAAATGCATTTAATTTATCTATCTGCTAGGAAATCCAGTATTCTAGAGAATATACTATACATGGAAACTACATTAATCAAAATTTATTTTTCTCACCTTCAGAAGTAGAACTTTCCTTATTTAGCTGCACATAAAAGCAGATAAAATAGAGAAGGTGATCAGAAATATTAACTATTAATTATAGCAAGTAATCAAGAGCATATAAACACTAAATTACTTACCGGATGTAATGCATCAGTTGGTGCACCACTTTGAGTGAAATCTTCAGTTTCTTGATCTGTAAATCTAACAGTTTCAGACTCATATATTAATGTTTGTTTGACAATAGTTGAACCATAAGAGCCTCTCACACAATTTTCTAGGCTATCTTCATCCTGATTATCACCAACTTCACAGGCTTCTGGCCTACTAGAGCTAGCAAAGACAGATTCATACAGTTTCTTGCTGACCATTGGCTGTGGTGAGAATGGTTCAGTAGAGCTAGACGACTCTGAAGAATTACCAAGTGAACTTCCCTGCTGGCTTCCACTAGAAGATATTGATGGAATGCAAATAGAAGGAATAGTTGGAGATTCTACCCCTTCAGTGAGCCAGTCTTTGTAATACACCGCAAATATATGAGTTCCAGAATCCAAATGTTCATTATACACTTTCTGAAGAAGCCTTAGCTTTCTTGTTTTGCTTGGTGTATCTACTAGAATTCCAGCTTCTTTATTAAACCATGCCTTCAAATGGGAAAACTGTGGAGCAAATAGATGCTCCCACAGTTCAGGCAACAAAATTGTCCTTGCCTGCAAAGGTGAATCACAAAACACTTGCAAGAGATGCTTTGCTGACACTTTGTTTTTTCTTTGTGTCATATACACCACACTGAGATAAAGATGAGCACAAGCTGACAACTTATAATTTGGGATCCCACATGTACATGCATACTTTAAATCATTTAAACTCAAACCTGTAATAATGCTAAGCTGCATGGTGGCTCTTTTCAGATATGTGGCAGAAATAGGTTCCTCAGCAGATTTTTCTATGGTTTCAATTGCTTGCTCAAGACTTCTAATGACTTTGGTCTCACTATTGTTCTCTTCACCCAGTTCAATAAAATTCAAGGAGGAGAAACAGTTGTGGCGCAAAGTAGTCCGAAAATCTTCATCCTTTTGAAAACTATTTATATATCCATTTAGAATGGAAACTACTGCTTGGACAGCAACTTCATCAAGAGGAAGATTAGAATCTGCTTTCATAGCAAGATGGCCATTTTTACTCCTGCTATCTTCAAAGCCTTTGCTATTAGATCTCGTGTTCGAGTCTTGTGTTCTAATTGCACTCGAGAGTCTAAGCATATGTATACTAGAACTTCTGCTATGCATCTTGCCTATCTTTTCCTTTTCCACAAGTTCATTGAAATATTCTTCATTGCCTCTTTTTGCATTAGACACTCGGTTTGAATAAACATCATCAAATCTACCATCTTCTTTCCCACTCACCCCATACCTTGACTTGTCTTCTGATGATTTTTTATCAAATCTTTTGCCTGCGTTTGAGTCCCTTGAAGATTTCTTCTCAGTCTCGTTCTTCAACGGTTCATCATTTTTGTCTCCTGTAAAATCATTATCTCTTGGCCTCTGGTTCTTAGCAGAGTGAGTATCACTTTTTGACAATCTACTTCTAAACTGATGTAGTGAGTCATTGGACTTTGTTCTGTGTGTTTTAATTCTATCACCTGATACACAAAGTCTATCTTCCAAAGAGTGGAGTGGCTCACTTGAAGCACCATGGTGGAAGGAAGATCGAGCCTTTGTGACTCTTCTGCTTCCTTTGAACCCTTCCTTTGCAAGAAGCTCCTCTAAAGATGAAGCCATTTATATGAAATTAATCAATCCCCTCACAAAAAGTGAATTGTTTTCACCAAATTGTAACTGAAACATTCAAAGGTGAAAACCAAACAAAAAGAGGTTAATGGAAGTGAGGTGGGGTGAAGAGTGAAAAGGAAAAAGGAACAATTATAACAACCCTGCTAGTGTTAGGTCTAAAACAAGTTCAAAATTATTATAGATGAATTTCCAGGCAAAAGGGAAGTAATATATCATCAGAATACCTTAACAATATATTGATACTTAAGCATGTCTCACCATATCACATTATTTGAATATAAGTAAACTAGAGAGTGAAAAATGAATTTACCTGAGATTTTGTTGTTGTTGGTCTTGGTTTGAAACATCTCTGGCAAAAGAATCAAGCTTGTTAGAAGAAAACTCCAACTGAAACTGTGATATGAAAACCAGGTTTAGTCTAGTCTTGTGGTATGTGTGTGTGTGTAGTCTTGAGAGAAATGAAAAAATAAGGGGAGAAGAGAGTAAAGAAGAATGATAGAGATACTGATTGGTGAAAGACCATCATATAAACTAATGGGGTTGATTTAAAAACAAAATGACAAACAGAAAGTGGAGTGAAAAAGAACATTTGGCAGCAAGAGAACGCATTTGACAAGTGAAAGGCCAATATTTTGAATGTTTCAAGGACGGTAGACACACATTGTCTTTCCCTTTATTTTTTGTTTAGGTATTTGCAGGCCGTTTGGTTAATCATATCCATATTCATATTAATATGCTAAGCACTATCTATCTATCTCCAACCACCATGTCTCTCTCTCACTCTCTCTGGTGTGTTAGAAATCCTTAGTTAGAACCACACAACACCACAAAACCTTAGGCTTAAGGCAATGGGTGTGTGTGTTCTTTATTATATATGCACTTGTGCACTTGCTAATCTTGGCAATGTGGGACTTCTTTGAGTTACCACTTCATTATCTCTATTACTCCCCCTCAATTGGGACTCCAATTTTTTTTTTTTTTTTTTTTTTTTTTGCCTGTGCCTTGAACTCCAGCGGGAACATCAGTGGTCGTCGGACTTGTGCTCCTTCGTCTGAGTCTGCCTTTCGACTTTCTTTGTCTGGGCTAGTACTCTAGCGGGAACATCGGAGTTCCTTGGACTTGTGCTCCTTCATCTGAGTCTGAGGTCTTGGCTTGCGCAAATGGGACTGCCATTTTTGCTTTTTTTTTTCAATCTTTTTTTTTTTTACTTTTTTTTTTTTACGTTTTTTTTTTTTTTTTTTGAAAGCGGAAGTCATGGCTTGGATCAGACCAGCTCTGATACCATGTTAGAAATCCTTAGTTAGAACCACACAACACCACAAAACCTTAGGCTTAAGGCAATGGGTGTGTGTGTTCTTTATTATATATGCACTTGTGCACTTGCTAATCTTGGCAATGTGGGACTTCTTTGAGTTACCACTTCATTTAATAGAGATAATGAAGTGGTAACTCAAAGAAGTCCCACATTGCCAAGATTAGCAAGTGCACAAGTGCATATATAATAAAGAACACACACACCCATTGCCTTAAGCCTAAGGTTTTGTGGTGTTGTGTAGTTCTAACTAAGGATTTCTAACATGGTGACCAAACTTATTTGGATTTTTCCACTGTCTCTAGGTGTCACATGGAAACATCAAGCTCTAACAAAACCGTGTTCAGAGAAAAATAATGATTGTTAATTGTCAAGGTACACCGAGTAAAAAACAAGAGAATGAAATGCTACCATGCAATCTCAGATATATAAATGTATATGTGTGTGTGTGACAGAATTATAATATAATTAAGTATATAAAGAATGATATAGATTAACAGTCACCAAAGTATTAAACAATCAAAATTGAACAAACATCAGATGACGTGCGTGTTGTGTATCACAATTGATAAAACAATCATCTTAAACTAAAGTCTATACATATCAGCCGTATAATGTAATGTACATAACATACTACTAAACGAAATCTGTGACTTAGCATAACGGAGGTATACCCAAATAGTCATGTATTTAGAGGAATACTTTCATCTTGTCCCAATATGAGAGCTATTATATATAGTTATATACTTATAAATCATTTTGAAATGGCTTTCTTTAATAAATAGACCAAATTATAAGATCTTTTTAAATCAAAAGTTTTTAATATCCATATTTATACTTTGGTTTATTTTTATTAAATTACTCATTAATTTAATACATCGTGTTTTTCTCTTCGAGTTCAATCATTACCGGCCAATTTACATCCAAGTTGATGAAGTCTTAGGCAAAATCGTAGTGAAGCAAAATTTAATTTAAAATAACGTCCATTCACGTTTGACTAATAATCAGATGCTGCCTAGAATTAGTCTCACTCGTACATAGTTACTACTACTTACAATTGTTACAGACAAACTTACAATCCTTTGAAGCTATTACTGCAACAAAGGTTTTTGGGCTCCTAATAATTAAACCACTTATAGACAAACTATTCCTTGTTGCGAGATGATCGCTCCTTCCTTTGACCTCCAAGAATACGAGAAATTTGCAAACCTCTGCTGAACGCTTGGTTGAACAGCATACGGGTTTGAAACTCTGAAACAAAAGGAAACCAAGCCAGAAAAGCAACAGGAGTGAACAAAAGCAAACCCATCACAATCTCATATCCGCGAGCAAGAGTTTTTACTGATCCCCAAAATCCAGCACGGCGTACAAGGGGTTTTAATGCTTGAGCAATCTGCAAAAAGAAATAGCAATGATAAACAAAGACTAAAACCAAAAACAAATTGAAGGAAATAAAGATAACTCAATAGTACAATTTATCTTATACCACACTACTAAGATTATACACAAATATGTCCCTAATTTGAGACATAATCAGATTTTTTAAAATCAAAAGCTAATGCTAATGTGAGTTTACAAGTCCAACCAACAGTTCAGTCTCTTTGGCTCACATTCAAACTAATAGATGGGGGATATAACATGAGCCGATCTTTCACCTTCTAGGTTGTGCTTTGTTGTTACCAAAATTTCACAAATAACTAAATTAAAAAATGATAATAATTGGGGATAAAGCAGAGGGGGCCTCAAAATAACATTCATTAATTTACTAAAGAAGTGGAAAGAGAATCTACCTGTAGCATTCCCCAACCAGTTGGCATGAACGCAAGAATGCAAACAACAATGTCCTGCAATGTCATATGTGGAAGGGCAATCAAAGTAACAAGAATAGAGACAAAAGTTAGGAATATCATTCCCTTGATTAGCCGGAAGACAAGTTGAAAATTTGCACTGAATTTCCGCCTCCCAACGGACACAGTCTGAGACAACAACAAAAAAAGGAAAAATGGAATTTGTTAGACCAAAAGAAAGTAGTGTCTACATTTTGTAGGCAAGAAAATGAACAGGGCTGTCCTTATATTACTAAACTCAATATAAGAAAACTCCTCCAACCCACACCATAGACAGGTGCGCAAAGACTCCAGTGAGAAAATATAATGTGTATAATAATGAAGCATAAATGTAAAATTATGACATGTCCCTAATAAGCAGTAGTTTGTCACCAACCTTCATCACAAACAATATTACAAAGATCACCAACCACGAAATGCCATATACCTGTTAACCAAGGAAAAGATATCCATTATACCACTAAACTTACCAAATTATGGTCACATAAAAAGTAGGAAAAAAGGGGCAACATAGGTTAAGACTTACCAGAAAACTTTTGTCGCCCTTCTTTGTAAATTTCAAGTGATATACAAGACCATACTGGTAGATAAAGAATCGCAATGATAACAATATCTCCACTATGATTCCACGCAATCCTGAATAGTGGAGATGATCTTGTTCCTCTTCCCACCAAGATTCCCAACTTTTTTCAGGTGGTACACCTATACCTCCTCGGTTACTAATCCATTTATTCCAATCAGTCCAATCATCAACAATTTTTTGCCATTCAAACCCAGAGGGATTGAACAAGAAGGGAGCAAACAGCCACGTGCCCACCATAAACCACATCGATATGGTAATCAATACATATGCAACAGAACTTCTATAACTTTGACCAAAAATTTGATATACAACAAGCAATATCATGAGCTCAATACCCTTGACAAAGTGGCTACGGGAGTAAAGTCTATAATTGTCTGCAAATTTAGCATGGAAAACCACAAACCCTCGACCTGTGGATCTATATTTTGCACCTCCATGAAGCAATGTCCTTCCAAAATAGTGAGTCTTTGTCCCGAGTGAAAATGTGAAGAATACTGGGGCCAGCTGCAACTGCATTAATATGAACTCACTAAGTGCAGTTCGGAAGCCCCTTTCCAAGCCAATTTCCATCAGCATGGGTAACGCCATTAAAAACCCAATCTGAACGAATGACTGAGAAGCAAGAGCCACTTGAAGGGGCTTATTGTCCCGAATGGCTTTTTGAGTACTCAAACCCTCTTCAAGCCCACTGAGAACAAGATAGAGCCGACCATAAAGGAATACATATACAGTGAGAACAGTTATCTGCACAAAATTGAAGAGGAAAAGAAGAGATTCAGAAGTCAATCATATAAAAACTAAAAATATAACAGGGTTCTTTAGCTCACAGGGTACGTCCCTGGACTTTAAGATCAGGGGGCAGCTGTTAGGTAAGGGTTTCAATCCCCTCCACCTGCCATTTCCTATTACCCATTAGATCCCACTAGGGATCTTCCTAATTGAAAATAAAAAAAGGAAAACCTAAGTAATATGCAAGTAAACGTCAACTCTGGTGATAACATACAAGAGTGCTAAAATAAAATCCAACTGTGGTGAAATAGCAGGACAACATTCTGAAGAAGTCAAAGCGGTGCCCAAGTCGGTATACATCTCGACTTAGTGTTTGCTCTCCATTGCCATTAGCTATCTTTGCTTCAAACATAGAAATTTGGTTGAGACCCACATCTCTTCCCTTCCCAACCTGTATGTACTCATGATGGGTAACATTTCCTTCCCGGAGTGTAGAGTTGAAGCCTGATAAATGGAAATAATGGAAAAACACCAATTAAAATATACTCAAATTCAAAGCATACTAAGAGGGATTGGACTACACTGTACCAGCAAAAATATCTTCACTTAGATTGATAACCTTGGAGGCTTTACTGACACCCCCTCTTGTCAGGTGAAAAAGCCTATCGAAGACATCGGGATGACCATAGTGGAAACGAACCCTGCGTAAGCAGAAAACAGAGAGCAGGTTATACATTTATTTTTATCTATAGGTACTCAGTACTCGGGCTGTCCAAATTAGTGACAATTTATGCTTCCTACAGCCTTATGTATTAGTTAGTAGACCAAAAATCAGTCAAAAGCACAGCTTTAAATTAAAATGGACTGAAGACTAAATTAATTTGCCACCCTATTTCAATGGAGATGAAATCAATCTCAAATGTTTATTTCTAACAAGGTCAATCCACCAATTTCTAATAGACTTAGTATATGTTTTGTGTTCATATTTAAGATCTGTCCTCCGCGCTCTCTCTGCAACTCAGCAATTATCTAACAGTAGAAAGCAGTAGGTTTATTCCGACTTTGTGTCCATATTATCCTGCACTTGGAAAGAACTGGTAGAACAACTTACTTCAGGGGATTAGCCAACAATCTTTGACCAATTGTCACGAAACTTGTCTCCTGATTTGACATGAACCATGCAAGGGAAGAAACACTAAGACCAAAGCAAGATAGTCAGAAACACAGAAACTATGGCTTTGTAATAAGAAATACAATGATTTTGAATTATGGATTTACCTTCCAGTAAATATATGCTCCCTAAGTCCAAGAATACTTGGGAACCTCACCCCATCATGCTTCTTAAGAAATTCTTGCAACAAATTTCTCATTTTTAATGCTTCTTCCATATAGTTATCCTACAAAAGATGCAACTTAATCACATGTGGCATGAAGAGACTTCAGAGTGGAGCTATTCTCATATCATCAACATACCTGATTCATGTCTATTGTTTGCAAGCCTTCTCCACGTGTGAAAATTATGGCATGATTCTGATTTTCAGGCTTACCCTCACCTAAAATTGCTGGTCCAGGAAGCTTTATCTTATATATGACCTGATTGAGATTTGAGACAATAATAAGGCATCTTAGGGACAGTCATGTCACAAACTTTATTTAGTTCTACTGAAGTCGTATGAATCACTCTATTAGAGTATACTATATAATCAGATATAGTTTCTGATTGAGTAACTGTTAATTACTGTTATAGAGTTAGTTGTTCTAGTAGCTTAGCTGTCAAGTTAGTTATCTTAGCTGTTAAGCTTATCTGTCAAAGCTGAGCTGGCATAACAGAATTAGTTAGCTTCTTATGCAAGCTTGTAACTCTCTATAAATAGAGAGATCATCACTTGTACTCTTCAGTTTTCACAATCAATGAAATTCAGTTAAACATTTTCAATATGGTATCAGAGCTGGTCTGATCCAAGCCATGACTTCCGCTTCCCAAAAAAAAAAAGAAACGAAAAAAAAAAAGAAAAAAAAATCCGAGAAAAAAAAAGCAAAAATGACAGTCCCATTTGCGCAAGCCAAGGCCTCAGACTCAGACGAAGGAGCACAAGTCCAAGGAACTCTGATGTTCCAGCTAGAGTACTAGCCCAGACAAAGAAAGTCGAAAGGCAGACTCAGACGAAGGAGCACAAGTCCGACGACCACTGATGTTCCCGCTGGAGTGCAAGGCACAGGCAAAAAAAAAAAATGGGGTCCCAATTGAGGGGGAGTAATAGAGATAATAAAGTTGTGACTCAAAGAAGTCCCACATTGCCAAGATTAGCAAGTGCACAAGTGCATATATAATAAAGAACACACACACCCATTGCCTTAAGCCTAAGGTTTTGTGGTGTGTGGTTCTAACTATGTCACAAACTTTATTTAGTTCTACTGAAGTCGTATGAATCACTCTATTAGAGTATACTATATAATCAGATATAGTTTCTGATTGAGTAACTGTTAGTTACTGTTAGAGTTAGTTGTTCTAGTAGCTTAGCTGTTAAGCTTAGCTGTCAAAGCTGAGCTGACATAACAGAATTAGTTAGCTTCTTATGCAAGCTTGTAACTCTCTATAAATAGAGAGATCATCACTTGTAGTGAGAGTATTTGTTAAACTCTCTAAGATATGTAACTGAATTTCATTATTGAAAAGCTAAAGATTACAATGAGTGATCTCAGTATTTATAGAGAATACAAGGCTTGCTAAGCAAGCTATCAACTCTAACAGAATCAGTTATGTGACAGCTGTAATGACAGCTCACATGACAGCTGTATTGACAGCTCATTCTAACAGAATGTAACTAACTCAAATATTAACTATACTACTAACAGTAACTAACTTCTTAATCAGAGTAATGTGTGCCCCCTCAAACTCAAGGTGGGTGAGAAATGGATTTCTCAATCACATTGAGTTTGTCACGAAGAGTTTCAAAACGAAGAGGTGAAAGAGCCTTTGTAAAGAGATCTGCCAGTTGATCAACTGAAGGAATGTGATGCACAAAAAGAGACTTGTTGAGAACTTTTTCACTCACAAAGAAGATGTCAAGCTCCATGTGTTTAGTGCGGGTGTGTAGAACTGGATTATGGGTCAAAGCCACTGCACCCATGTTGTCACAAAAGATTGTAGGAGGAGAAAAAGGAATCTGCAACTCCTGCAAAAGTGACTGAACCCATAGCAGCTCAGCAGAAGTATTGGCTAGGCTTCTGTATTCTGCCTCAGTACTAGAACGAGCCACTAAGGTCTGCTTCTTGGAGCTCCAAGACACAAGATTAGGGCCAAAGAAAACACATGATCCTGATGTTGACCTTCTGTCATCAGGATCTGATGCCCAATCAGCATCACAAAAGGCCACTAGAGAAACAGGAGAATGAAGAGAACAAGGCTTAAGATGCAGCCCATGATGAAGAGTACCCTTAAGATACCTTAATATTCTCTTAACAGCCTTCCAATGATCTTCCAAAGGCTGACTTAGAAATTGACAAACTTTGTTCACAGCAAAGCTTATCTCAGGTCTGGTTAAGGTGGCATATTGAAGTGCTCCTACAATGGATCTGTAAAGGGTAGGATCAGCAAAGTAATCTGCTCCATATTTGCTCAATTTGGCACCACCAACCATAGGAGTAGAGATGCCCTTTGCTTCTCCCATATCTGCTCTTTCAAGTAGATCAGTAATGTACTTTGTCTGGGTCAACAATAATGACCTGTCCTGAAGATGATGCACCTGAACACCAAGGAAATAATCTAGCAGTCCTAGCTGCTTCAAAGAGAACTCAGAATTGAGATTCTCAACCACTTTCTGCACAAGAGGCAAAGAGTTGCCTGTAATGATGATATCATCTACATAGACTAGGATGTAAATGCAGCAAGTTGCATTGTGGAAAGTGAACAAAGAGGGGTCACATCTACTAGGTTTGAAGCCATACTTCACAAGAGCTGACTTTAACCTTTCAAACCAAGCTCTAGGGGCCTGTTTGAGGCCATAGAGAGCTTTGTTCAACTTGCAAACAAGAGTCTTATCCTCGTTCTGAAATCCAGAAGGTTGTGTCATGTACACCTCCTCCTGAAGTGCACCATTGAGAAAGGCATTATTGACATCAAGCTGATGAATATGCCACTGTTTAGTGATTGCAAGAGAAAGAATGAGCCTAATAGTAATAGGTTTGACCACAGGGGAAATGTCTCAGAATAATCAAAACCCTTCACTTGATGATAACCTTTGGCTACAAGCCTTGCTTTATATCTATTGATAGAACCATCTGCATTCTCCTTTACTCTAAACACCCATTTGCATCCTATTGGTGTCCGATCTTTGGGTAGAGGAACCAATGTCCAGGTATCATTAGCTAGTAATGCATCATACTCAGCCTTCATGGCTGCCAACCACTTAGGGTCTTTGAGCGCTTGCTTGGCTGTAGTAGGTTCTGCCTGAGTGAGGAGCAAGGTTGGATGCAATCTGGGCATGATTATGCCAGATTTTGCTCTTGTCTGCATAGGATGAATATTGCCCACTGGAGGTGAAGGCTCAACAGGAGAAGAGGGTGCTGAAGCTGTGCCTGAGGCTGCAGGAGAAGCTTGGACTTGCTCTTGTGCAGAAACCTGAGCCAGAGAGACAGGTCCTGAAGACAAATCAGAGTCTGAATTGGAGGTTGTAGGCTGAGCAGCAACTGGAACTGGAACAATAGGTATTGTTGAAAGAATGCCACTATCTGGGAGGTCAGAGTCAGTGGAGGTAAACATGGCAGGAGAAGGAAACTTTACTTCATCAAAAATCACATATCGAGAGATAAAAATTCTGCCATCACTGTCCATGCATTTGTACCCTTGATGAGAGGAAGAATATCCAATAAACACACATTCCTTAGACCTCAAGGAGAGCTTGTTGTGAGTGTAAGGTCTTAAATGAGGGTAACATGCACAGCCAAACACTTTGAGAATCTTATAATCAGGGAGAGTCTTAAACAACTTAGAATAAGGACTCTCATTGCCCAAAACCACAGTAGGAAGCCTATTAATTAGAAAAACAGCAGCCAAGAAAGCATGATCCCAGTATTGGGATGGCATGTTAGCATAAGCCAGCAAAGATAAACCAGTTTCTATGATATGGCTATGCTTCCTTTCAACACTACCATTTTGATGGTGTGTGTAGGGGCAAGTGAGCCTATGGACAATGCCAAGTTTGGTAAAATGAGGGGTAAGAGGTTTGAACTCAGTGCCATTATCTGTTTGGACAGATTTCAGTTTCAAGCTAAACTTTAATTCAACCATGGCTTGAAACTGAAGAAAAACAGAATAGGTTTCAGATTTTTGTCTTAGGGGAAAAATCCAAGTGAACCTAGAATAAGCATCCACACAAGTCAAAAAATAAGAATATCCACATGAAGAAACAGTAGAGGCAGGACCCCATAGATCAGCAAAGACAAGTTCTAGAGGTGCAGTATAAACAGTATGAGAGGAAGAAGGTAATTTGTGAGACTTTGCCAAACAACAAGCTGAACATACTGAAAACTTTGCTTTATTAGGTACTGGTATCTTACAAACAGTTAAAGCAGAATGCAAAGCCTCATGATGAGGATGACCTAGCCTATTGTGCCACAAGGCATAAGAAGTAGTAGTTACATCAGAGGTAGTATTATGAGTAGAAATACTAGGACTAGGTACATTAGAAATAGGTAAAGAAGCAGTATTAACAGAGGAAACATCAACTGGAATTGGAACTGAGGAAGCTTTAACAGAACTGGCTGGAGGAAAGGTTGGAGTATGCATCCCCTCAAAGATGTATAGACCATCTGGACCAACAGTACCCTTGAGTAGAACTCTAGAAGTTTCCTGAGATTTCACAACACAATAGGATGAGTGAAACTCAAAATAGACATTATTATCCTTTGCAAATTTACTAACACTGACTAGATTCTTTGTGATATTAGGAACTAAAAGAAGATCACTAAGAGTGAGTGTAGTATTTTTGTGATAAGGAGAAGGAAAAGAAGCTGAACCAATAGAGTGGATTGGCAAACCTTGTCCATTCCCCATTAGAATGTGATCATTACCAGTGAGAGAGACACTATCAGAAATCACAGATGCATCATTGGTAACATGATGTGTTGCTCCAGAGTCAGGAAACCAGGAGCTGAGATTTGCTGCAGCTCGCGATAGGTAACTGGATCTCCGATGGAGACAAGGTGCTCGCGATAGGTAACTGGATCTCCGATGGAGACAAGCGCGTTCACAATGGACTTGATTCTCTTGAGAAACTCCGATGAAGTCTTCGAGCCCTTGGTTATCGATCGCAACTCGGAACGTAGTTGCGTGGATTGAGCAAGCGATTGTGCTTGGAAGAAGTCGAGCACTGCTTCCCAAATCTGCCAAGACTGAGTGCAGTTGACCACGGTTGGAAGCACTGATGGAGAAAGAGACGAGAGAAGCCATGTAAACAGTGCAGAATCTTGTTGTTCCCAGATCTGATATGCAGGATTTTCCACTGCATTCACCCGATCATCCTCACTGAGCCAGCGAGGTGGAATCTCTGGATGAGCAAGAAAGCTCTGCAACCTGTGCGTGCGCACGATGCCTTCAACGTGCTGCTTCCATGAAAGGAAGTTAGAATCATCAAGCTTCAGGATAAGCTTGTGAACGAGAGAAGTAGAACTCAGTTGCGGTTGAGCAACCGCAAGCGGAACTGGAGTTGCAGGAGTTGCAGCTGCAGTTGCAGGTGCAGAAGCTTCATCAGCCATGGCGATGATGAAGAAGAAGAGGAAAAAGCGAGAAAAATCAGAGAGAAAGATCCCAAGGATCGTTCAGCGCTCTTGATACCATGTTAAACTCTCTAAGATATGTAACTGAATTTCATTATTGAAAAGCTAAAGATTACAATGAGTGATCTCAGTATTTATAGAGAATACAAGGCTTGCTAAGCAAGCTATCAACTCTAACAGAATCAGTTATGTGACAGCTCACATGACAGCTCACATGACAGCTGTATTGACAGCTCATTCTAACAGAATGTAACTAACTCAAATATTAACTATACTACTAACAGTAACTAACTTCTTAATCAGAGTAATGTGTACTCTACTCTAATAGTATTCAGTTTTATTGATAAACAAAAGGCTTAATTGCAACTTTGGTCCCTAACGTTTACCAATTCCATAATTTTAGTCCCCCACTTAATTTAATTACACAAATGGTCCCTGACTTTGCTGCTCGTTTGCAATGTTGGTCCTGTCGTTTATTTGTTAAAGGAGGAGGCTTACGTGGATGTCCAATTGGAGAGAGAAAGAAGGACTGAAGTGAGAGGGAAGCACGTGAGACCTGCAATGGTTATCTTCTACCCTCTGCCTCCTTAAAAAACATAGCACCGTGAGGAAGATGTTTCGAAGCTTGAGATTGAGCGAAAAGGGAAGAGATAAAGAACGAATGAGTCCCTAGAGGCGAGGGAGAAGGTTGAATCAGTTTCTGGTCTCTTTCTCTCTCCAATTCAACTTCCACATCAGCTAAGTGACCATCCACGTAAACCTCCTCCATAAACAAACAAACGGTAGGACAAACGTTGCAAACTGCAAGCAAAGTCAGGGACCATCTGTGTAATTAAATTAGGTGGGGGACTAAAATCGTGGAATTGGTAAATGTCAGGGACCAAAGTTGCAATTAAGCCTAAACAAAATCCTAGTTTTTTAGTTAAATAGGCTTTTCAAAAAGTCTTGACATTCTTAAGAATCTGGGCTAGGCTTAACTCTAGCCAAAAGCTAGCTCATGGGTGAGGATTGGCCTTTGACCTGAACAACCCCCCCCCCCCCCACGTCCTTGGACATCTGGAGTGTGGAGATCACATGCTCCATGTTTATCAAAATGTTATTATCCGCAACATGAAATATCTACCAGACTAGATTAACTTCATCAATTTCTCTTGAATAGTCCAAAGGCCTACTGAGAATTGAGAAACCAGAGAGAAGAAGGATATTCTCTTATGATGTCTCTTATCAGAGTTGAAACTAACTTCAAAAGTAACAGGCTTGGTATGATAACTATCAATCTCCAGCTTGTGATGATGGATTGAGAATATGACAGTTTCAAGTTGGGATGTTATAGGTCAGCTGGACATACATTGATATATTCATGTGATTAAAGTTCAGAAATATAAACACAAGAAGCTCAGTCTTTGAGAATTGTGACATTCAGCATATCCTCTGTCCTACGACCCTAAACTTGTTATGGGATCAATTGATTTTCTATTTGAGGTTTTGCTCATGGATCTACTACAACGGAGCTTCTATCTCTGATATAAAGAGAGACTGATCATCCTTTGCTACTCTGCTAGTTCTTATAGTTCCTCTTTTCCTCATTCTGGAGGATTTCCTATCGACCATCTTGTTGAACTTTCCCAACTTCAAATTTTATTCTCTTATCAAAACAAAAACACAACTAGCATGAAACGAAAGCAACATTCACATGCCTCATTCATCAAAATTCAAATACCTGGTCCAGATTCTGCTCAGGCTCTGAAGAACTACTGGATTTTGGCATAGCCCTCACCAAGCAAGAGTAGTAAACCTTGTTGATCTTTTTCTTACTGTCTTTGACAGGTTCTTCTACCTCATCAATATAGGCAACGCGAAGTGAAGGATATCTGCAAGTTGCAAATATACAAACCAATGAATAGGCAGAATATTCTACAACTTAAAAAACAGGTAAAGTAAGCTCCAGCCTCCAAGAGAACAAGACTATAACTAGTGAGATCAATGCTTACCTTGTCATAAGCCTTAGTATGCCTTGTGCACGAGGAGATCCAGAGCGCTTGTCAATACCATATTGTTGGCATGATACCACATATGTGAATTTCATATCAGCCACTGCTTGGCACTGAGTCCACAATGACCTTTCCCCTTTTGAGTTGTCATCCGAGTTTTCCATGGCTTTGTAACCTTCCATCAAATCTGCCATTTATAACATAAAAACCACATGAACCAAAAAAAATGCTTCAACCTGTAAGTTTCATTAACTAATAAATTGGCAACCAAAGTACATGTAACTAAAAAAAATTCACTGAAATGTTCCCAAGAGAAGGACCACTCACCTCCATCTTCAGCCATATCAAGAAAAGCTTGAAGCTCCAAAGCTTTTCTGTAGTACATCATACCCCTAACTGCATCAATAAGAATACTTGATCAATATTGCAATGAGAAATTACAGTCTAAACTGAGGCTAGAACTCTAGATAAATTTAATAATAACTACATAAGCACTTGAACTTGTACATGTACTTGTGCGCACGTATGCGTGTGTTTGTGGGTGTGTGTGTGTGTGTGTGTGTGTGTGTGTGAGAGAGAGAGAGAGAACCAGTTCTAGTCAAAGTTTGCCCTCTATATGAAGCCCAAAGACGAAGTTCTTCTTCTAACTCATCAGATTCATTCCCTTTAAGTTCCTCCTCACTAGAGCACTTCACTCGCTCAAGAAAGTTGTTCCACTCATCTGTGTACCAGTAACCAAAAAGGTAACAGGAAATGCATTAGCTATCTGAACTCGTGAATTTGCACATTGATGCAGCAAAGAGATTTGGGGGGAAAAGTGAACCTGGAAATATCTTTTGCAAGTAAAACAGTATTGAAACGCCATCTTCATTGGGTGAATCTAAATCATGTAAGGAGAAGAGAACCTCTTCTGTGTAGTATGGTGTTAAGACCCTATAACCAAAATCCGCAATAACAGACAATTAATAATAAACACACCTAACCATAGGGATTTAATCATTTTAAATGAATAACTCAGTTGATCTACCCATTAAATTTTTTTATGGGGTATGATCTCAAGCTGATACAAGAAATGAAAGTTCAGCAGTTTTTAGTCAGAAAAACACTTAATGATATCTTCTAGAAAACTAAGGGCCTGTTTGATTGCAGTTTTAGTTTTCAGAAACAATTTTTAAAAACAGTTTTCAGAAGAAGAAAACAATTTGAATGACATGTTTTCCAACATTTAGAAAACTGATATCTGAAAATGTTAGAAATCCTAAGTTAGAACCACACAACACCACAAAACCTTAGGCTTAAGGCAATTGGTGTGTGTGTTCTTTATTATATATGAACTTGTGCACTTGCTAATCTAGGCAAGTGGGACTTCTTTGAGTCACCTTATCTCTATTACTCCCCCTCAATTGGGACTCCATTTTTTTTTTTTGCCTGTGCCTTGCACTCCAACGGGAACATCAGTGGCCGTCGGACTTGTGCTCCTTCGTCTGAGTCTGCCTTTCGACTTTCTTTGTCTGGGCTGGTACTCTAGCGGGAACATCGGAGTTCCTTGGACTTGTGCTCCTTCGTCAAGTCTGAGGCCTTGGCTTGCGCAAATGGGACTGCCATTTTTGCTTTTTTTTTCAATCTTTTTTTTTTACTTTTTTTTTCATTTTTTTTTGGGAAGCGGAAATCATGGCTTGGATCAGACCAGCTCTGATACCATGTTAGAAATCCTAAGTTAGAACCACAACACCACAATGTGGGACTTCTTTGAGTCACCACTTTATTATCTCTATTACTCCCCCTCAATTTGAGCATGTTAGAAATCCTAAGTTAGAACCACACACCACCACAAAACCTTAGGCTTAAGGCAATGGGTGTGTGTGTTCTTTATTATATATGCACTTGTACACTTGCTAATCTTGGCAATGTGGGACTTCTTTGAGTCACCACTTTATTATCTCTATTAGAAAACTTAAAAAAGAAACTGAAAACATCTTTTAGCTGTTTTGATTTTTAGTTCTAAAAACTGAAAATGAGAACTGTTCTCAAAGACAGTTTTTTAAAACAGGTCGTATACGGTATATCAAACAGGTTCAGTTTTTAAAAACTGAAAACTGTTTTGAAAACTGCAAAGAAACAGGCCCTAAACCAAAATTCAATTTTATGATGTCTTTCACAGAATTAGCATCGTTCATAAAATTTACCAACTAAAACTTTTTGTCACGAAAAGTACCTGAGTTGATAGAATTAACATCTTAAATTGTTATGCTTCACATACCAAACCAGAGTTAATTATGCATACTGTGAAAATTTTACAAAATCTCACAGCTTTTAATCTTAAGAGTTAAGTCAACACGAAGACACGGGAGGAACTGATTAAGATAAGGAAAAGTGTTTCTCCTATTTATTTATTTTTGTGCGAGCATGTGTGCTGGTGATTTGGCGGGGGCGGGGAAGTTCTGCAATCTTTGATGTAATTGATTCACAAACTCCAACAGGGAGAGAAAACACATGATTAGGGACAAAAAGAAAGCTTACGAGAATGAAAGCATGTTGCGAACTTTTGGTGCCATTGGCATGACCATAAACAGTGAATTTGAGAAGAAAGAAATACGCCTTCTTGCTTCTAAGTTAGATGGTACGTCCATGGCAGATTCCTTTGTCGTAAGCAGCAAGTAAAGTCGTTTAATCTATCCCCAAAAAATTGTAAACAAATCAATAAAAATGTACTTCACTGATCAAACTTTAAGCAGAAAAATTCAATTATTAACAAACCTTCTCTGTCCAAGCTGCTGTAACAGGTTCAATTGGAAACCTGATAGCTCCTTCAGATGCAAATAACTGGTGCTGTGGTTCACGCTCAAGGTGAAGCATCCCCTCATGTCCAGCACCACCATGACTTGAATCAACCAAACTATTAAAGCAATACAACACCCAAAATTACAACACCCATCTCATATATTTCAAAAAAAAAAAAACAGAGGGAGGAGGAATATGCTTTCTTAAGATGTAGAGACACATGAATCTACACATCTGCCACCTGAATATCTCCTGGTCCTGAACCTCCATCATTATATCTCTTGTCACAACCTCCAGCATGTCCTGGAATAGAATCACAACTTGGTCCCTATCTTTCTGATTATTTTCCAACTGCAACAATTTAAGTAATTAAGTAAGACTTAGACAACCATGCTGAAGAGAAACTAAATGGATTCTCAATCGCATAAAAGAGTGATAAAATATTACCAAATATTTTATTAGCTGAACAAACTGTCCATAGAGGCTAGGAAGAGCACTCATTCTGAATTCACTAATCAGTTTACCTTCTTCAATATGATCGTCTACTACTTTGAACATTTGCTCTATAACTCTGAAATGAAAGATACCAACAAAATTAAAAATGAATTCGATAAACAAAGAACCTTTCACAAGTCAGTTTGAACTTGCAAAGATATATCATCAAAGATGAAAAATCTAGCTTTTAAGTGTTACCAAGCCATTTTATCAAGAGACTAACAACCTCTTAATAATTTAGAGCTAGGTACGAATGTTAAACTGGACTATCACCCAAAAAATACTTCTACCTATATAAACAATTCATAACTCCTTATATAAAAAACAACACCAGATAGCATCAAGTGACTTACAGTGTCTCCCGTTCCCCTTGAACCAAGTGCATAATAATGCTTTTAAATGAAGCATAGCACTCACGGACAGCACAAGACATGTAGTTGTCAGCCTCAATTCTTTTCTTTAGCTCTCGATCCTTCCCATTGCTGTCCTTTGCCATATCTAATGCAATTGGGATCTAAAGGGCATATAGCCATAAATAGAATTACTAAATGTAGATGCAGTGGTGATAGCAAAGTCTCATAGATAAGTCTAAATAAACAAACCTTGCTAGCAAGTAGAAAGGGGGGCCATTGTACAAGGTCCAATTGAGTATCAGCCCAGTAAGGTACAAGCAAAAGGTCCATTTCCCTGAATAGCACAACCACCTCAGCACACTATATAGAAAATATACAGTGTTCGATCGAGAGAGAGAGCAGATCATGAACCCAGAAACATAAAATCATCCCTCACACTACCTATCACTGATAAGATCTTCCTCTCTGAAACTAGTGATTATTTGGTTCCACAATTGAGCAAACCTTGCAGCTTCCTTCCCCTTGTTAGATATGACCTGTATCAATCAGCAAAAGTAATTTAATCCAGAGTGAAGATACTTTAATCTCCGATTACTAGCTCAAGTTAGCAATGATAAAAGTTAAACAGTTAACCTGACTAAATCTGCGAGATAAGGTGGCTTTTAATCCTTTTTTCCTTCGCTCATTTGCTTCCTCTGGGATCAAACTGGCATTGAAAGCACCAGGCAATGATTGAAAACGAGACCTAAGCATTCCTAATGTACGTATCTGAAACCAGGGCAAGCAGTTACATTACAGAAAAATAAATTTATTCAAGAGAAATAGATATTTTTTATGACAATTTGAATTTAAATGGCCTGTCATTAAAATGATTTATGCTGTAAGACGTTATGGTGTTGTTTGATCTAAACAGCCAACCACACCACATCTAGTGGGAAAGCTTTTGGTGTTCTTGATTAGAGAAATAGATATTGAATTCAAGAGACATTCTTCCATGGACCTAAGTCTACAACAAATCAAGATGTATAGCTTCAAAAGTTTACAAAAAATAGAAAAGTGCAATCTCAAAATTAGGGAATTGAGTGCAGACCAAACGGTAGTAAAAAATCATTCTTTTCACTACTTTAGAATCCACTCATATATTAGGAATCTACTTTAAAATATAGTTGTTCTATGAAATTTTCAATGGAGTTCAGAAGAATACAGCCAAGCATAGTAGGAATACATCATTTTGGTGTTCAGGATTATAATTCAGATCATGTCAGATTTCTAGCGTGCAAGGAAAAAAAATTAGTGGATATAGACAATTGGTGGATAAAGACGGCGTAACAGAAATAATTGTTTGTGTTATGCACACACAATATTACAGCCCAACAATGGAAGATAATTTGGCTAAAAGGAGCTACAGGAGTGAAGGAATAAGATTAAGCATATCTATTACAGCAACAATGCCTTCAAGTTTCCTAGATTCCACACCCAAGTATACCCCAAAAATAAAAACAACAAATAAACAAGAAAAATAAAGATCCAGAAGAAACCATAATATAAGTAATCATAGTAGTGGAAAATCTGCTAACCTCCCCAAGGCGACGAAATGCACCATAAATCCCACCAAATAATGTTGAGAATATGGCATACCAAATTTGGGTATCCATAAAGTATACCTGAAATAAAAGGCAAAGGAGTTAAATGATGATGTTACAGATAATAAAAGTAGGATTGAAGCAGTTACATTATAAACCCTTACCAGAATAATTGGAGCCCAAAGTGCAACTACAACGCCAATATTGTTCCTAGCTGCAAAGCATTCAACCACTTAAAAATCTTATCTGAGAAGATAAACTAACATGAGCCTGAAAATTCAAGCTTACTACCATGGGGAAAGAATTCATGCCACTGATAAGTCGTGATTTTGACACTCATTATAGCTTTTGTAGGTGCCACCAGAGGTTTTATCTATCAAATGGATGCAAGTTAAAACGAGTAAGAAAATTATAAAAGATAAAAGAAGAGTTTCATTACGATACAAGGAGCAGATATGAAAGAGAATGGAGGCTACGAGAACCTCTTCAATAAAGAAGAGAAAATAAATTATGATTGTTCTGAAGAAATCAAGGTAAGAACAAGTAACATATGATTAAAACTCAAGTCAAACTTACAGCAATAGCTAATAGATCATCACAATTCAAAATTATACTCTAATAGGGGTTAAAAACAATACCCCAAAAGAATGTTGAATATATCCATAACCACCTTGTGTGAAATAGTGGAAATGAATATTAACAAGCAATTAACAATCAGAGTCATCTGAGAGAAATGGAAGTTTATGTTCAATTTCAGAATAAATGAAAAATGAAAGCACATCACCTCTATATAGTAACTGAAAGCCAACTTTGTAATAATAAGGAGAACCCAAAACATCGTGTACCTGACATTATAAGTAATGACAAATAAATATCAGATGCCTAGGAAATAAGAATATCATACCACTCAATGGAAATAAATAAATATATATATATATATCAACTTTATATTCTTACTTGAAAAGGCAAAATGTACTCTCGTGCATTCCCCTACCAACATACAGACGAGGCTGCCAAATTTTAGGCATTAGAAACACCAAATTAGAATCTATATATCCCAGTTGAATAGGAGGCACAAAACTATTTGTACGGCAAACAAAACTGAAGAGTATGAGGGAAAATGGTTAAATTACTGCCTACCTGTGACCACCACATCATTAGCATCACAATCCTATAGTTTGATCTCTCGAGAAAACGACGAATGAACGGGATCAAAAAGAGTACCGCAGCAAGCATATTTGGTGACAGGTAAACAACAACGGCCAAAATAAATAATGAAGGGGCACTTGAATTGTTGCTTCCAAACCAACTTTTGATGGTTTTAGCAAACCCAGGAGGGTGAGCCCAAGTATAAGCATAAGTAACAGACAGAACAATCACCCATGCTGCAGCTGAAATAACTTTTAGGATGTATCTTAACTTAACATACAGCGACATACTCCGTTGTGCTTTCCAACTTAGGATCACATCAAGAAAAGCTGTTCAAGTGGGGGGGGAAAGATTAACATGAGTAACCTCTACTTTATGAAATGACAGAACATTCATAAAATATATGTTTACAAGAAAAAAAATATGGTAACAAAGGAAATAGTTTCACTTAGAAATCATTATTTTCATTTTAAAATTAAACCAAATCCTAAGAGTTCAAATGATATAACCGCACTAATGACCAAGCCAAGGAAACAAATCATGTTTATTGGTTTCAGTCTTTCATAATAGCTTCCCAAAATAAATTTCAATCTGACATCTTAAATACTGCACCTTCGGTTTGCCACAGTACTTACATAAACAACTAAGTTGTTATTAAATGAAGTAGTATATCGTAATACTAATGAGACCATGACAAAGTAGCTGAACATTTCCAATCGCAATCAGGAAGTTATATTCAGGATTAGGATAGTATTGACAGAAATTCAAATCTCCAACAAGGCAACAAGGCAGAACATGATGAAGATAGAGTAGAGTAAGCATGATGGTTCACATCAAAGTCACAATATGGTTTACTTTAAAGGTGTTTCTAGCTGAACTGTCTCAAATTAATTGGAGAACCAGAACACCAGATATGAGATATGCCATAATGGATTGATGTTACACTGATCCATACAAAGCACACATCTAGGGACCTATATTAGAGTATATATTGTACTGTCAGTAGTAACTAGCAACTGAATTAGTCATCAGTTTTATGTCGATAGAGTGGTTGCGAACACTGCAGTGATAGTGGTTAACAATGTTGTATCAGTTTTAACTTTTAAGTCACTAAGACTCCATCTCTTGTACACATACTTGTATCAGTGAATACAGAAGACAATTTTCCCTTCAATCCCTCTCTCTCTCTCTCTCTCTCTGAATTTTATCAACCATAGTAAGGTGATAAGGAAACTGCTTTGAATTTAAAAATTAGTTACTTTGTAAGTTCACTTCATAATCATTTCCCATTTGCTCAACGAGCCATCCTCGTCTCTATCAAATGTAGAAATTTCTCCAAAAAACCATTAACAAGACAAGAGCATACAATTAAAAATAGGAGGAAAATCCTGACAAGTAAGACTAAACGCAGAAAGGATAAGGCATAATCTTAAAGTAGCAAGGTATAGCTGCAATAGCAATACCATAATTGATATTGAATATACTTGTAAATATAATAAGATATTACCAACCTTGTCCAAGCTTCAATATAGCGGCTGTTATAAACACACTCAACACCTTCTTGAATACATCACCTTTAAAGATTACAGTTGGATCCCCAGATCCATTCCAAGCAACAATAATCATAGCCTAATAACAAATTAACAGTTTTCATAGGTAGATTTTATTTTCCATAGCAATAAAGGGCGGGGGGAAATTCAATGGAAGGAGGGCGACAAAATGTAAAAATAGACTTAATACCTGTAAACACAGAATCGAAAAGCTCCACATGCGATCAAAACTTCTGAAAATATGCCAAAACGACCTTATCTCGACAAAATTTGTTTTCCCAACCCATCTGTCTTTGTTAGGTGGCTTGTCATCCTATGCATTTAAGTGAAATATATAAGTTTATAAACATTCACATCAATCATTATTAAGCAGAAAATTTATCCTTCCCATTTTCAGCTAAAATTCCAAGCATAGAGAAACGGCATATCCTGACTCTGTCTTTCAGATAGAAGAAGGGCATATCTAACTAATATGTAACCTCAGTCAATTTGCATAAAAATTTCTGCTCTGACGCTAAAATTATATGTAAGTGCCAAACAAAACCAATCTGACGGGTGAGGATGGCGGGAAAAAGCGCCTTCTAAAGCAGGGGAGACTTTAAAGTCAAAATATGGTCATTAAAGATTACATTTTCCCAAAACATGCCCCCCCCCCCCCCATCCTCTAATGTCATCGATTGAGTTCTCCGATGTTATGTGAGTTCTAAATTGATTCCGTCAGATAAATTCCATATACCATAATGTGTATGGCAGAACAAAACAGAGATGAATTGATTATTCATACATACAAGTATGTCATTGATATTGTCCAAAAAAAAGTATGTCATTGATAAAATAAGAAACTGAGAAACCAAATTAAGTAAATATGAAATTTGAGGGCCAAAATGGTTGCTTCTTTAACAGCATTATTTAATATTTCACTGAATATAACATTCTCAGCTTAAGCCCAAAAGCTTGACTCCATGAAAGATATGACGTATCATACGTCTGAAAATTACTGAAACCCCAGACAAAAACAGCCCCTCAATACAATTTTTCATAGATATGGCAAACTCTTCTATGTAGAAACAAAAGTAGGAGTATAATACAATAAATAGTAAACAAAAAGGGAAGTTCAATCCCAGAACTCAAAAGTAGCTGACAGATCATAGTAGAAATAATGCCCCATTCCCACAATATACACACAAGAAATCGTCTCAGCAGGATAATAGACAGCTGAAAATGATACTGATAAATGAAAAGTATTATTGTACTGAGAGTTAGCTGTCACTGATCACCACTATATCTTTAATCTTGTGAAGTTGTGACCCAGTTTGTTGTTGTTCTTGTATTTTTCTCTTTCAATTTCATTCTTGTGGAGGATATCTTATCCTCCTCTTTATATACTTCTTTCTTAATATTTTTTGTTTTATTCCAAAAATAATAAATATCTGCAAAAGATCCAGAGTTAAACAAAAATCCCAAGAGACCCCATAACCTATAAGCTTTGCAGATGAATCCCAATAAAATTAAATATGTAACATCACATTTTAAATTTTGGGAACAAAGTAAATGCTTAATAATCACCATATTTAGAGGAAATGAGAGACTAATAATCAATGCTTACATTAGATTTGTCAAAAACCAACAGCTCATCTCGCAGGCAAAAGAAATCAGCTTCAGCACGCATGGGCCAACCTAACCGAAAACAATCAGCAGACCTGCAACCATATCATTAAAAATTAATTCCTGGACAGGTATTAAAAATGAACACAAGATAAAGATGAAAGGCATAGGTTGTACCAGAAATATTCATTTAAATCATCATAGTTCCTCCATTCGGAATGCTTTGACCTTCCCTTTTTGCTCCTTGCAGCTTCCTTTGAGCAAATAAATATAAATTTATTTTCATATTCAATACAAAAGAATGAATATTATATTGATGAGATGGCCAAAAAATAAAAAAATAGAAAGGAGGACAAGAAGGTTATGATTAATGGGAGAAAAACCTGTGCGATCACATTATAGATAGGAGTAACCACTTTCCTTAAGAAAGCCTCCTCTTCACCTCCATATGCTGGCTTGACATTCTCTCCAGTCATTGGACTAACACTACCCGCAAGCATACCATACAATTCAAAAGCCATCTACAAGTCACGTGAAAAGATCTTGTGTCAATAATATTCAGTAAAAGAAATAAGTTGACATCGAAAAATTTCATTTGGCACAAACAAATAGTTGTGCCAACACCATTGGGAGAATACAGACTCACACATTGCCAATTGCCACACACAAGCATGAAGGAAGATTATGTAACACTAGGAAACAAAAATGAAAAAATACAGAGAAAAAAAAATTATCTAAACCTGAGAACTTCATTTCCCAACACTAGGAGCCATGAACAGCATAGTACATGTCACAAAGATTCAAAATTATGTCACGAAGGTTCAAAATTACAATAATAATAATAATAATTTCGTATCTTTTAAGACTGAAAGTTTATATCCATTAATTTTGTAATGCGAGTGACTCGATCAGGAAAGGGAGATTGTGATGCTCTTAATATGCATCCTGTTTAGGTTTAAACATCAAGAAAGAACAAAGACAAGCTCTAAAAAAAAACATTCTTTTTCAAATTTAAAATAACTTCTCACAGAAAAAAAAGCATGTACACTTGGTTAGGAATTATAAAGCCATTGGTAAGGACATTAGAATGTTTTGTATAAAAGACAATGAATTCAAAATAGCCAGATCAATGTTGGTAAAAAGAAAAGAGAAGTGTTTCTGCACTATATTGAGATAAAACGAGAGGATGTAGCAAAAGTTGTACCCAAAAGAGGGTACAGTTATGCACAAAAATGGAGGACGAGAGATGGTAAACAGGGGATTTTGTCACCGTGAAAAGTAGTGGCTGGCACGGCCACTAGTTTCCAGGATACGAGCCACAAAACTGTGGCCACAACTCCCATTGTAGCAAATCAAGACACTACATGCGGCCCTCTGCTGCTATAGCGCACTATTGATAATGATGTGTGATGGAGTGCTTCTAACTAAGAGTTATCCAATCCAATAACGGGTCAAACTCCAACTAATCAAAGTGATAATGAGAAAAAGTTTCAAAATGGGGTTATTTGAATTTCCTTCTCTGTTAAAATAGTTTGGAATAAAGGGGAACAAAAAGATCAATGGATAGAAGGATAAGGAGAAACAAATGAACAGCACAAACAAAAGTAAATAGCAGCAAAAACAAAGATGATTCAAATGTTCCTGGAAAAGTAAATAAACATCATAGATTAGTTTAAGTTACAAAACATACATGGTGATATATGTAACAAAGGCATTCTGGCATGAATCTTAGGTTGGCGGCTTCACCCCATATTAGAAGATATAGACCCATATATAGTAGTTTGCGCTGCTGCACTTCTTGCTGTATGGTAGGTAACCTGCAATGTGCATCCACGAGATATGTTTACATGAAAAACTCAAAAATACATATTCCTTGACAGATAGGACAGTTAATAGATTCTGCATAATAGACTATAGTCTTGGTTCTGTTATGACTTATGAGCTAGTTGTATTCTGTTAAAGAGTTGGTTAATGAGTTGTTAATACTACATTCTACAAATAAGGACCCAGATACTGAATTAAGACTCAAACTTCAAATCAATTTAAATGCCCATATACATATTTAACCTTAACACGGGTCAAACTCTTGCTACAAAAGAGCACAGTTTCACAATATTTCTGGTCACCGTGTGGACATAACAAACAGCTTGTCAGCACGAAAGCAGTTATAGTATCTTTCAACATTAGGAAAACAGAAACACTCACCAAAGGCTACTTTTCCGACCCAAATATTTGCACCATTTTTTGTAATTCTTGAAAAGTTTCTTCATCACTTCTGTCAGAGCACGTTCATCCAACTAATCAAACAAGAAGTACTAGTCACAAGCAGATCTAATAAAAATTAGTGTGTGAATTTGTGCTGAAGAAAACTGCGAAGAAAAGGACTAGGTTGTGTGATTGGTTAATTTTCCATTTGATATGTTTTCACTTATAATTAAAAAAGTGCCACCATGCTTTCACTTTTTTTTTGTTATCAAGAATTTGGAAAAGAAATAGCATAAAGAACAATATCTAGTTTCTACCATTATCTTCACAATATCATGGAAAAAAATACACTCCAAAAAAAAGGCAACATTTTTTAAAATTATAAATAAAAACATATCAACATAAAACAAACCAAACGCCACACCTTAGTTTTTAAGCACATAGTTCCAAAATGAAGATACAATGTAATAAGAGATTCAGAATGTAATGGATATTAAGCTACTTAAAAATAAAACACAACAGGCGGATATTTACAGCACAGAGAAAGAAATAAGTTGCTGCACAGCATCCTACCAGCAAAAGAGATCACCACGCATTTTAAAGAAACATTCAATTTTAAGAATTAAATGGAACGTCAAAACCAGAAGCAACCTTCAAGGTTAAACCGTAAATAAAATGGTAAAACTCTCATGCTACATATGATCAGGAACAATAGACTAGGTGGCAATTATAACAGAAGCAAATGCTGCACAGTAGTTTATAATTCTACCATAGGTTTAATCACCTAAAACATTTTTCCATCCGTTTTTTCCTTCATTTTCCTTGTACAAGATTAAATAAAAATAAGCCATGCTTTTTACTGAATTTCAAATACAAAATATCTCTTAAACTCAAAACTGACCTTCGGTTGCTGATCAGGCTTTGGAAATTGTCTTATGTGAACATTAGCTAGTAATAAGATCAAATGCTCTCTCTGATTAGCAACATTGTGCCTCTGCATTACGAATAAAATTATATATACTAAGCAAGAAAAGGCAAAAAAGTTCAATTCAATCCATTAGAAATTATCAAGCCACTTTGCATTTCAAAATAAATGATTGTTCAAACAAATAAATAACCTTGCAGTCCTACTATTGATTACCTGAAATCCAAACATCGACCCAAGCCAATCCAGAATATCTTCATCCTTTTTCTTCTTGTAGTCCTTAGGCCAAGGAAGACCCCTAGTGTTACGAAGAGCATATACAGAAGCTTGGATCTATAAAGAATCATGAATAAGCATTTTCATTGAAAGTAAGGTGGGATCAGAACCACATATGTATGTAAGTAAATAACATGCCTCAGGAAATCTCATTATCGCCTGATTTGCACTATCGGGATCAAGAGGTAGAAGATTGTAAGGGACTAAGATCTCTGTTTTCTGAGCAACTTTATCTTGAGTCTCCAAAATCTATTACAATTTCAAATCAATCATGTGTCATGTAAAATCAACCAAGTTATTTAAATATGATAAACAATAAAGGTTCACATAAAAGGGAACACCAGGAGCCATAGAAAGTAACCTCACGGTCAACTTCCATAGATTGGGTCATGTTAACAGCCTTCAAAACCTCAAAAAGAACATTAGCAGTTTGATATGCCTTGGTAAGCTGTGCACTGCAAGAACAGACAAACTATAGTTCATACAATAGCCAGATAATATCAAATTGAAATTATCTAGGGAACATACCGGTCAGCTTTATCAGCAGCATTTTGTAAAGCTTGTATATATTTTTTGTAGTAATGCTGATAAAAACTCTGCATTTCACGAGCATCGCTTTTCTTCACCCTTCCCTTCAGGGTCGGATCATTTTCCTAACAATTAAAGAACAAATTGACCAAAAGAAAAATATAGAGTTAGAATTAATACAAGGACCATCCAATCTCACTAAGCAAACTATTCATTCTATATACCATCAATGCTCAGTTTAGATTAGCTTCGAGTGTATAGGAGCTTCTCAAATGAGATAAGTATTTGGCTTCCTTACTTATGAAAAGACTTCACAAGTTTACAGGTGCTATTGGAGAAGTTAGGTGAGGATGCTAATTTCAACTTATGAGAGAAGTTAGGATTCAAATAAATATCTCGACTAACAAGCTCCTATAGGCTAAAACCCAAGCTGGGTGCCAAATAAAGTAAATTGGATGAGAAATGGTTACTCTTTCAAGGCGTTGAAGAAGCGCGGTTTTGAATTGGCGAACACCGCGACCGCTGGAGGTAGGGTCCAATCTGTGAGCTTTCTCAAAGGCGTAAAAGCGACCTAAAAACAAGAACAAAACTCAGAGATCAGTAAACATAAATAAATAACATACATAAGTAACTAGTATGATGAGTTAATTGATTCCGGTTTCCTTACATAGATAAGCAACTCTGGGATGGGTCTTCTCAACCTCATTAGCAACACGAAGAATGGGTGCAATCTCGACGAGAGAGGAAGGAACGACCTCACTGTCAAAAATGGCCTCTCCCAAGTTCCCTGCAGTCTGCGTCCGCGTGATCCGCCGTGGAGGCGGTGGTTCCGACGGCCCCCTTGAGGAAGACGACGACATTCTCTCTCTCTCTTCAAATCCTACAATGCATTCACATGCAACTTAGATTTTGATTTAGATTCTGATTCTGATTCAAGCATGTGAAGATGGCATTGGGTGAGGAAAGAAACCCTAGCAGATGCAGAAAGAGGAAGAGAGTGGAAAAGCTAAAGCTACTTCGAAGCGAAGCAATGAGTGAGTGACTAGTGAGTAACAACAAGAGAGAGAAAGAGAGAGTGAGAGTTACTAAATATTGCTGGTTGCGGACATACGAAGCGCAGTAGCAGTACCACTCACAAAGACGCTTTTCCTTTCTTTTCATTTTCTTTTCTTTTCTTTTCATTTCTTTATCATATATTTTACAGTCATTACTAATTAATACTAGTATTATCATTATTTGTATTTTACCTAATTACCCCTGTGTGATTATTAACTCACACACACTCTCTAAGGTGAGTTTTGTATGGCAAATTGGCAATAAACGTTGTATAAACGCTTATTTTGTAATTTGATTTTAGAAATGTATTCAAGTGAGCTGAAAATAAGTTATGGATAAGCATAGATTCTTATCCATAAACTATGTTTATCCATGTAAATAAATTATTAAAATAACTTTAAAATAACTTCTCAGCTAGTCATGAGTTATTTATATAAATCTGTAAAATACTTCTATAAGAGTTTTGTGTTATAAGATAAGTTTAAATAAACTCGAGATAATATAGATAAAATTATATGGAATTACTTTAAAATGGAAGTTATCTAATAAATATGTTTTTTTTAACTCTAATAAACATGTCTTTAATACCTTTTTAATGTAACTTAAAAAGTAAATTTATGTGAGGTGAGTGTTGGATTTTTAAGAGAAGCATTTTTGGGAAGATTTTTAATATTTATCACATATAAATTAAATAGAATTACCTCAACGGAGGGTTATGGTTAAGACAAAATAAATTATCTGAACTTAAGTTTTATTTATTTTTCTTTCTATTTCTCTATATTTTGGAATTTTTCATCACATTACACCCCAATTTACTTATTTTTCTTTATTATGTTCTAAGGTGGAAATATTAAAACCAAACGTAACATTGTCTTCTCTGGTCAGCATGGGTACTCGCGCTCTGCTTTTTGTTCTGCAATTTCGGTGTTAATATGTCCAAAAGGGACGAGATATTCTTCTATATAACGACCCTGCCACTGGGATCATGCTTCACAACTAGTCACATGAGCCCACTTTTCTGTATAGGATCATGCTTCCGGATAGAGAGATTCCAAATTATATTTAATAAATAAATCTTCTATTCCATGAAATATTCTAGTCACATGCATGAGCCCACTTTTCTGTAAATGTAGGAGCTACATAGATTAGATTATAGGGTTTTTCTGTTAATAAGATATGTGGTAGAATTTGTGTCTCTTGTTATCGTGTCCTCTCATTAAATGATTACAATTCATCTAATATTTTTGTTTTTTATAAAATATTCCCTCCGTTCCCGTTCCTAAATAAAAGACATATTCCAAAAAATTGCGCTTATTAAGAAAGCACTTAATGTAACTAATTAGTGCATTGATTTTTAAAAAATGCATATATTCTTCCCTTTTTATCTTTTGTCATTTTATCTCACTAATAATCATTGCATTTATACCAAAAGTCATAGTTAGTTGGATTAGTGGTGATTAATGGTAGGTGGTAATTTTGGAATTGAAAACATACAATTAATGTGAGGGGTAAATATGGAAGAGTAAAAAAACTTTTTGCAAGATTATTGTAAGAGGTCTTATATTTAGGAACATGAAAATTTTGAAACTATGTCTTATAATTAGGAACGGAGGGAGTATTACATTTTCCTTTATTAGAATCAAATTTTGTTCTTTATTAAAAGGCTTAATACATCAGAAGGCCCCTGTAATTGTAAAGGGAATCAAATCCAGGGCCTAGAAAATTTTTGCATCAAATTGGGTCCCTAGAAAATTTTTTTTAATTCAATTAAGGCCAAAGTGTGCCAGCTCTCAATTTTATCCCAGTCAGCATTTCCACGTGGCTTTTATTATTATTTTTTAATTTAAAAAAATAATTAAAAATTATTTTTAATTCCATCTCAGTTAAGTAATCAGAAAAAAAAATTAAAAAACTTAATAAATAACCTAATCTAACTAATAAACTAATCTAACCTATTCTAACCTAATCCCAAATCTAATAATCTAACCTAATCTAATCTAATAATCTAACCTAAAACAAAGCATCAAATTGAACCCAATCCCAAATTCCCAATTGAACCCTAACTGAGGAGAACGAAGAACACGATTGAGAGACAGCTCCACGAACGAGAGAGTTGCAGGAGGGAGGAAGGAGCTGAGCGAAGGGTGAAGAACGACAAGAAGAGAAGCGAACGAAGCTTGTTGGGTCGACTGAGATGAATTCTCAGAACCACGAAGCATCGAAGAACCCAAGGCTCAGTGGTCGTTCATCCACATCTTGTCCTTCACCCTCACTTTCATGCAAGACTTGTGGCTGTGGGAAAGAGGTAATTCTCTACCGATCCAATTCCAAGAATAACCCAGGAAAGCTATTTTGGAGGTGCCCTGATTGGAAGGTAATTTCTTCTCTACTGATTCATGTATAATTATTCATCTGATTGGCTGTGGTTCTGCTTGTAATGTTTGATTTTTCAATTGTTCCAGGAGAAAGGGACTTGTGGTTTTTTCGAATGGGATAAAGGTGTTGCTGCTGAAGATGGTATGCAGGGTTCTTCAAATCTGAATGAAGACATAAATGACATTATGGAAAAAAGGATTGCTAGTTTGAGGGAAGATGTTAAGGAAATAGTGCACAGGGCAATTATTAAGTTATGTGAAGACATGAATGAGAAGGACAACAAAATTGAGATGATGAAGATGAAGCTGGAAACAGAGGGATTGAAGATTAATGTGCTCTTGTTCTTTTTAGGCATTACTTTGGCTGTAGCAGTGTCAAAGTTTTTCTAGGAATGGGGTGTGGTGGATTTAGGGCTTAGGTTCTTATGTGTTGTCCAAGTTGAACTTCTTTTGTCTGCATTGTATGGCTTTTGTATTTTGCCAGGATTGAATTGAATGCAAAAGGTCCTATGTAATGAATGCAACATCCAGCATGATTAAATGCAATGTGTTCTGGTTGTTTTGAACATAAAGTATGGTCTTCAATTTTGTTATGTTTTCCCCTGCAATGTTCCATAACTCATGCACACAATAAAGTATACTTGCTGCCCTGTTTTGGCAGTATATGCACATGATGCATAATTGTAAAGTAAATGCTTAATAAACAAAAGCCAAATTGTTATAGAAAACACAACCTCAAAACATGTGAGTCTTGAACATAGCAAATGTGAGCCATAAAGCTAATACAAAAGGAATGGAGCCAAAGTAATGTCATCCAAGCATTTCATTACAATAGTTGGTGATGTGGTCCCATGTTCCACTAAATAACTATATCTAACATAACTATTACAAAAAAAGACAGATATGAGCATCTTTTGTTGTCCTGCAGCATCATGTGCTCCTCTTTTTCTTCAGATCCATCTTCTCCTTTTGATAACTCTCTTCTTTCCTTGGTCTCCTGGAATCCAATGACCAATCTCATTGTCTGGCCCTCTCTTTTTTCCCCTTTGATTAGGAGCAGCAACAACAGGTTTCTTGGGTTGTGTTGCAGGCTTTGAGGGCTGAGCAGCAGGCTTGGAGGGCTTAGTAGCAGGCTTTTTGGTGGGCTGAGCAACAGGCTTTGAGGGCTGGACAGCAGGTTTCTTTGGTTGTGATGCAGATCTAGCAGCAGGTTCTCCTTCATGTCTTGCCCTAGCAGCTGCAGCTGGAGATGGTGGAGGTGGTTGTGGTGCTTGATGTCTAGCTCTGGCGGCTGCAGCTGGAGATGCTGGAGGTGGTTGTGGTGCTTGATGTCTAGCTCTGGCAGCTGCAGCTGGAGATGCTGGAGGTGCTTGATGTCTAGCTCTGGCAGCTGCAGCTGGAGATGGTGGAGGTTGTGGTGCTTGATTTGTAGCTATGGCAGCTGCAGCAGGCTGAGATGGTGTTGGTTGTTTTTTGGCTTTTCCAGTGGCAGGTGGTGGAGCTTGTTTTTTTGCCCTTGAATCAGGTTGCACTAGCACTGGAGGTGGTGGAGCTTCTTGAGTTGATGGAGCAGAAGCAGACACATCTTGTGATGTAATAGAGCCAAAGACCTGTACAGAAACAAAGACCATACTTAGACATTTTTACCCAGGGGTTGCACAATCAGATGCAACATGGCTTAATTTTATTACCTGTGAGAGATCCTCTCTTTGTGGTTCATTCTCTTCTTCAATGTGCTCATCATCAAGTGGTGGAGATGACGGAGGCAAAGGGCACTTCCTCTGGTTGTGTCCTTTTTGGTGGCACCTACCACATGTGTAAGAACTGCCTCCCCTTTTTAATTTGGTTGGATTCTTCTTATCTGGTTCATCAGGTTCCCTTCTCCTTAATTTTTTGGGCCTTCCTGGCCCTCTTTTAATCTCAGGAGGAAGGATGTCATCTTGACTCATCTTTGGCCATTTATTCTCACCATTAATTGGGGAAATCATGTGCCCATAGCAAATTTCATAAGTTGCTCTAAGGTAATATTGATGCACATAATTCTCAGGCTTAAGACCCTTATCATTGAAGCAAGCCACAGCATGTCTACAGGGAATTCCATTTAATTCCCAATAGTTGCAGGTACATGATTGCTTATCTATATCAACTATAAACTGGTCTTCAAAACCAGCATGCTCAACTTGGAATAGACCTTGAGCAACCCAAGTTGCTACCCAATTACCACTATACTTTATCTCTCTATCTAGCCTCTTCCTAGGTTTAGGCATCACATTACCCTTCCATTTTTTACTTTTTTCTCTCAAAGTAGCAAATCTGGTCATTAAATACTTCCTAATCCATTCAAACATTGTGATAAGGGGTTTGTCCCTAGCAACTAAAATGGTACAGTTGAAAGCCTCAGCCAAATTATTCATGGTTACATCACATTTAGGGAAATAAGAAAAAGCATGCCTGCACCAATGTATTGTAGGGATTGCCATCAGCCACCAGTAAGCAGCTTCATTGATTTTTTTGATTTCTTGCATTTTCTCCTCCCACAGCTCCTTATATGTTGCTTTGGATGCCCACATCAGCAGGTCTCTAACCTCAGTTCCTCCACCAAACTTCTGCTTGAAGTTTGCGTACAAATGTCTCACACAATAGCGGTGCTCTATACCAGGAAAGTCCTCAGCAAACACTTGTAGCAACCCCTAGCCAACACAATCAGATTGTAATGTAAGTTAAGTAAGGCATGATGACTCGGGTTTAATATAGGCTGTAAATATAATATGTTAATTTAGGTTACCTTTTGCTTATCACTGATGAACACCCATTTTTTCTCACCATTATCCCCAATATCCCGCATCAAATGGTTCAAAAACCATCTCCAAGATTCTTTGCACTCAGCTTCAACCACTGCAAATGCCAGTGGGAAGTATTGATCATTTGGGTCCCTTCCCACAGCAATGAGAAGGATGCCACCATATTTGGTTTTGAGGTGACATCCATCAATCCCAATAAATGGTCTGCAAGCGAGCTTAAAAGCAGATTTGCATCCCTCCAAACACATATAAAAACAACCAAATCTAGGCTGAAGTGTGGTGGGAATATATCTCAGAATGATAGCTGCTGTGTTTTCATGATTCACCCTCATGAGCTCAGCTGCATAAGATGTTATCAAGGTGAACTGCTTTAGGGCATCTCCCTCAACAGCCTCCTTAGCAATTTTTCTTGCATTCCAAGCAGTCCCCCAACTGACACCAACACTGTACCTTGTCCTCATCTCATGAATAATCTCCTTGACTTGCATTACCCCATTAGAGTTCCTCATTCTGTCCTCAATGACCTTTGCAATCCACTTAGTTGTTGCTGCCCTATTCTTGAATGTTCTTCCACATGTGTGATCAGGATTAAGTGTCTTAATCCTGTATGTTGAAGTCCCTTTTATATTGGCACAGTATGCAATGAACCTACATTCTTCTTGTTTGCAAGCAAACCTCACCCTATTCTTGTCATTCTTCTTGTATATCACAGCCTTCCCATTCATCACAGAGTGTGCAAGGATAGCTTTCTTAAACTCTTCTGTGGAAGCAAACTCCATTCCCAGTCTGAACTTATAGTCTTTGTCAAAGTCCTCTTGCCTGAACCTCTGGTATCTGACCCTGGAACCATTATCTTCCTCATCACAAGAATAATCACTCAGAAGGTCATCACTCTCATACTCCATATCAATGTTATGTTGGGCTGCAACCTCAGAGGGAATGAAACCAACATTATTATCACTTTCATCACCATCTTGAACACCATTGTTGGGCCCACTGTTTCTGTTCACATCATCTCTTCCATCACCATCCTGTTGTACATCAAATGGTTCATCCACATCATCAAACCCATCATTGGCCAGGTTTTTACAGATTTCATCCTCACTGTCTATGTTGCTAGCACCGCTCCATTCAATGTCACTGTCACTAGAGTATACTATCCTAATGTCATCAGAATCACTGTCAGCAAGACATTTTCCCTTTGCTTCTTTAGTGGCAGGATTCACTTCCACTTCAGGCACAGTAAGAGGAGCTTCCTGAGTCATAGGAATCACTCCCACTTCAGTCACTTCCACTTCAGGCACTTCCACTTCAGGCACTGCAACAGTAGGAGCTTCCTGAGTCATAGGAATCACTTCCACTTCAGTCACTTCCACAAACACATCATCTTCATCATCCAACACAGCATCTTCTTTTTGCATCTCATTCCTAACAACTTCAGGCAATTCCACAGTATGTTCCAGGTATATATCAACCACCCCCCCAGTATCCATTGCATACCTAGCAACTTCCATAGCATCCTTATCATCAAGTATCTTCTTCAAGCCCTTTGCTAAATTCACTTCTGAGGACCACCACAATTTGTACTCATCATCAGGATATCCCAGAAGTCCCTTCACAGTAGATTTGATGGAAAAGTAACAGAATAAATCAACATCCCCATCAATTTCAATGGACTCTCCCCCAACATATCTCAAAGGTATGCCTCTGAAATGACCCTTATGGTGGATTCTGGTTTTGATCAAACCTTCTGCCATTCCTGCAAAAGAAAACCTAACTTGTAAGTATTCAAACTCATAGCAAGTAAGCAAGTAGTCAAACCCATAACAACTAAGCAAGTATTCAAACCAATAACAACTAAGCAAGTATTCATCCCCAACAAAGAACAAGTAAGCAACCATTCATCCCCAACAAGAAGTAAGAACATCCCAGACAGCATTTTAATACGCAAATCAACAACTATATTCGTAATACCTGGTTCGACCTTTCTAAATACAGCACCAGCTTCTTCGAGTTTGTTGATCTTCACCTTCTTCTTCGCTCTCTCGGTTGGAGTTCGTTTTCTTTGCCTTCTTCGATCGTGATGGTGGTGGTTGTTCTTCGATGTTATCAAGGTGTTCTTCGCTCTCTCTCTCTCTCAGTCGTGTTCTTCGTTCTCCTCAGTTAGGGTTCAATTGGGAATTTGGGATTGGGTTCAATTTGATGCTTTGTTTTAGGTTAGATTATTAGATTAGATTAGGTTAGATTATTAGATTTGGGATTAGGTTAGAATAGGTTAGATTAGTTTATTAGTTAGATTAGGTTATTTATTAAGTTTTTTAATTTTTTTTTCTGATTACTTAACTGAGATGGAATTAAAAATAATTTTTAATTATTTTTTTAAATTAAAAAATAATAATAAAAGCCACGTGGAAATGCTGACTGGGATAAAATTGAGAGCTGGCACACTTTGGCCTTAATTGAATTAAAAAAAAAATTCTAGGGACCCAATTTGATGCAAAAATTTTCTAGGCCCTGGATTTGATTCCCTTTACAATTACAGGGGCCTTCTGATGTATTAAGCCTTATTAAAATCAAGTTTTGTTCCTTCAAAAAAAAAAACTTCTTTTTTATTAGAATCAAGTTTTATGATATACAAATTACAAAACAAAGAGATTGTGAATTTTGTCACACCCATACATTATTTTGACTTTAGTACTCACATTAAGTGTTTTAATAAATTATCATGATCGATGAACGAAAGCGATAAAGTTTTGGTCGTCGACAAGGAGGGAAGACGATATCTGGAGATTGTGGCCAGCAAATAAAGAAAATAGTGATACAGTTGCAGAGCCAGTGCTCTGAAACAAAATTTTAGTGATGCAGGGAAGATGAAGGGTCAGGAATCTTATGAAGAATTATTTAGCAAATAATGATAATAGTATTAACATTTAAAATTGATAAATAAAATATAAATACAAATACATGAATGTTAACTCAATCATATAATTTTTACTGGCACACATCATTTCATGTATCACACCTTAATTTGACTTAAAATACCTCATCAAACACTTTAAAAGATATGCGACATTTTAGTAAAATATTAGGAGAGATATAGATGATTTTTATTTTGGAAGATAATTTTCAATTTAAAATATATAAAATTTTGAATATATATGATGTATGTTTGGGTCTTCCATATATTATTGTCAAGTCCAAGATTCAAACTATTTACTTTGTCATGGTCCATGAGTTTAGAAGAAACTGAAACGAGGAGAGGAATATTTTTATGTGAAGTACTTATTAAGGTTGTGGCCGAAGCAATTCTGACCTATGTTATGCCTGGCTTCACTTTAAGTGAAAATGAGTTTTTTGCGTTCCTAATTTTTTTCGTTGCGTCACTCTGATACCAACACTCCCTCGTGCAGTTTTTTAAGTGATAGATCAATCCAGCGTTTCATATAAATAAAAGTATTAAATCATAGGAAAATATCATTAAAATCAATATCCACTATAGGATGAATCTCACATACCAAATAAAATAAGGTTTAACTAACGAAAACACTCCAAACTCGGCTCAGATGTGTTCCCTTTGCCTTCAAGCAGGGTTTTAAATTGCGATCACTGCGGATACAGGAAATGCTGCTTACGACCGGTGTGAGTTTTAAAATAAAATTCACAAAATGTAAAACAATTATATATAATTATTATAAATACTTTATTTATAATTTTATATTTTATTTCATCTTTAAAATCAAAAGAATATAATGACCTTAATGACCCTTATATTAATTTTAAATAAAATGTTCAAACATACACAGGCATACAAGTATGACAATGCTTTCATTTAAAAGAAAAATATAGAATTGTGACACATGTGAGAAGGAGTTAGTCACGATTATCGGTAACGTACATGTGAGTTAAATAAAAATACTTTTAAAAACTATATTAATCTTGCTTCATGCACGGCTTGACTAAGAGTACTTTGCTGGCATACATCATACTTTTTTCATATTTCATCTCTCGTTCTTATTTTTTAAATATGTATATCACCTCTTTAACTCTCTTTTTTTTTTCTCTAATTCTAGTTACATTCTATATATCAAAACCATTTTAATCTTCTAGATGTATATACAAAAACATAAAATATAATTTTTTTGAGTTAATTTTCAAATCAATCATTTAAAACTATTTGATATCAATTATTTTGATGACATATTTGATATCATTTTGAACGTGAGAAATTACATTTAATTTTGTTTATTTTGTAATATAAAATATAACCATAATTATTAAAACAAAAAGACTTTGTCAGCACAAATCTTAATGATAGAATTGTCACAATTGATTTTTATTAATTATTTTAATGTTATTAAAAATCATTAAATGTCAAATTAATGTAATAATTATTTTGGAAAAAAGACACAATTGACATTTTTTTAATTATTCTAATGTCATTAATAACTATTAAATGGAATAATAATACATTAATTACTTTCGGAAAATGTCACAATTTATTTTTTTAATTATTCTAATGTCATTAATAACTAGTAAAGGCAATATTAATACATTAATTGTTTTTTTAATATGAAACTATTTAATATTTAAATTACTAAAAAATCAGAAAATATAAATATGACATCATCTACCTACTAATTATAGTATGAGAGAAAAAACTTATGAAGAAATACATAGAGTAAGGGGGTGACACTTGTCGGAGTTGCCACTTTTTTATTTCGAAAATAGTATATAGTATAAGATTTGTCTAATAATTTTAATTTCAATTTTTTGGTTGTTGTTATGGGCCTTGGGCTCCCAAGCTTTATGCTTGTCTTAGTAATGATAAGTGGTTTTCGGAGATTAAATTTCTCACCCCAAACAACCAATTTTCCACCCCACCCCTAAATTTAATACCCCAAAATACCTCATTTTTAAAACTATCTCCTTCGACTTATAACTTCTCACCCCACTCTTCATCTTCGTGAAACAACTGTTTTCCTCCCACCACTCCATCTTCTTCAAACTCCCTTTCTATTACTCTCTGATAGAATATGAATTATTCTCCTGTAATTAAGCTAATTGTTCTCCTGTAATTAGGTTAATTAGTCTCATATATTTATGAGTTGACTTTGGTCATATGCTTTGTATATTTATACCCATTCTAATGAATGAGAAAATCACCGATTGAATTTACCCTACTATCTTACATGGTATCAGCTTTCTAAAGATCCTACTCTCCTCTTTCCGCTTCAGCCGTCGCCGTGCTCTTTCTCTCCACACCGCCACCGCTGTCCTGCACTAGCCGCCACTGTGCTTTCCTCTCCAAGCCCCGTCGCTACAGCTGTGCATCTCCGCGCGCGCTAGGCCCACTGCCTTCGCCGCACCTCCTCACCTTCCCTCCTCCACGTGACAGGCCCACTGCCTTCGCGTTTTATCTCCCCTGCTGCTTCCCTTGTTCTCCACCGCTCCCCTCATCTCTGCACCGTTCCAGATCTGTGCAGCGTTCTTCTTCCAGAACTGCACACGTTCTGTTTTCTTGCTTGCTGTCCGGTTCAGCACATTAGTGAACCAATCCGGTTCACCCAACCCGGTTCAGCCTAGACCAGCACGCGCTCCTATTTTTTTTTAATTATTTTCCTTCACTCTCGGCATTTCCTCCTTACCGTCATGTCTTCTCCAGCCTCATCGGACAGCACCCCCGTGACCGTCACCACTCCTACGGTGGTCACCCAGGTGGCTCCTCCTGCCCTGTCGGCCAAGCCTGAGTTTCACCCTGCACTTGCTGTTTCGAACATTAGGAATAATATTCCTATTATGCTTGCCATGGAGACTGACCGCTATGGCACTTGGGCGGAGATTTTCCGCATTCATGCTCGTTCCCACCGGGTTCTGCATCACATTGTCCCTACTGCGGACAAGCCTCTTCTGCTAGTCACTGACCCTACTTATGAGCAGTGGGCCCCTTTTTATGCCACAGTCCTTCAGTGGATTTATTCCACCATATCTAATGACCTGATGTCTACCATCATGGAGCTTGGCTCCACTGCTTTCTCGGCTTCGACGCGTTTGGCTGATCTCTTTCATGATAATCAGAACGCTCGTGTTGTCATCCTGGAGCAGGAGTTCTCTACTGTTCGCATGGAGGCATTTCCGTCCGTCGCCGCCTGCTGTCAGCGTCTGAAGACGCTTTCTGACCAGCTTCGTGATGTCGGTGCTCCTGTGAACGATCATCGTCTGGTTTTGCAGCTTATCTCCGGCCTCACTAATGCTTACAGGGGTGTTGCCACTTTGATTCGCCAGAGCAATCCGCTTCCCTCCTTTCATCATGCTCGCTCCATGCTTACCTTGGAGGAAGCCGGTATGGCTAAGATGAAACCTGCTGAGCCTCCTGCTGCCTATGTTGCTACTCAGTTGCGTCCTTCTGATGTCTCTTCTTAGAGCTCTGATCGCCGGTCCTCCAACCGTTCTCGATCCCACAACTCTAAAGGTCGTGGTGGGAATCGTGGCAACGGTGGTGGATCCCGCAGTGGCATCTCTCAGGGCTCCTCTCCTCCGATGCCACCTCAGCCGCACTACTTCCCGTACCAACATTGGGGATGAGCCCCACCTCCATGGGCCATGCCTCCGTGCCCGTACCCTACCTCTCAGTGGACTCGTCCCTCTGCTCCTCCTCGGCAGCCCGACATTCTGGGCCCGCGTCCTCAGGCTTATGCTGCTTCGGCCTCACCCGTGCCCACTGACATTGCCACTGCCATGCACACCATGACGCTTTCTCCTCCAGACCGCACCTGGTACATGGACACTGGAGCATCATCTCATGTAGCAGCATCGCAAGGTAATCTCACGTCTTATTCTAATTTAAGTCATCTTAATCAGAAATTGTATGTTGGTAGCGGACAGGGTATTCCAATTCAGGGTTCTGGACACACCACCCTCCCCACCTCCCATAAACACAAGCCTTTAACCCTTTCCCATGTCTTGCACACACCACAAATTGTTAAAAACTTGATTTTTGTGCGACAGCTCACTACTGATAACAATGTTTCTGTTTGTTTTGACCCATATGGCTTCTCGGTTAATGATTTTCAAACGGGGATTCCACTCATGAGATGTAATAGTTCTGGCGACCTATACCCAGTCACTCCGTCCTTTCCATTTGCTGGTCTAGCTCAGAGTCTCTGGTACAACCGTCTTGGTCATCCCGGTTCTTCCGCCTTGCAGTCTCTTCGTAGTAATAAGTTTATTAGTTATGAGCATTTGAATTCTAGCACCGTTTGTGAGTCTTGTGTTTTTGGCAAACATGTTAGGTTGCCTTTTGTTTCCTCTAATAATGTTACTGTGATGCCTTTTGACATTTTACACAGTGATTTATGGACTTCGCCTGTTTTATCTTTCGTTGGTCATCGATATTATGTCCTGTTTTTAGATGATTTTACGGATTTCTTGTGGACGTTTCCTTTAAGTCATAAATCTCAGGTTTTTGAAATGTTCACCTCTCTGTCCAATCAAATTCGCACGCACTTTTCTCAAACCGTAAAATGTCTCCAATGTGATAATGGACGGGAATTTGACAATAAATCTTTTCATGCTTATTGTGCTGCTAGTGGTCTTGTTTTTCGCTTCTCCTGCCCACATACCTCATCTCAAAATGGCAAGGCGGAGCGCAAAATACGCACCATTAACAACATGATTCGCATTCTTCTCGCTCATGCGTCTGTTCCTCCGTCTTTTTGGCATCATGCTCTTCAAATGGCTACCTATCTGCTTAATATCATTCCCCGGAAAGCTCTGTCTAATCTTTCTCCCACTCAACTTCTGTATCGTCGTGACCCGTCTTACACACATCTCCGCGTCTTTGGTTGTCTTTGTTACCCTCTTGTAAGACCCAGGATTTTAGAATTAAATAATTAATAATTAATTTCCAACTCACGCATAGGATTTTGTGTCAGCGTGAGGGGAACTTGACTTTCGTTTAATGTTTGGATTAATATTATGAAGAGGAAAGTTCAGGAAAATGACTAAGAATAGTAATATAGTCGTTATAGGCTATAGCACGAATTTCATTCCCTTCCGCCTTAGGGCGAAAACATTAGTAAATGACTATATTGCACATAAAGACACGATGGAAACTAATTCCAAAAATTTCCAGAGATGTGTTAGAACTTCTCTTAATCCTTCCTACGACAAGAAGATTAATACGAAACCCTGGAATTTACGAACACTCATTTCCGATATCGGGAGGTTTGCCGAAACTGAATCCCTGGTTTTTTCTAGAGCTATTAAATTAACCTACGACGAAGACTTTTTCTATTCGGAGCTTCAAACGAAGATTCCACACGCATAGGCCCACTCTAATCGACGTTCCAAATCTTTCTTCAGAAGGAAGTTTCTGCATCCGAGGTCAAAACCATAAAGTGCATTTTAAGCCGGTAAACATTAAAAACAAGCCTCGAAAACCAAAAATCATACTGATATTTCTTTGAAGAATTAGAAGATTCAGCGGGAAGAATATCGTGTCTAAAATACGCTGGAATCAGTAGGAAAAATCAGAATTGCGAAATAATCATTTTCTCACGTTTTCAATTTCCTATAAATAGGACTTCAAAAACTCAAAAAAAATCACATCATCCTTTTCATTTTCTTTGTTGGCCGTGGGTGAGCTTGAGGGAGAAAGGAGGAAGAGTTTTTTCCAGTTCTTGCCTGATCGTTGCTCTGTTCGTTGCTACGCGTAGGCCTCAAGGTACTGATGTTATTTCTTTCTTCTGATCTTAAATTCCGTCGCTTTTTGTTATGTCTTTCTGTGCTCCAAGTTTTGAGCTTTTTGTAAAACTGTCCAAATAACTTGATTTTAGTGTCTAAACTTATTCTCTACGCGCCCCTGAGCATGTTTAGCGGATTACATTTTGCCGAATGTCGCCGAAAGGCCGCCGAGTTTCAATTTTGCTTGAAAAACCAATTTTTGGCTAAAGTTCCGTCCTTTGGGCTTAAAACTTTCGACTGAGCTTAGCGTTAGTAGGATTAGTCGTCATAATCGTCGTTGGTATCGATTCCATCTAATATGTTTTTCGAAATTCTGATTTTGAGTTTCCGAGCTAAAAATATTGACCAAAATACCCCTGCGACAGTTTTCGATCTGATAATTTTTCTGAGAGTTTCCCTAGCCTAGATATCGCATAAGAATACCTAGGAATTGATTTAAATCGAGGAAAAAGTTCGAAAACCCTATTTTCCATAGTGGCCGAAACCTATTTGTTAGGGTACCGTGTCCAAAAATAATTTTTGAGTCTCTATGACCTATGCCATTGCGTAGCTCTTCCAATTGTCGAAATTTTGGCGCCGGTTTTGTGTCATTCCGAGTTCTGTAGCTCGAGTTATGCTCGTTTTAGCGAACGAAGTCTCCGTTGTCAATTTGTGCGTAAATAGGAACCCTGAAGCTTTAGAGGTTTTCTTTACGATTTCAATTAGTATTAGTAGAACGTGTTGCTCCTAGTGAAGCTTGTGTTGATGATTGTGTTTCCTTGTTCTAGGTTCACAACTTTCATGCCCAACTTCTACTCACGAAGGTAAGGGTAACTCAGTTTTAGCGTGTCTTTGAGTCTTGCCTGCTTTTATCGCACTGCCTGCGTTTGAGATGAAGATGTTTATATTGATTGTCATTGGATTATGATTAGTATGCTTGCAATGTTGTATGCTTGCTTATGTTGACTGTTTCTGAGGCTTGTGCCAAATGTTTTCTGAAGGCTTCGGCCGAGTAAACTTATTGAGACGTGTGTCTCCGTTTTCTGAGAGGCTTCGGTCGTTTACTGGTTTCTGTCATTGAACTGAGTTGGTATGTAATTGAATTGATTTATGTTCGTTGATAATAAGAATAACATGTGGTTACTCCGAATAAATCATTGGTTTGGGCATTGTTGTTGATTGACTTGGCATATAAGGCTTGGTCTTGAAGTGACAATGTGGTGGTGATTGTCCCACGTGATTGTCCCGTCTTTTAAGGTGTTATAAAGTGGCGGTGTGGTGGTGATTGTCCCACGTGATCGTCCAATCTTTCGGGATGTCCTAAAGTGGCAGTGTGGTGGTGATTGTCCCACGTGATTGTCCTGTCTTTCATGGGCGTTATTAAGTGGCAGTGGAGTGGATATTTTCACAGGACTGTCCCGTCTTTCATGGGCGTTATTAAGTGGCATTTAGGGGGGTTCGTTCTCCGTCTGTCCCGTCTTTTATGGGCGCTATTTGGTGATAGTTCAGGGGAGTCCGTTTCCCGCTCTGTCCCGACTTGAGAGACACTATTGATCGATCCATTTTGGTAGCAACATATAGTTGCATTATAGGGAACTAACACTTGACCCTGTGTTGTTGGATTTTGGTTATTGGTTTATTGGTATTATATTGTTGAGGTTTTTGATATTTGATTAGAAGTGATTTTGTTTATATATGATTTGATGATATGTAGTGATATCGTTTATATCTGATTTGAGGTTATTATTGTCATATGATTTGATTCTATATTGTTGAAGTTGTTTATATCTGGTCTAATTCTATGTTGCTGCTTCTATTGATATCTATCTTTGATTATATTGTTAGCTTATATACGAGTTTAGTTATGTTGCTAGTTCATTTACCATGATAGGTAATTAAATTTGAATAGCATGATTTTCTCTTTCATACATGGTATTTGCATGGAGTTAACCCTTTCTATTTGCTACTTGTTGTTTGGGCGCTTAACGCTATTAGGCGATGGTGAGCCTTCCGCTGAAGCTTAGCCGTTCGAGTTGGAGACCGTGACCGTGGGCGGTCGAGTAGAGATGGATGAAGCAGTTGCTTCTTCCTTTTGGTGGACTATGTCTGAGTTTCTTTCCCCATCTGAAAACTCTGTTGTTTAAACTTTATCTCCGCCACTGTTCCAGTGAGCGTACTTATTTTGGAAACCTGCTTACGATATTGTATGACACTATTATTATATGTCGGGAACGGGTTGTTGAATAAAGTCTATGTCATGTATTCAATTATGTTCAGTTGTTTCGAAAAGGAAAAAAATATATTGTGTTTTCTTAGGATTACGAAATAGTCCTTAGATTTTGTTAGGTAACTAATGTGACTCCTCAGTTGAGAAATTGGGGCGTTACACCTCTGGTTCCCTCTACTACCATTAACAAATTACAACCACGCTCATCCCCGTGTGTCTTCCTAGGGCACCCACTTCATCACCGAGGTTATAAGTGTTTTGATTTGTCGCACAGAAAAATCATTATCTCCCGACATGTCATTTTTGATGAGACTCAGTTTCCCTTTGCCACCATGACTACACCTCCTCCCTCCACATATGATTGCTTCTCAGATCCTATACATCCCTCTATCATTCACCAGTGTACTACTCCATCCACCTTACCTAACCCTAGCCTTACTCCTACAGTGCCTCCCGCTGTGACCACACCACAACTCCCCCCATCCTCTTCCTCATCTTCTGACTCCCTCTCATCTTCTCCTTCACCTCCTTCGCAGCATGCGTGGTATCTACAAACCCAGAAAACTCTTCAATCTTTCTGTAACCATTGACGATCCCATAACTCACCTCTTCCCAAAAACCCTAAGACAGCTCTTTTAGACCCAAATTGGAAATCCGCAATGCAGTCTGAATTTGATGCTTTAATTAGAAATAAAACTTGGGATTTGGTTCCTCGTCCTTGCGATGTTAATATTATTCGTTGCATGTGGATTTTTCGTCATAAGACGAACGCTAATGGTTGTTTTGAGCGATATAAGGCTCGCCTTGTAGGTGAGGGCAAGTCACAGATTGCAGGCGTTGATTGTGACGAGACTTTCAGTCCTGTGGTGAAACCAGCAACCATTCGCACTCTTCTCACCATTGCCCTCTCCAGGTCTTGGCCCATTCACTAGTTAGATGTTCAGAATGCCTTCCTCCATGGTGATCTACATGAGACAGTCTACATGCATCAGCCCTTGGGTTTCCGTGACTCCAACCATCCCTACTATGTGTGTCGCTTGCGGAAGTCTCTTTACGGGCTGATGCAAGCGCCTCGGGCATGGTACCAGCGTTTTGCAGACTATGTCTCCACCATTGGGTTTCAGCACAGCACCTCCGATCACTCTCTTTTCATTTACAGACGAGGCTCTGACATGGCTTATCTCCTGCTTTATGTTAATGACATCATCCTCATCTGCTCCTCTCATGCCCTTCGCAAATCTATCATGACTCTTCTCGCCTCAGAGTTTGCTATGAAGGATTTGAGACCGTTGAGCTATTTTTTGGGCATTGCCGTCACCAGACATGCCGGTGGACTTTTTCTCGGTCAGAGTACATATGCACGTGACATTATTGCTCGAGCCGGTATGACCTCGTCCAATCCTTCTGCCACTCCAGTTGACACCAAGCAAAAACTCAGTACTTCTGTTGGTACTCCGTGCGATGATCCTACTTTATATCGGAGTCTTGCTGGGGCCTTGCAGTATCTCACATTCACCTGTCCTGACATCTCTTATGTTGTTCAGCAGGTGTGCCTTCACATGCATGCCCCTCGCACCGAGCATATGCTTGCACTGAAGCGCATCCTGCGTTATGTTCAGGGCACCTTACAGTTTGACTTGCATCTATATCCTTCTCCTATCGAGAAGCTTATTTCCTACACTGATGCAGATTGGGGTGGATGTCCCGACACTCGTCGGTCTACTTCTGGTTATTATGTGTTTCTTGGTGACAACCTCATTTCATGGTCATCCAAGAGACAACCTACTCTTTCCCGGTCCAGTGCTGAGGCTGAGTACCTAGGCGTTGCTAATGTGGTCTCTGAATCATGTTGGCTATGCAACCTGCTTTTGGAGCTTCATTTTCCACTTTCTCATGCTACTTTGGTGTATTGTGACAATGTTAGTGCCATCTACCTATCCGGCAATCCAGTCCAACATCAGTGCACTAAACACATTGAGATGGACATTCACTTTGTTCGAGAGAAGGTCACCCGTGGTCAGGCGCGCATCCTTCATGTTCCTTCTCGTCACCAGATTGCGGACATCTTCACCAAAGGCCTTCCTAGAGTTCTATTTGATGATTTTAGGACTAGTCTCAGCGTCCGTGAACCTCCCGCTTCAACTACGGGGGTGTGATAGAATAGGAATTATTCTCCTGTAATTAAGCTAATTGTTCTCCTGTAATTAGGTTAATTAGTCTCATATATTTATGAGTTGACTGGTCATATGCTTTGTATATTTATACCCATTTTAATGAATGAGAAAATCACCGATTGAATTTACCCTACTATCTTACACTCTCGCTCTTCATTCCCTCTCATTCTCCATTCTCTCTCACTCTTCATTCCCTTTTCATCTTCCTCTTCTCTTTCTTTTCGTTCACGTTGTTAATTAATTAATTAATTTTTCTGGGATTTAAGCTTTTTCCGAGTTTTAGAACCTAGAACGTTTTGAGAATTAGAAAGCGAAACGTTACGGGAAATAGAACCCGAAATGTTATTGGAACTTGGATTATGGTGTTTATGAGTTTTATAAACCGGAAAACATAAAATAGGTTATGAGACTTAGAACCCATAACACTTTTCAATTGAGATTATGATTTTTTCGAATTTTAAAACCTGAAAAAATATAAAATAGGTTCCGGGAATTAGAACCCGAAAATTACGTGGATTTAAATCCCGGAAGCTTCAAAGTGTGGTGTTAAATTGGTTGAGTGGGGTATCAAATTTAACACCTGTGATTTTTTTTTTTGACATGATCTGTGATTTTCCATTATTGACAAAAATAAAATAAAATAAAATAAAGAGATTTTCCATTGAACAAAAAATAATTCTGAATTTTTCTACTGCCTAGTCAACCTTAGAGAGAGAAGAAAAGCACACGGCTACCGCTTACCAGTACCAGTACCAGTACCACACCAAGGCAACCCGCGCCCCTCCCTGAAATCAATCTCAGCTCAACCAACTTCTCTGTTATCTGTTATTTACTGTTGCTTCATTCTGCAAACTTGCTTGTCTTATCTGATATTCATTGTTGGATCAATCAGACTATGGGATGGGATGACAACAAATAATTTGGCAGTGACCCATTTGCAGTTTTTATTTACCAGGCTTCATTATTTGGCTAGGCATTGTAGAAGAAACCTTTCTACTCTTGCTCTAGTTCACACTCAGAACCAGAACCAGTTCAATACATGTACAAAACAAAAAGGTGGCTTCTATTGCCCTCTCAAAGACCACCCTAACCCCCAACTTTCATGCTTTCCTCAAAAGGGTTTCTCACAAATCACTCAACAAATTCTTGGCAAAGCATTGCATGCCTTTTGTGTCAAAGGTGTTATTCAACTTTCTACATTCGATGCAAACACCTTGGTTACCATGTACTCTAAGCTTGGTAACATTCAATATGCACATCACGTATTCGATAAAATGCAAAACAGAAATGAAGCTTCTTGGAATAACATGATGTCGGGCTTTGTTCGAGTTCGTTGCTACCATGAAGCAATGCAATTCTTCTGCTACATGTGTCAATATGGTGTCAAGCCTACCGGTTATGTTGTTTCTAGTTTGGTGTCTGCCTTTGCTAGATCAGGGTACATTACTGAAGAGGCACTTCAGATTCATGGCTATGTTGTCAAATGCGGTTTGATGTCTGATGTGTTCGTTGCTACTTCTCTGCTGCACTTTTACGGTACTTATGGTGACGTTTCTGAGGCTAACAAACTCTTTGAAGAGATTGATGAACCGAATATAGTCTCGTGGACAACTTTGATGGTTGGCTATGCAGATAAAGGGCATCTAAAAGAAGTTATAGATACTTACCAGCATTTGAGACGCAGTGGGTTACATTGTAATCAAAATACAATGGCTACAGTTATTAGAACCTGTGGAATGCTCGCGGATAAAACCTTGGGCTATCAGATACTGGGAAATGTAATCAAATCTGGATTAGAAACTAGTGTATCTGTGGCAAACTCCCTTATATCCATGTTTGGTAATTGCGATGATGTAGAGGAGGCGTCTTGTGTGTTTGATAACATGAAGGAACGTGACACTATTTCATGGAATTCAATCATTACTGCAAGTGTACATAATGGGCATTTTGAAGAATCTCTAGGGCACTTTTTTCGGATGCGTCATACTCACACAGAAACAAATTATATTACCATGTCAACCTTGTTATCTGCATGTGGCTCTGCACAAAATTTGAGGTGGGGAAGAGGACTTCACGGTCTAATAGTAAAATCTGGACTAGAATCAAATGTTTGTGTATGCAATAGTCTTTTGAGTATGTATTCTCAGGGTGGAAAATCTGAGGATGCAGAGTTTGTATTTCATGCAATGCCAGAGAAAGATTTAATTTCATGGAATTCCATGATGGCAGGCTACGTTGAGGATGGAAAGCATCAGCGTGCCATGCGACTTTTAATTGAGATGCTCCAAACAAAAAGGGCAATGAACTACGTTACTTTCACCACTGCATTATCTGCCTGTTACAGTTTAGAAAAAGTAAAGAATGCTCACGCCTATGTTATTCTTTTTGGGCTACATCACAATTCGATCATAGGTAACACATTGGTGACCATGTATGGGAAGTTTGGCTCGATGGCTGAAGCACGTCGGGTATGCAAAATTATGCCTAAGAGAGATGTGGTAACTTGGAATGCATTGATTGGTAGCCATGCTGATAACGAAGAACCAAATGCAGCAATTGAAGCTTTCAATTTATTGAGAGAAGAAGGTATGCCTGTAAACTACATCACCATTCTTAATCTTCTCAGTGCTTGTTTGTCTCCCAACTATCTTTTAGGACATGGAATGCCGATCCATGCACACATAGTTGTGGCAGGCTTTGAGTTAGATACACATATCCAAAGCTCCCTAATTACAATGTATTCCCAATGCGGTGATCTTAATTCTAGTTACTACATTTTTGATGTATTAACTAATAAGAATTCTAGCACTTGGAATGCCATTCTTTCAGCACATTGTCATTTTGGGCCTGGTGAGGAGGCACTAAAACTTATTGCAAATATGCGAAATGATGGTGTTCAGTTAGACCAGTTTAGCTTCTCTGCAGCTCTTGCTGTTATCGGTAACTTGACGGTACTGGATGAAGGTCAGCAGCTTCATAGCTTGATTATTAAACTTGGGCTTGAGTCAAATGATTATGTTCTAAATGCTACAATGGATATGTATGGAAAATGTGGGGAAATTGATGATGTCTTTAGAATCCTTCCCCCACCAAGAAGCAGGTCACAGAGGTCTTGGAACATTATAATATCAGCATTAGCCAGACATGGGCTTTTCCACCAGGCTAGGAAGGCCTTTCATGAGATGCTTGATCTGGGACTGAGACCTGATCATGTCACTTTTGTTTCTCTTCTGTCTGCATGCAGCCATGGGGGGTTGGTGGATGAGGGTCTTGCATACTTCTCTTCAATGACTACTGAATTTGGTGTCCCCGTTGGAATAGAGCATTGTGTATGCATAATTGATCTTCTTGGGCGTTCTGGAAGGCTTGCGGAGGCTGAAACTTTTATTAACAAGATGCCGATTCCACCAAATGACCTCGTGTGGCGTAGCCTGTTAGCTGCGTGTAAAACTCATGGTGATTTGGACCGTGGAAGGAAAGCAGCTAACCGTCTTTTTGAGCTGGACTCATCCGATGATTCAGCATATGTTCTTTACTCCAATGTCTGTGCATCTACCAGAAGGTGGGGAGATGTAGAGAATGTGAGAAAGCAAATGGAAACACAAAACATTAAGAAGAAACCTGCCTGTAGTTGGATCAAGTTGAAAAACAAGGTTACTTCTTTCGGAATGGGAGACCATTTTCATCCACAAGTAGCACAAATCGATGCAAAGTTGGAGGAGCTCAAGAAGATGATTAGAGAGGCAGGCTATGTGCCTGACACAAGCTATGTTTTGCAAGATACAGATGAAGAACAAAAGGAGCATAATCTTTGGAATCATAGTGAGAGAATTGCACTTGCATTTGGGTTGATCAATAGTCCAGAAGGCTCACCTATTAGAATTTTCAAGAATATCCGTGTTTGTGGTGATTGCCACTCTGTTTTCAAGCTAGTTAGTGAAATTATTGGTAGGAAAATCACATTACGAGATGCATATAGGTTTCACCATTTTAATGATGGCAAGTGCTCTTGTTCAGACTATTGGTAGTGGATTGGATTTTGTTAGATCATGTAGTAGTTAAAAAATGATGTTTTAGGATTTTTAGAGTGACCAAATTTTTCTGGAAGGTTTAATTTCTTCAATGATGGAAAAGAAAAAGATAAATTTTAAGGTTTACATCAGTTTGGTTTTGAATCTTCTTCTTCCCCTTGCCCAGAAGCCGTAGAAGACTGGGTTCTAATTTTATTTTATTTTTTGGGAAAAGGGGCTCTATTTTAACTATGTTAATTAATTGGTTTATTATGCAAATAGATTATTTGATAAAATCACTATTATGAAAATATAAAATAAAAAGAATAATAAGATGAGTTGTAATTCATAAAGACACATGTTACATTGTTATTGGAACACCTAAACTTTGGGTTATTTAACCCAATTTGTGTCATGGGTTATTTAGACAACCCCTGAAATATTTGAGTGATTGATTTGTTGACCAATTTTTTTTGGAATATTACCAAATGTAACTTTAGAAGATCAACTTGAATGTTTACTCATATTTTATATTGACAATGGATCAAAATAAATCCATAGATGATTGTTGGGAATGGAGAGGATGATAGAGATAATATGATTAGGAGTTAGGCTTGTCCAAGCAATTGGCATGAGCTTGTGTAAATATGGATTTCCATAAAAGCTGTGAGTCTGTAACTCTTGAAGGCATACTTCTCTTTAAATTTCTCAATGGTATGAGGGAACTTTTTTCACTATTATAGGATTATGTAAACACAAACACTCCATTTATGATTATTTTCCATTTTTTAATTTTTTTTCTGAGTTAGAGAAAAGGAAGAAAACAATTCAATTAACACAATTTAATTTATCACACAAAGGATACTAGGTTTTCTTTACTTCAGGATGACAAGTACGAGACCTGGTAAGTCTGAACATAATAGGATTCTATTTAAAGTATGTTCACTTTCGGTTGCAGTAATTAATGCAGCAAGTCTTTAAACTTTAGGTTACTACTTTCAAACCCTCTTCTATGGCTTATCTAAAAAAAAACCCTCTTCTCATTTTATTCCTCAAGTTTGATTTTTAATTATATCTAAGTGAAATCCTGTGAAAACAAAATGTCCAGACATATGAAAAAGCATGGCTTGGAGGGACAATGGGTGTCAGGATATATGCAAAAATGTCCGTAAGAGTAATATTAGTTAAATACACATTTATTTTCACTCCCCATAGTTAAATATGGTCAATAATTTTTTTTTGTAATGTGATATGCCAAAAAATAAACAGATATGGTGAGGAAGAAATTTAGCTCTAATTAAATTCGCCCAAGATGGAGGTTGAAAATAATGGTGGGCTTGGTGGCAAACATAGTAAAGAGTTCTATTGGACATTATTACTATTATCAATTTATTTTATAAAATGTTAGTTGTTATTTCAAAATCCATGGCTCGCAATTTCGACTCAGATGTGTTGAAGGCCAAATGTTTGTTGAAGAGTGCGGCTCTTAAGAATCAAATTTTCGACTAGGGGTTCAAACAATCACTTTTTACCACTGCGGTCGACATCCGTTAGGTATATATAATTATATATGTATATATGTGTGTAATACATGCATATTAAAATGAATAAAAGATAGGAATTAAAATGAGTATGTATGTAAATTGATTAATTAATTTTAATAAATTACGAAATTCATTTTAATAAAAGAGTCGTTTCTTCATGCATTGCACGGGTACAATCCTAATCCTAGTGTACTTTAAAATGCAGAGAATATGAACTCCTGAATTAATCTTGAAAAGACAAAACTAAATGTGACAAACCTAAACACTGGAAATAAATCCTACCTGGTCTTATTACATGAATAAAGAAAAAAACTGTTCTCTGCACTAAATTAATGCTAGCATAGTCTTGCTCTCATTCATCGTTTGCACATCCTGAACTCCAGCATCCCCTTCTCTCTGGCATTGGGGAAGAAGCTCATAATCCTGTGATGGCTTGTCTGAACCCACATAGGTAGCTTCAACACCCACTTCTACTTCAGGAGAGGTGGCACCCATATTGATATCATCATCTTCATAGTCACTTCCACTAGAAGTGCTTTCCACAGGAGTTTGAGGAGAACCAATCAATTTTATGTCCACATCCACCAAAGATGCATCTGATTCAGGGAGCCTTTGTTGCAGTGGCACAGCATCACTGATGACATTGCCCATCTTCAGTCTCTCACGGTAACCCTCCATTTCTGCTTGGTACCTCTCTTTATCCTTAATAGCCTTCTCTTGATAAACCTTAATATCAGTGAAAACAAAACATGTTACTAAACTCAAGAACTGAAGCATGAATGGAGAATGGTTTGTAGTTTTATACTAAAAGAAGTATGAAGATTTAACAAGTTGCTTACTGATCTTTCAGGCTCTTTTAACTTGTTCCATAGTTCTCCAATCATCCTGCTAATATCCCTGTCCTTGGCTTGGTTTAGTAGTTTTAGTCTTGCATGCTGCTCAGCAAAGAAGAAATTGTAGCCGCTTCGGTTGGGTTTTGGATGAGCAGGATCCCTCCTTTTTATTTCTGATTTCTTCCTGCGACGGCGACGCTGGACACCCAATACAGCAGGGGTATTGTTGTTCTTAGCTATAATGCTTTGATGATGTGATGCAGATGCAGGCAACATAGGGGTTTGTGGAGATTCATAGAGTACACCTTTGACCATATCTGAACCTAAAGAAACTGAAACTAGATACCCACTTTCAAATTTCCCATCAATGACTCCAACCACTGAAGATCCTGCCAAAGACAATTGACAACAACCACTACTACTTATTTAACTGATCCATGAAATATATTCAAGAAAGTTATGTAGTGCATTTGTCATCAACAAAACCAAGACAAAAACAAAAATGTAACACCATAGAAGGATATGTCGCAGTTGCCATAAATTAATACTGTAGAAAAATAAATAGAAAGACCCACCATATACAGTTCATTCTTTCGCTCAACTGCTTAACTGCTAAAAACACAATGATACTGGTGTTAGATTCTTACAAGTGTTTTATTGAAATATTTAATAGTTCATTTTTCTATTGATTGTTATGAGTCTATGACTGCTCTAAATGCACTTTCCTTTTAGAGAAGTTAAATTTGAATCTTATCTATCAAAGGTCAGACACATATTACTTCTTTTTGATTGCATAAGAACTAAGAAGGGAAGGGATGTTAGTTAGCTACCTGTCACCGTTCCTCAGTTGTTGAACAGTTTTTCAATTAACTTCTTTTTTATTGGATAGAGCTTATTTTGTTGAAGTGAATATATTGTAATTTGTAGCTAAGGTTTGTGCTATTTTTTTCTCATTCTTGGAAAATGAGTGATATGAATTGATAAATCACCTTCAACCTATCATGCTTGTGATGCTTCTTATTCTATTACTTCTTTTTATATAAGTTTACTTTCTGCTAGTTCTCATATTTATAGCCACTATACATACTAGTGGGAGAAAAGACAAGTGATCCATTCACTAAGTCTGATTCATTTATCAAAGCTAAACTAATGCTGCACCTAACTAACAACTTACTAACAGAATGGAGAAAATCAAAAGAAACTAACTGACTAACATGTATTATAAATACATAAATAAATTTTTAGTGTGCTTGTTGTATCCAACAACTGAGAGGCTGGAGTGGAGATAGAATGTGCAGGTGAGGATCCCTACAACCTGTCTCAAACAAACCTTTGATTGTAAGTCATCCATTATTCAGGCTCAACAATTTCATCATTTAAAAACCGGTTCTAGGAACCATGCTCCTCATCTTTCTCATTTATCCTTCAAGCCCACATGGAGATGAGACACAACACTTGCATTCCAAAGATAGGACACTAGACCCAATCTAGTTAACCAGATTGATTAATTAACTTTGCAGGTAGCATGTGTGTGAGAAGGTCTTAGATTGATATTTTTGTCATCATGTTTACTCCACCTTTTCGTAAGCAATTCCTAATCTCCAATATGACTAAGAGGATTAAAAGCTGAGGCTAAAAATTCTTATGATCATATACAATAATGATTCATAGACATTGATACAGTAAAAACACCTTCAAACACCCCTTTTTCCTGCTGATTTGACCAAATAATATACTGAACTAACCACCTAAATACACATGACTAACCATATTTTATGGTTAGGTGGTTAGTTCAGTGTATTATTTGGCCAAATCCCTAATTTAGGAATTTTAACTTTATACGGTTCTGGTTATGGTTAGTTCAGTGTATTATTTGGCCAAATCCCTAATTTAGGAATTTCAACTTTATACGGTTATGTGCTTTATGGTTAGTCATGTGTATTTAGGTGGTTAGTTCAGTGTATTATTTGGCCAAATTCCTAATTTAGGAATTTCAACTTTACACGGTTATGTGCTTTATGGTTAGTCATGTGTATTTAGGTGGTTAGTTCAGTGTATTATTTGGCCAAATCCGCAGGAAAAAGGGGTGTTTGAAGGTGTTTTTACCGTATCAATGTCTATGAATCATTATTCGATCATATATACTCCAGTTTTCCCCTTTCCTTTATTTGTGGTATCAATTGTATTTTGAGTTGAAAAATGACCTTTAGAAAATTCAGCAGCATTAGCACTTGACTGATGAAAGACAACTGGTTGAATTGCTGGAGAAGGCTGCAAAAATTGTGTCGTTCGAGCAGGAACTGGCGGGGCTGCGTGACTCTGCAGAGCACCTGACAAAAAGTGCATTTTCCATTTTATTCATAAGAAACATACCGTGGAAATAGTTCATGTTCAAACAAGCAATTTCATATAGAAGAAGCACGGACCAGAAGTTGGAGGGATCCATCGATTGGCTTTAAAAAAGTAGATTTGTTCATAGTGGTAAAGCAATGAAGCATAGTACTTCCGCAGCACGAAAGAAGCATTTGTGGCTGTTGATGGAAAATTGAAAACTGAAGTTACTTCTTTCCATCTTCTCTCTTTTATAAGCTGCAAGACATATTAGAGTGCTATTATAAGTTATAACAACCACACCAGAACCAAATCAACATACACAAAACCTGTTAAACACTGCTTTTAAACACTACACCCACATAACAAAAAAGTCCTGGTGAGCAACCAGCACTGCTCATCTCACAAACAAGGCACCAAAACATGGTACATCAGATAGAAGGACAAAGAGTGTGATGTGAAAAAAATAAAACTATCTAAATGGCAAAGCATGAAAGAGGGAGAGTGTGATTTGAATTCCAATTCTCATTCATTCATACAACCTTCTGTATTTCACCAGCCCCAATTAAGATGAAAAGGACAGACTGTTTAGAAAAGTTGTCTCCCTCTATAAACATCAATATGAGGAAAAACTAAAAGGAAACCTTCCTTAACAGTAAAATATGTCTGTTGTGGCCAGCTTTACTGTGAGTGGATTCCAGTTTCTATACATATGCAGCCAACAACAACCTCCTTTGTTTGTGGCCAAAAAACTTAAGACATGTTTGGAAATATTTATACAATTGATTCTAAAGCCGTAATCAATTATGGGGAGAATCTTCTATGAGCAGCTTCTAGCTATCAATAAGAAAAATAAGTTGATCCAAACATGCTATTAGTCTAACTACAACCAACACCATAACATATTAATCAGTCAAAACTTTTTGTGATCAGCTGCAAAAGAATAATCTCTCCCAATCAACTCTCCTGAGAGCATACCTCACTCCAACCATATTTCTCAAAATGCCAACAATTGCTTGTGGTCAGCTATATAAATGCTTATTCAAGAATTAATTATCCCTCAAACAAACTTTTGATAACCACTGAATTGAATTAATGAGAACTTTATAGTACACTTGTTTGTCCATCAACAGAAGAAATGAAGATGTTTATATCAGAAAAAAAATGTCTACTAACCAGCAAAACCACATAAATTTAGCATATATTCCTAAATTACTATGCTAAAATGCAGACAAGCACAAACAGAATATCTTAATTGAACTATCAACGCAGATTCCAAATTTCAATCCAGCTGAGGATAGATAGAATGTCTTTGAGCTTATATGTGTTAAGAAAATTTGTTATCAAAATGCCACAGTTAGAACTTTTGGCTAAAAAGTTGTTCTGTCTGAAAATCAAGCAATTAGCAAAACCACCTAATGTGTCCATACTTGGACACAATCCATGATTTCTAGCTCAGCATATTGCCATATACTTTAAAGGAAGAAATGTTGATCTTGAATTCAAAATAGAAAGAGATTTAGAAAGAAAAAAATCACACACAGTAGTACAGAACATTCAACAATTGAACACATTAGTTAGTAAAGACAACAGCAGAAAGCCAAATTTTAAATATTCACATCTCACCTTCTCAAACCCTCCACGAGAAGTCACTTCAATGAAGAGGCGACACAGATCTAGTTCTTTTCCACCAATAATAGGAATCCTGAAACAAAATGTCAGTCAGTAGCGCAGAAAGGTTTTCAAATCTTCGACAATGGAATAGAATCTCAAAAAGCTCCACCAAAAAAAAAAACAAAAAAAGAATAGCATTATCATAAATCTCAGGGAAAACATGAAACTGAGAAAACCCCACCCCATTTTTTTTCCTAAGAAAAAATAGTGAACTGAACCTACAATGGCAGAGTAACAGCATAAATAAACTCTCAAATAGACTTCAGAGAAACTCAAACTCAAAAGAGTGCATGTTTGCAAACTGTTCTACAATTGATTCTGAAGCAAGAATGAATTATGGGGAGAAGCTTCTATGAGTAGGTTCTGCGTTTCAGAATTTATTCTGATTAAAATGAAGTTGACCCAAATGTGCTAAGAGTAACTTTGAGGGAAAAAAAAAAGAAAATGACTTACATGAATTTGGTACCCATGGAAGCATGTAGCTTCTCCAAGGTAAATATGAAGAGCTTGGGATTTGCCACAACCTCCTCATACTTTGCAAGAGGTACCGGATACGAATGAGAGATCGGAGCTGCCTCTTTCATCGGAAATGGACTATTGCTAACACAAGATGTTGATACCATTTATCCTTCAACAACAAGAACAACCTTGATGTTTAGAAACAATGCATGACGTGTGAAGGAGTAAATGACTCAGACAAAAAAACAAAAACAAAGAAGAAAACAAGCACAGATGCTGCAATGTTCAGTGCTACTAATCAGCACTCACCTAAAAAAATGGAAAGAAATATACAATTTCACCGACAAGAAGAGAGAACATGTTCCAAAAAAAAACATTAAAATCACCATGCAGAAGCAGGTTGAGGACTGAAACAATCCACAATTATTATAATGTAACAGGAAGAAGAAGCCATTAAAGTTTAGGCCTTTCCAAACAAAGGGGTGAAAACACAGGTACCCTCTTAGGCATTGGTAATAAAAATGAACATAAGACCCTTCATCGACCTATGTAGAGGCTATTGCTGAAAGGTCCTTTCTGACATGACATTCATATTGTATTCATAGCATGATATTGATATTCCACATCACCTTACATGAATACTAAATCTTTTACCTTTACATAAATACGCATAATATCCATAAAAATTTCATGTTTCTCTCTTAGTTGTCACTGTTCAAGGAAACTGAAACTTGTTCTCTTTTCTCCAATATTTGTTGCTGCACTCAGAGGGAAAGTGCAATAGAGAAGAGATGATAATGGAAATATATTATTATCTACCATAAAAATTTACAATGTTCATTAATTTTTAAAAAATGATGTGACATTGTTTTTAAAGGAATATAGCAACAAATAAACAAACCCAGGGAAACATTACATAAAGAGGTTGAATGTGAATGTTAAAGATACAGTTTTAGTTTTGTGAATGAGGTAAAATGATTGATATAATAATGGAAGAGGGGGAAAATAGACTTACCAAGAGTAAACTGAGAATGGTGAATGGATTGGTCTATAATGCAAATGACATTAAGGAAGAAGGTTAAGAATAAACTCTGTATATTTTGTTTATTGGAATGAATGATGATGAAGAAACTTAAGCTAATGAAATATATAGTTTTAAAGTCTACAATAAGTTAGAAAATCAAGGGGGGTACTTATGGCCTTAATTAGAAGAGAGACTGAGGAAGTTTGAATTATAATAGATTCCTTAATATCATCATCATCATCATGATGAGTGTATAATGTAAATTTAGTTATAGTAAATTCAAAAGAAATAGAAATTTTACCATAATGAATGTGAGGGTGAGACTAAAAGGTTGGTTAGCAAAAATAACGTGTCTTAATTTGACTTCCCCGTTTGAAACGGCCCAATTAGTGAAACTAATCAAATTTGAAGGAAAGAAGGGGTAGAAATATATGGAATACCGTAACAGCTTCTTTGTATATATGGTTGGCTGGAATGCATGCATTTATTTATATACAATAACACGTTGGAATTAGTCCTTGCCTTTCCTTCTTTTGCTAACTCTTCTTAAATCATGAATTTGAGATTCACTTTGGAAGATCGCATATACTTTCTCACAACAACCTTTTACCTTAAATATTTAATTTTCTTCATTTACACACAACTTATGAAAGTGAGATTAACAGAATATCAAAATTATCTGAATTCATGTATACTTTTTATTTGGATATCACTTATTATGGTTGACCAAGAATATCACCTATTGTGGGCTTAAGCCCTCCTTGTAACAAAAAAAAAGAATATCACCTATTATCAAATAATCTTAATTAAATTGCACTAGTTAGATATAGTGTGATATGTTGCATATTGGCTTGCGAGATTGCATGCCCACTCTCCTCCCTCAGATGTTCATATCTTAAAGATCTCTCACATTTACCTTGAGAGATCCTCGGTCTGTTCCTCTGAGTCGTGCTTGTCTCATTATTTTATTTTCCGAAGCATAAACTATACTAATATCTTTTATACAATTCCTATTCCAATTCAATTTCTATTACTTTCCCTAATTTTATTCAGTTTCAAATCATTTTCTTAATTTTTTTATTCTCTCTCATATTTATTATTCAGTATCTAACCCTTATGTTATTTTATATATTCAATTTATAATTCTTATTCTACACTTTTCTATTCTAATCCTTAGCTTTACTTTAATTCATAATTAAGTTTAAAATGACTCTATTTTTTTTTGGTAGATGACGCAAAGGAATGGAAAAACTAAGGCCTCAAGTGAGGAACACCAAGACTATCAGCCAACAAGAGAGGGGCCAGGCCCGCAGGCGGAGCTGTAAACAACACCGTTCACACCACATACATATCTGCACCAAGCTTAGCCATAAAATCTGTTGGGGCATTTCCTTCCCTAAGACTGTAGTATAAAATGAAGGTTATTGTATAATTTGTTATTTGTAGAATTGTAGTATTTGAAGAATAATTGTGGATTAATCAGAGTAGTATTTGTAGAATATGTTATTTGAAAATATGTTATAAGTGAAGGTATTTTGTAAATCATATATGGCTAGTTTTATGCTTTTATCTAGTTTCAAAAAAAAAGTTTTATGTTTTTATCTATCAACGTATTTTGGTTACATTTGGAAAACATCTATCTACGTATTTAGGTTGAGTCACTTGAATATTTTTCATTTTATTACAATAAAAAAGAAATCATATCAATTTTATGTTTTTTCTTTTAACTATTATATCTAATTTCTTTAAAAAAACTATTATATCTAATTAAACAAAAAATATATTCTTTATTTATTTACTCAAGTGACATGTAGATTTTTTGTTATTTTCTTGGACTCATTTTTTTTTGAAAAAAATATTCATCATCTAATTATTTTCTTTTTTGATACATCGGAAAATCATCTAATTATTTTCTATCCAAACAAAATGTATGATTTTTTTGAAACTGATCGAGATGGATTACAAAGAAACGTTAGGCACAAAGGTCAGTACATCACCATGGATCAAGGAAATACTCCGACAAAGCTTCCTCAATCCAAACAAAGTCACTATACAAAAAAGAAATTCAGCCAAACCATCCGTCACAAAATTATGACCATTGAAGGAGTCAATCGAAAACACATAGTCTAAGCAAGCAAAAGAGATAAAATGTCGCCGCAAGGACCTCCCCACAAACATACTGTGCTATAAAATGAAAACCATCTAAGCTAGACGCAGTAACAGAAGCATCAAAGAGACCTTCACCACGTCTAAAGGAGGTCGTGCCCACGTCAAAGGAAGCTCCCTCAAACCGGTCAGATTGGAGGATTGGAAGCCATCAAAGAAAAACGTAGCGTAGCAAAACTTCGCAACAGAGAATCCAGTAATGCAACAAGTTGGTGGTGGAACAACATGTTAATTTGGTCCTCCCAAATAGAGTAAAACAAGGAGATAAGAGTACATGCACTATCAACATCAGCCAAAGTAAAAAAAAAATTCACATATAAACTCATGCATAAAGTTAATACAATCCACTCCACTCTAATACCAAGGAACCAAGCAAACCACATTAGTTGTAAGACAATTCCAAATAAAAGCGCATTATTTGTTGTTTCAAGAGAGGAAAGACACTACGAGAACACTAAGTTCATCTTCGTCCCTCAGCCAATAAGGTTAGATCGCACTGGAAGAAGGCTCAAACAAGGACGACAAGCTGTCTCCTTGTACCGAGGGAAAGAATATGCTTTCCACAACTTTTCCAACAATGTGCCGACAGGAAGAGCAATCCTAACGAAGATGCCATGGTCGCCCACCCATTTTTCCTAACGAAATGATAGCTTGTTTTTGTTGAATACTGGTCATCCACATAATAGGGTTAGAAAAAATATCATCCTCGTAGTGCAAAATAGAGGGATAGTCAACACACAATGGCATGTAGCCTGTAGGAGGCCATAACACAAACTCCACCAGATCCTGGTTCCAAGCTGTAAGAGAAGTTGCCAATAAATCAGTGAACCAAATAATATTCAATAATTGGGTGACCTCCTCTCGATAGATCATAGAAGCTTCTTGGGGTAACCAACAGTTCTCCCAAGGTTTTACACATCGTCCATTGCAAATACGTCAAGAACCCCCTTCATGCATAACTTGACCTGCTTTGTAAATATTGCTCCAACCAGAGCTTGACTTGTATGATTTCCTCGCTGTCAGAATATTACCATGAGAGAAATAAAGTAATAAACAGACCTAAACACATGACAAAGTAGAGAATTTGGGTTACTATAAACTTGCCACAATCACTTCCTTGACCGAACTAGTGCTTAGGAGCAGATTTGTCTGTTCAATAGAGTTGGGCATGACAGTCAAGTCGTCAGTGATGAGAAAAGTCAGATCATCGTTAACAAATCCTCCGCGGAAATTTATCATGAAAACTTGATGGGTCAAAAGTTCCCCACACGAGCATTTTTTATCTTCACAAGTGGTGACCAGGTTATAAGTGCATTTAGCTTTGGGACATGTAAAGTACGTGGGGTCAGTGTCATCTATGTTGAGTTTCAGATTCGTACAATAAGATTGTGATGGCGGCGGCTTCAATGGCAGTTGTTTAATTACCACAGGGTCAAGCATACACTCCTGTTTGTGATCCTCCAAACTTTAATAGAGTGAATTGAGACAACCAATTGTGACTGGCCCTATGGTCGACTCCTCCTGCACAAGTCTTACCACGGTTGCTAAAGGGAATGTTAAGAAGCTGCATAAAACGTCAACGAAGTCTTTCCCTGCCTCATCAAATAATACTTTTTCGGTCAAGCATTACAAAGACCCACATAAAATGCATGATCGGGGTATCATCAAGACTTACCACCATGGGAATGCTTTGCTTGGGAACGACAAGGAGAAGAAACCACATGTGTTAAAATGCTTTTCGAAGTACGTAAAGGGAAGGGTGGAGGCTGCTGGTCTATTGCCTCTGATGACATGCAACTTTCCCTCGGTGGACAGGGCCATGTTGTCGGCGTTTGTGGAGAGATGGCAGCCGAAGACTTTCTCTTTCCATCTACCATTTGGAGAGATGACCATCACACTAGATGATGTTAGTTCTTTGCTACACATTCCTGTGGAGGGAAAGTTCATCACTCTCCCAACCTGACTCGTGAGGAAGCAGCCACTGTACTGGTTAAGCAGCTTGGTGTTACACATGATGATGCTGAAGTGGAGATCAGGAGGTCCTTAGGACCTTATGCTCGGTATACATGGCTCATGAAGATGGCTGAGGAGATGACCAAGGAGGGGAAGACCAAGAAAGCTGCTAGAGCCTTCTTGCTGCGTTTGGTGGGGATGACGATTTTATGTGCCAAGACAAACAACAAGGTGGAGGTTTCATATTTGGGGCTGTTTCTGGACTTGGAAAAGGTTGGAGAGTATGCATGGGGCGTCATGGCATTGACTTACCTTTATGACCAACTTAAGGAAGCCACGAAGCTGAGCACTTCTAGCTTTGAAGGCTACTTGAATCTGTTTCAGGTATGATTCTAGCCCTCTTTTTTTGAATCCAATTTTATGTCCTAAGTATAACATTTTGAGGTTCACTTTGATTGCAGGCATGGATATTTGAGCATTTTCCCTCCGACTTGTTTGGTAGAAATGTGAACAAAAAATATAAAGAGGGAGATGCGAGAGCTTGCAAATGGGTGACAAGGAGGGGGAATATGGACCTGCATCAGAAGAGGCTTATCCTGGACGACCTTACAGAGAACAGTGTTATATGGATACCTTATGACAGGCACAGAGTTTACTGGCCTTTTCAGCAGGTGTGTCTTTATAGTGACTGGATTCGCCATTCAGGCATTATACGACCATACATGCCAGAGCGTGTGATGAGGCAGTTCCAGATGCTCAAGGATCAACCCAATTTACCAACAGCCCACATGCCCCCTGTTGAGGAGTTTCATGTCAGATTTCTTAATTTCACTCCTCATTGCGTGGCTGCTCAACATACTCCAAGTCCAATGACAATGCCTCGGTACTTCAAATGGTACAAGACAATCGCACACCGCTTTATGGTCCCTCATGAAACAAGAGGTCCGGTTGCAGTAACTCCCCCCCTCAACTAGTCTTTTTTTACAATTTATGCATGAATTTTTATTTTGTTTACATGTTGTTTCTTTCCAGGGTGTACTTGAGCAATTAAAGGAGCTGAGTGCTATAACAGTTGACCCCAGCGAGACACCAGAGCAGATCCTTGATGCAAACCAACGTATGCGGGCTATCATACTGCAGAATTCGTCGCACGTCCAATGAGCGTCTCAGACGCACGTTGGATGTAACATCCCGATCTGATGACTGACCTCACGCTAACAACACGAGTCTTTTCAGCGCGCTTTGTCCTCACTTACGCACTTCCCGGAAAAACTTCCTAGGAGGTCACCCATCCCAATATTGCTCCAAGGCAAGCACACTTAACCATGGAGTTTTTATGAGTTGGGCTCCCGAAAAGAAGATTCATCTTGTTGTTATGAGTAGTACCAATCAAATCATTTATGCCCTCCTCAACAGTATAGTCTCATACCTATACAGTCTCAGAATACCTCTTGTTCGGGTGCGAGATCGGTTCATTCATGTGTCCCTCCGCCTAAAAGCTTGTCAGGAGCCGCTCCTTGTTAGTGCCTCACTGCACCGGTGATCACTCCCCGCCCTCGTCGGCCATGGGTGTCACAGGCCCACCAGCTTCCGCTTGGTTCGTCCCTGAACCACATCGTACTGGGATAGGTCGGCTCTGATACCATTTGTAACATCCTGACTTGGCGACTGACCCCACTGTAACAACACGAGTCTTTTCAGCGCGCTTTGTCCTCACTTGCGCACTTCCCGATAAAACTTCCAAGGAGGCCACCCATCCCAATATTACTCTAAGGCTAGCGCACTTAACCATGGAGTTCTTATGAGTTGGGCTCCCGAAAACAAGTTGTATGATTTGTAAATACGCCAAGAACCCCCTTGGGGTAACCAACAGTCCTCCCAAGGTTTTACACATCGTCCATTGCAAATACGCCAAGAACCCCCTTCATGCATAACTTGAATTGCTTTGTAAATATTGCTCCAACCAGAGCTTGACTTGTATGATTTCCTCGTTGTCAGAATATTACCATGAGGGAAATAAACAGACCTAAAAACATGACAAAGTAGAGAATTTGGGTTACTATAAACTTGCCACAAGTTTTTTCAGGCCACCAAAGTTGTATTAAAAGTCTTAAAGTCACAGAAACCAAGCCCTCCTTTAGACTTAGAGTAACAATATATGTTAAAATGATGGATTATTATTTAATCCACATATAGATGAAACTCCCTAGACTCCCTCATGGATTGATCCCTAGACTTTTTTCTCCTTAATCCATATTTCTCCCTCATGGTAAATTAAAAAGTAAAATTTTTAATCATTAATCTATTTATTTAGTAATTTTGTTTGAATAGTATCTATCAGCCCATTAAACCAGGGAGTTGGGTTTGGGGCCCCCCCTATGGGGCTCCCCGCCCCACTTAAAGTGGGGAAATTACTGGAACGCCCCCCTTTAATAGAATACGGAAGCAACATTTCCGTATTCAATACGGAAGTCTTATATCCGTATTATATTAGTATGTAAACCGGCAAGGGTTTATTCAAACCCATTTCAAACTTCATTCCGTATTTTGCCAAGCTCTTCTCCCCTCTTCAACCTTCGATCTCTGTCGCTCCCCTTGCTTGAACCGTGTACTTGAAAGGTTCCATCATCTCCATCAAAGCACTTCACAACCCCATTCTCAGAATTGAAACCTAGAGGTAAGGATTTTTGGATTTTCCCCATTTAACTTGAAATTATGTTAATCATTGAACCCTAGGATAGTCGATTGTTGCTTGTGTAGAGGTATTGTTGGCTGAAATGTCTTGAATGTGGTTTGGGTTTAGGGCCGATAGCTCATTGTCGTTAATGGCGTTTCTGGGTAAATACGGATCACAGGTTTCCGTATTGAATATGGAAAATGGTATTCCGTATTCAGTATGGAACATGGTTTTCCGTATTGAATACGGAAAAACGTTTTCCGTATTCATCTCAGAACCAAACCCAACACTTATAATTGATTCTGGGTTCAGAATCAATTATAGAAGGTTTCCAAAGCATTTGTGAGTAGTTTCTAGATGCCATAATTGATTATTAGGAAAATAAAAGTTGATCCAAGCATGCATAATCCACAGAAGATCCGATTATCATCTATGTACTTATAAAATTCTAGGAATTTTCCATTTGCTTGCATCATGTTTCTATCTATGGCTGAAATGGTATATATAGTGAATGTTTGCTCTGAATATATAGTGAGAATGAAGAACAGAAAGAGGTCTCATGCTTCTAGTGAGGATGTCGGGGCTACTGAGGATAGACACCGGCGGTTACATGCTTCTAGCCGGCGCGGCGATCATGCTGCAACCTCTCAGGCGGTGGAGGCTTCAGCTCCAGTTGTTTATCCGCCGTCTCCCATGATTGAGGTTCCTCTGGTTGATTATCCGCCGTCTCCCATGATTGAGGTTCCTCTGGCCCTTGTGGAGCGATGGCATGAGGAGACTAGTAGCTTCCACATGCCGTTCGGGGAGATGACTATCACCTTGGACGACGTGTCGGCTCTTCTCCATCTCCCCATGGGGTCGAGGTTCTATACGCCTGGGAGGGGGGAGAGGGACGAGTGTGCAGCGCTCTGTGCTCAGTTGATGGGAGGATCTGTTGGTATTTATGAGGCTGAGTTTGATACGAATAGGTCCCAGACTATTCGCTTTGGGGTCTTGCAGACCCGGTATGAGGCTGCGTTGGCGGGTATGTCTTAATTATTATTGTATTGTCTTTGTATCTATTATTATTGTATTGTTATAAACTATTAACTTAATTCACTTCATTGTAGAGCACCGATATGAGGACGCTGCACGGATTTGGCTGGTGAACCAGCTAGGCGCCACGCTCTTTGCTAGCAAGAGCGGAGGCTACCATACGACCGTCTACTGGATAGGGATGTTGGAGGATCTTGGTCGAGTGTGCGAGTACGCGTGGGGCGCGATTGCGCTCGCTACGCTATACGACCAGCTTAGTCGAGCGTCCAGGAGGGGGACGGCCCAGATGGGAGGTTTTGTTCATGATATTTTATTTGTATCTAATGTATCTACATTATTTTTGCAGACTGTTATGCGTCGGGCCGTGGACTTGTTGGAGCAGTCACTCGAGGTGCCAGATGCTCCTGCAGAGGGCACGCATTCCCGATCCCTCACTGAGAGGGCGCTGGATCTTATTAGATCCAATGCCTTCATTGGTACCCAGGGGGTAGCCTTTGCTGCTGTCCGAGGAGCTAGAGCTGCAGGAGGCAGAGGTCGTGGAGACAGAGCGCGTGGAGGCAGAGGCCGTGGAGGCAGAGCCCGTGGAGAGGGTGCTCCTGCAGAGGGTGCTCCTGCAGAGGGTGCGCGTGGAGGCAGAGCCCGTGGACCTAGAGGTCGTAGAGGGGCCGGTAGGGGTCGGGGCGAGTGATTGACTGTATATTTGTATATTTTTTTTGTATTTTTATATTATGACATGTGACTCTTTGTATTAGGACTCTCTTTATATTAATCATGCTTTTTATTTTCACTCATTATATGCCGACTCTTGTATTGAAAAAAACCCGTATAACTACACCGTAAATAATCAAAGGCAGGATAAGTAACATAAATAATTCATGGCAAACAGTTTAAAGGGTACACGAAATTATTCAGAAGCAACACGAAAACAAAATTAATCCTCAGTGATATCGATGAAGTCGTGGGGTCCGCTATCCTGTGGAAATACTTTGACTATGTTGGGCAACGTTATATTCAGATAACGAACAGATTTACTCGGTGCAAACACAGCAACCTGCAAGTAAATTGCAAATTTAAAAGATTAATGCGTACTTGTTCAAAGGAAGCAAGTATGTTCATCGTCGATGAGCTGCAGGCATTTGTTTGACACAAATCCTCTAATATTTGTGTAAAATGGGAACATGAAAATGTGATCAATTCTGTGAATACTGCGCTCAAACGATGCTAATATTTCAGTATGTCGATTACATGTCAAACTATGCGACGCATCCCATGAAGTGGCCAGGTCACCCTTGCAATCCCGTAACATCTTCTTCAAACTGGCATGTGCACCCTCAGCCCTGCAAACAACAAATAGATATCTTATTAACAACAATCTATCAAATGAACAAACAACGCATAAATTAAGCTCATGTAATTTTTTTACCTGTTACTTGTTGTTGTTCCAAAGTGCATCACATGATTTGTCCATGCCTTGGCGAATTTCTCCTTGTGAACCAACCATGTAGTAAAACAATAGGAGGTAAAGTTGCTGTATTTTGCCTTGCACATATTAAACAATTGCATCCATTTCACTTCAAATTCTTCAACTGTTGCAGCATCCACCACCTCTGCCCACTTCATCATAACCAACTCAGCAAAATCATCTGTGCCAACATAGAGTTTGCACTTTGCCAAAACACACTTGTTGATGTGCCACAAGCATAATAAATGTGTAGTGTTAGGAAGGCTTTGCTTAGCAGCACTCAATAAGGCAAGATCCTTGTCAGTAACAATCACCTTAGGCAACATGGCTTGATCAGCTAATAGAGACTTCATACACTCCAGTGCCCAAACGTAGTCATCTGTGCCCTCATTAACAATGTAGCAAAAGGCTATGGAGTATGTCTTATCTGTGGAAGTCAGTCCAACAATCTCAAGCAAGGGAATTGCATATTTGTTTGTCTTGTATGTGCAATCCATAATCACTACATATGGAAATGTGTTGAACAGTTTGATAGCATTTGGATGAGCCCAAAATACATCCCTAATGACTTCCGATCCAGGCTCATGTCTTTCAAAGTGGACATACTTGTCACCGTCCAACTTCTTCAACAAGTGTTGCATTTCTGTCAATCCCCCGCGGAGGGATTTTCTTAACCTCTTGCAAACACCATAAATCTGAGATATGGTAGTCAAGTTTGAAGGATTGTTTTCCTTCAAAGTCAACAACATCTTTCTCGGTGGAACCCAACTCCTTGTCATTTTTCCCACTTGCTCCTTCTCTCCGGGTTTTAGACGACCAACAAAATTGTGCCCAAGTAGTGACCTAGCTGGTTCATGGTTGTGTATACCTTCCATCACCTTTAGCCGCCAATCTCTATCTATGCCATTTTTCCTAGGTCGTCCTTTTAGTCTAAAAGGACAACCTGTCTTTTGTGATCTCGTCCCTTCAACAAGGTCAGGGTCTCTATAAGGAACATATTTACCATGCTTCTCGCACCCCAACATGACATAAGCTTTTCTGCTTCCATTCCCACCATAATCTGACTTTGTGATCAACGTAACATATCCATTTTCAATCGCAATTCCATGAACCCAATTGATAAGATCATCACGGGTAGGGAAAATCTGTTATAATAATAAGAATTGATTACAAGGGTGATCAAGACATAATAAGAATTGATATATTACACTCTCAAAACAATGCAAAAATATGTTCAAAGAATACCTGATCAGTTGCAAATAAATGCGAGACATCTATACTTATACACGGGGGCACAAATGCTGGTGGTGGCACCTCTGTAGTGGCCTCTTCAGGTTGACCATTGTGAAATCCAGCTTCAATCAATTGTGACTCACCAAAGAAAAATGAATCTGTCATCCCTGGAAGAGAATACGGAAAGTTACATTCCATACTCAATACGGAAATCTACTTTCCATACCGAATACGGATTGTTACTTTCCATACTGAATACGGAAAGTACCTTTCCATATTCAATACGGAAGATAACAATCCGTATTATATCACGACTCAGAATTCAAAAACCCATCCTTCTAACTACTTAAACTACTTAATCTAACTACTTAAACTACTTAATCTAACTACTTCCACTACTTAATCCTACAAAATAACAACAAATAAACACATAGACTTACCTCTACTACAACACTTGTTGTAGTGGTGGAGAGCTTGGGAAATGAAGGAGTGGATGGTGGTGGAGAGCTTGGGAATGAAAGTGAGGTAGGAGAGGGTGAGAGAGAGGGTGGTCTGGAGGCATTGAGGAGGTTCAGGGGGGCTGGTGAGGGGTTGGTGAAGGTTGGTGAGGGAGGAGTAATGGTGGAAAAAGGGAGAATCCTGTCAGAGTTAAATACGGAAAATACCTTTCCGTAGTCATCAAAATATAATACGGAAAGTACCTTTCCGTATTCAGTTAAATTGAATACGGAAAGTACCTTTCCGTATGGCACTTTTGGGTTTAAAAAAAAAGGGTGGGGCGCGCAGCCCCATGGGGAGGCCCCAAACCCAACTCCCATTAAACCAAAATAAACGGGAACCCAATGTCCAACTCCAATCCTATATAGAGTTATAGACTCTCTCTTTGCTTCTCCTCTTGTTCTTGTTCTTCGCAGAGCCCAGCCACGCACCGCGCCCACCACATCCCACACGCACCGCACCCACCACACCTCTGTTTCGCTGAGCCACCACAGTCCACAGGCCCACACAGCCCTGGCTTGATTTTGCAGGTAAAAGCTTTGATTCCATTGATTTATGTAAAACCTTGAGCCTTGAGGTTGAATTATCAATGGAAGTAACCGAGTTTGATTTTTTCTTAGCATATTTTAACTTGTAATGACACATGAATTTGTTCACTCAGCAATTCAAGTTCCTTAATTCACTGTCTATGATTCACAAGCCACTTCCGTTCCACAATTTTCGTTGTCGTTTTTTGCTAGGTTTATTGTTTCTGGATGTTAAAAAACTTACCTAGTTTAGATGGCTGTTAAATTACTGAAAGAAATTCTGGAAGCTGCTAAAGTTGTTGTAACAGTTCAATGAAATAGTATGCTTTAATAGCTTTTGTGAATGAAACTTCTCTTATCATTTTTCTGACATTGTTTGCTAGATTTTCTATATATTTCATGCTTCATTCTTGCTTCAGATTTCTACTGTTATATTTCTGGTTGAATTAAGTTTGATTTTGTGTGTGAGGTCTCATTCTTCTGGTTCTAAAGTTTGGTGCCATTTTACATGATGTGTATCCAAATATTTGATTATGGTTTTCAAATTAGACACTTAGGCTTAACATTGCCCAGGCTCGACAAAAATCCTGGTTCTGCTATACTGTCACCGTCACTCGCTTGCTGCCGTTGCTCTTTCTCCTTTATTCCTTTCATTCAATTTTGATTTTGATTGAGTTTTGGGAATGCAGGGCGGTGTGATTGATTGTTGATAATAATAGAAATGAACAACCCTCAATCAAGTGAAGGAAGGCCCGATGATGATGCTGCACTCTCTGATTTCCTTGCTTCCTTAATGGATTATACTCCCACTGTCTCTTTTCTTTTCTCTTCTTTTTCTTTTCAATTTTCTACTTTCACTTCAATTATTCAAATTAATTTTACCTTTTTGTTTTGAGTTTATGTAGATACCTGATGAGTTGGTGGAGCATTACTTGGCCAAGAGTGGCTTTCAGTGCCCTGATGTTCGATTGTGAGTGTTTGTTTATTCAACTTCGATTCCAAATCTTAGCCTTTCATATATTCATTCCATCTTTGACTTTGAAATATTTGTTTCAGGACTAGACTTGTAGCTGTTGCCACTCAGAAATTTGTTGCTGAAGTTGCAGGCGATGCACTCCAGTACCTTCCCTTTGCCCATTTTTGTTTTTGTTTTATTTCGCATTTGTTTTAACTTTTAACCTTCAATCACTGCATGAATTGACACCCAAATATGAAAGGAAGAATGAAAATTAGAAAAAAAAGTTAGTATTTATAGGGCGTGTTTGGATATCCAACTCTAAGTTATTCAACTAGTATCCAAACACACATTATGTTGTTGAGTGGCTTTTACCCCCCTTAGGAGTTGGGAGATTGCCTGTTCTGCTCTCTTTGTTTTTTGGATGCTTGTTTCGTTGTCTAAGAGTGTGTTTGGATGCAGATCAAAGAGCACTTATTGGAGCTTATCCAATGCTTTTATTTTTTTCTTTCTAGTTGATTAGCTCCATTAAGATTTCTTTAGTCCGTTTCAAACTGGCTTTTAAGTTGTTTGGTTTTACCATTGTGTAATCTGAAAATGTTATTTCTCCTTTTTTTATAATCATCTATAATAATGGCATTGCTATTTCTTTCGGCTTAGTCATGAGTGCATTGTTATTTGCCATTTAGTTGCTATGTCTTTCTTTTACATGTCTATTCCCGCATGATGATTTCACTCGATGTCAACTGCAGGCACTGCAAGGCAAGACAGGCAACGATTCCAAAAGACAAAAGGGACAAGCAACAGAAGGTTTTGAAAGCTCTTAATCTGGTTTTAACTTTACACATTCACTGTATGTTTCTAGTACTTACATTTCATTGTAACAGGAGAAGCGCCTAGTTTTAACAATGGAAGACTTATCAAAGGCACTGCGTGAGGTAAGAGTCAGAGAAGTTATCTAAATTTAAATGGAGTGAAGTTTCCTTCTTGTTTAAGTGTCATAAGACTTGCAACAATCTGTTATTTGTAGTGTTTACTTTACACAGGCCATCAATCATTATGCTATACATATATACACTGCTGCTGGCTGTATATTTATCCCTTGGTGTGCTCCCATCCCTGCATCTGGCTACATATAGATATACGAATATCCACTCTTCTAGACCACTTTCTAACATTCCATGATTCCATCCATCTTTTAACCCTTTGCAACAATTTTTAGTCTAGTCTAGGCTTTTGGAACCATCCATTCCACTCCATTGAAAGCCTACTGCTCCGCTATTATTAGCTTGTCACATTTGTTGCAAGATTAGATAATAATAATGGCTGATATTCACTACGTAGAGTGACTTAAAGCCGTGACAAATCACATCTTCTTGGGGTCAAATTACTGTGGTCTCTGCTGCTTTGCACACCTCCACCTCGGATGTCATCTGTCACTAATTCATTTCCCTCTTATGTCTGAATTGAAGAATGAAAACGAAGACTGAGCTGGTTTGGATGCTTTCTAGATCAATTTATGATAAGACTTGTGGTTTGAATGTGTTCACTGGTTTTTTTAAACTTCCTGTTTAGGCTCCACTCTGCCTAATTAGGCTCCACAGGGTTTTGGGTGGTAACAGACACATGCCATAGGTGAGCAAGGCCTTGTTTGGGATTCGATTTCCCTTTGGGCCAGGAGCACTATAGGTAAAGCCCTCTCCCTTGGGATTTTGACCCCCAGGGATTGAATTAAGTTCCTCTTGCCAAAAGACACAAGCTGTACCCTTTGTGCCATCCCATGCTGGTCTATTCCCGTTTTTAGAATATTTTTTAAAGCTTCTGGGATCAATGTTATTGTATCAAACTGAGCTTGGTAGAAGATAAGATGTTGTTCGTTTTTCATTGATTGTGCTTGATGTGTTAACATCTCTTCACATTTAATTTACTTATTATCTTTTATGAACAGTATGGCGTGAATTTAAGGCACCAAGAATATTTTGCTGATAGCCCTTCTACTGGAGTAGATCCTGCCACCCGAGATGAATGAGACCAATGATGAATCAGGCTTCTACATTTTCATATGAGTAAGTACTTATACATACCAATGGAGAATTGAATCTTTTCCATTGATGTATTGCTAGTTCTCTAGTTTTATGTTATGCCCAATATACCCATTTTATGTTGTTGGATGCAATTCGTTAATTAATGCACAAACATAGCAGTTAAATTCTAGTCAAGTTACAGTCCCTAATCATCGCTACCATTTTAGTTTCATTCCATGGTTCTAACTAGTTCTGTTTCTAAGAGTAATTTAGTTGTTTTGTAGTCTAACTAATGGGGTGATTTTCATGATGCACAAACTGTAGCAACGTCTTGAAGCTGCAAAAGCACTGCAATTGGTCAGAACTATCATTAAAGTTGCTTGTCATAACTTGTGAATCTTGGTCCTTGGAAGTATCTACAATCAACTTGTCTAATGTTTTTCTCTCTAAATGCTCTGTCTGTACCATATTTTTCTTCCTTGGAAGTATGAGATTTGTATAATGCATTGCAAAAGTCATTAAGGTTGTTATGTTATTCATTTTCATCTTATCTCTTTTCATCATGACTTAATTCATAGCAAGATATTGCTCCAACCTGTCCTTGCCTCCGTGCTTTATTGGATACATTGTGGAAAATCACAGTAAGCAAAAATCAAAGTGGGCAGAAGTAATTTAGTTGGTTTATGTTTTTGCAACTTTTTTACAAACACAATCCAAGTGTTCGTTCGAGTGATCAATCAGGAAAACTTATGATTACAAAGGTTGTGGAATCAATGGTCACAATACTACCCTACATATCACTTTCATTAACACATTGTAAACTAGAATTGTCAATTGCATGCTGTTTCACATAACTGCTATATACAGATTTCCGTCACTTTAAAACAATGTTTTTGAATGGGCATGACACCCTTCATCCAATCTTAAACTGTGGTGACTAATTTCTCTCAAGCGGTGTTCTAGCTATGAGGTAATTTTTGTCAATCAAACCTTAGTGATTTTGCAAAGACACTTACATGCGAAGAACAAAGTAACAAAAACTAATAGGTTAGTTATGCAATGCTACAACATAAGAATAATACAAATCAAAAGATGCTCACTCATTAACGGAAACATTACAACTCAACAAACGGAAAAGTCAAGAAGAATAATTAACTAAACCAGCAATCCATAAATCTCCAGCACAATCTTTGACTCGTTGACCCAAAAGCGAATACACTTTTTTTCTACGCTTATTCCATTTATCACCAAATAGGCTTCTTGGTGCTACTGATGTTATGTAAGAGACACCGACTTAAATTAACATAAGGTGCGATAAACAACATTCCTCTGCAGAGGTAGACAAATATCAGATGATATCTTCACTTAGATATGTTAAGTCTCGACTGCGGGTACCTACAAATTTCTTAATAGGTTTTGATGATAAAAATCATGAAGATATCTGATTGAACATGACCTAAAGATGGATCTTTTAGATTTTTGAAGTACGACTAACAACAAAGACATCACCTACAAGGATGTAATGACATCGTCAACCATCTACATTGACATTGTCTAGATATTGAAGACATCGTTTGTCACCAAATGAAGACATCACCTAGCTAAGCAAGACATGGCCTACTAGGGCCTAGTCTTAGACCTCGTATGAACAAAGATCTAATGTGGCATATGCCTCAGACTCAAAAAACTAGTTTTATCATATCTTAGACTCCTTGGAAAGTCAAACTTGAAGTTTATGAAAAAACGGAATGCTAGTACATCTCCTAGGCTGAAGGATATATTTTGTTTATTTGTTTTGGCAAAGGTTAAGTTAAAGCTGAAGTGAAGATTCACGTAGTACAAAAATGGATCTTTGTATTTAATGAGGTACTTTCAAACCGTTTGAAGAATAACAAAGAAGCCCTAACCCTAACGCACTTTTTTAAGGGTTATATAAATTATAAAGATGAAAAAGAATGAAGACTAGTGAACTAACTTGATTATTCATATCTTGCGCACAAGCAATCTTTCTAAGTTTTTATTCTTTCATATGTTGTAAATCTCCAATGAAAGCTTAAGTTCCAAAACACTTAGAGAAAAACACAAGAGAGCTACTAAGCTACATCGCCTGTTCTATCATCTCTTAAGGAGAATACATAATTGTTCATCAATTTCTTTTAAAGAAAGTTGTAGAGCTTGAAGAGGTTTTCTAAAATAATGAGAGGTCTTGAATAATACTTGTTTAATTAGTGGTGGTAGCCCACGGCTTAACAGTGAACTAAAATATGTCATTGAGCACAGTGACGGATCCAGGACCCCGGGGTCAGGGGGTTCAAAATTTTTAAATGAACACATCGATAAAAATATAATTAAAAACAACTTTAATATGTTTATCCATCAGAAAGTATACAAGTCATAGTTGATACAAATAAGTGGGTTTTTGGTGCAAATAGGTGCAAAACTTAGTCTACTAGTATAATTTAAAATTTTCAGGGGGTTCAAAAAAAATTATATAGGCAAATAAGGGCAATTTTTTTTTGTTCAGGGGGTTCAGTTGAACCCCGAACTTAAGGTAGATCCGCCCCTGATTGAGCATTTATTTTCATCTCTTACTCTTTTATTTACTCATTATTTATTCCGCTACAACTTATTTTATTGAAAACTTTTTTTAAAAGATTTTATTCACATTGTCTTCCAAGTTAAAAGTTTGCAACAAATTTTGAAACACAAATCAATCCCCTTCTTGTGACTATATGATCATTTTAAGAGGAAGAAGAGGGCCCCAAGATAGGAAGTAAAGGAAAAAAATCAAAAGGAGATGGAACAAACAACTATCAACACCAAAGAAGAACAAGAACATTAACAAAAACAACAAAGTGCAAACAAGGAAGAGGGTGGCGACATAGGTGGAGGGTGGTGGCGAAGTGAAGGTCAAGGGTAAAAGAAAAATGTAACTCCCGCATAAGAGGAAACCCTCACCAAGGAGGGAATAAAACCCATTGGGAGTTGGAAGATATATATTTCATGTGAGTAAATCTTCGGTACTTCTACAATATGGAATTCGGTGCTCCATCTTTAACACCTACAATTATTATTATAATTTTTAAAAGATATTAAAAAAGGAATAAGTAAACCAATATCCAATTATCCATAAAGGATCCATGATAGCATTATAAATGCGTGTTCGTACTACTCAACACTGAAAAAGTTCCCCTCTCAAAGAAAACCTCTTCTCGAGGAGGTTAGAAACCTAGTGGCATAAAAGAATAGACAAATATGAGGTTCTTAGGGATTTTTAGGGTTCAGAGAGTGTCGATGTTGTGTTCCATGACAGACTTCCTTTCACTCTCAATCACTGAAGCGAACATTTTCTTGTGAAGTTTTCTAGGGTTCAGAGAGTGTCGATGTTGTGTTCCATGACAAACTTCCTTTCACTCTCAATCACTGTACTACATATTTTCTTGCGAGGTTTTCTAGGGTTCAGAGAGTGTCGATGTTGTGTTCCATGACAAACTTCCTTTCACTCTCAATCACTGTACCACATATTTTCTTGCGATTACAGCGTAACTCATTACTCTGACGACTTTTCTGTCAGTAACGAGTATTATATGATTAATAACCTTCGCTTTTCAACTGATAATCACTTTGTTTTGTTTATCCTTTTCGTCTTCTTTTTCTCTGTGCTCAATGTATTTTTTCCGAGTAATATAATATTTTCGACTCGAATAAAATTCCATTTGTATAAGATGATGTGAACTTTGTCCAAACTCAAGGAGGCTTGGAAAATGAAAGATAAAGAAGGTTGAATGGGTCTATTTAAAAAATAATGCGTGTATAATTTCATATTTCTCTAGACTTTTTTATCACCTAACAATCTTGTGATGTGAATGTCGGTCAGGTGACTCAGGTTGTACTATAAAGTTTAGATTTTTCATTTTCTCTGATTTTTGTTCATCTTATTCATCCAATTGGATATTTCTTTCGCCTCATCCATCAAACCCTAACCCTAATCCTCTGATTAAACCCGTCAATTCCCTTTTTCTTTCGATTTGTTCGTCGATTTCTCTTCATTCGAAAAATTCTCTCCTAAATTCACCGTCAATTTCATCCATGAATCAAGGCATATAATGATCGGGGTGATTCCTGGCGCTGCGAATCGATTGCATGGGTTTCGAGAATGCCGGAGCTTCGTAGTGAACCGCAACGCCGTCGTGGTGCTCCGGTAGGCCGTAGAATCTCTGAAACACCGTCTCCGGCTGCCAAATACGTCAAAACTCGGGCTGCAGTCGCGGCGGCAAAGAAGCTCGAGCAGGAGAAGCCGGCGGTGATCGTGATATCGGAGGACCAAAGGAAGGAGAAGGAAGAAGAAGAAGTTGAAGCAGGCTTGATGGGTGGTGGTGATAGTGGCGGGTTGAGTGCTAACAAGGGCATCCCTCAAGAGGATGAAGGCAACACTACCCCTTTTCCTGAGAGGGTCGGTATTCAGATGATTACCCTGTTTATTTTGATGGCTGATATAATCTTATTGGTTATTATTCATTTCTATATCCAGTTTTTTGTTTAAACTTCAATTTGTTTTTCATCTCAAAGGTTCAAGTAGGAGGATCACCTGTGTACAAAGTGGAGAGGAAACTGGGTAAAGGTGGATTTGGACAGGTCTTTGTTGGCCGTCGAGTTACCGGTGGTACTGACCGTATTAATGGCCCCGGTGCCACTGAGGTAAGCTAAGCAGCTGAGGAGGGTATATGGTTTTGGTTATAGAATCCTATGGCTTGAAATTGACTATTCTATCTTTAATTTTTTCAGGTGGCTCTGAAATTTGAACATAGGAACAGTAAAGGCTGTAACTATGGCCCTCCATATGAATGGCAAGTGTACAAGTAGGTGCCTTATTCATCATTATGTTATGGATATATTAAATTTGTTTTGCATTTAAAGGCTTGTTAATTGCGCGCCATAGCGGCGCAATAGTGCTATAGCGTAGCGCCCTGGGGGTTCTCCGCTACTCCACTATTCACCGCTATAGCGCTCAAAATAGCGTTTTTTGGGCCTGCCGCTACACTACGCTATCCGCCATTAACAACCCTGGCATTTATATACAGTGATTGAAGTTAATTAGCATGAGGTTTGATTTTTTGTTTTGTTTTGTTCAAAGCACCCTTGGTGGCAGTCATGGGATACCTAAAGTACATTATAAAGGAAGACAAGGAGAATACTACGTAATGGTATGGTCTACACAACAACCATTGTGTTGTTATTGCCAACATAACCCTTGAAATTGAAACATTTTTTTCTTTGGTATATATGCAGGTTATGGACATGCTTGGTCCAAGCTTATGGGATGTATGGAATAACTCAAACCAGGCGTGAGTATAACTATAAGATACCTTTATCATTGTATCTACTTCATTATAGGTCTCGTTTTGAAATAAGGGCTATTATACATTTTCAAAACACCCTTTTGAAGGTTTTTATTTAAGTGTGGTTACTGTTCTTAGATTTATTTTCTTCTACATGTATAGGTACCTAAGTACCTAACTATTAAAAAATGTTGAAGTCTGAGCTGTAATAGGTGTTGATGATCTGTTGTTCTTTTTCAGATAAAAATGGGTCTTAACTTGAGCTTTTTAAACATCTTGGTTTCCATTCTTTATGTAAATTTTTACTCAAGTGAATACTACTTATATTTTAACTTTGACACACGATAGGCATTAATTGTGTATTTCCCTTCATTGATGTTATAAATTGGTGCTTTCCACTTCTGACTGTTCAACCTTTTTCTGCCTTTTCATTTTTCTTCCTTTCTACAGCAAATTAGTGACTAATTTGTTTCTTGTTTTTTTCCTGACATTCTGTTATTGCTTCTTTTAAATGCAAAGGATGTCTGCGGAAATGGTTTCATGTATTGCCGTTGAATCATTGTCGATCCTGGAGAAGATGCACTCAAGAGGGTATGTTTTGTATTCAACTGTTCTCTTCCTAATTTGTTAGTTATACCCTGTCATCGTTACAATTTGAGTTTCTAATTTCTTGTTTTTTATGTGATCTTCTGGTTCCTATGATTCATTTTAGATATGTGCATGGAGATGTAAAACCAGAGAATTTTTTACTAGGACAGCCAAATACACCACAAGAGAAGAAATTGTTTCTTGTTGACCTGGGATTAGGTGAGTAATTTGAATTGAAGGATGAGATGTGTTCTTTCTTACTTACATTTTTCACTTTTTCTTTTTTTTACTTCATATGAGCTTTTATTTTTTCAGCAACAAAATGGAGAGACACCTCCAGTGGACAGCATGTTGAGTATGATCAACGCCCTGATATGTTCAGGTTTCCTGTGTTTCCTTTCTTTTAATTGTTTTCTCAATTTCTTCTGGTTGCTATTTTCTTTTTTACTCCTCTTGTTATTATGGTTTTTGTTCTTGGGATGTTCATCAAACTTCTTAACACTTATCATTTTAAATTCTCTAGGGGGACTGTTCGATATGCCAGTGTTCATGCACACTTGGGAAGAACTGCTAGTCGAAGGGATGATCTTGAATCTCTTGCATATACACTCATTTTCCTACATAAAGGCCGGTTACCGTGGCAAGGTTATCAGGTATTTACATTTATTTATATTCTCATCAAGTAGGTTACTGTGGTAATTGGATTTCTTCGCCTATTTTGCTTTAATCTGGTTTTGCCTTCTTTTTCAGGGTGATAACAAATCCTTCCTTGTTTGCAAAAAGAAGATGGGAACATCTCCTGAGATGTTATGCTGCTTCTGCCCTCCTCCCTTTAGACAGTTTCTTGAGTTTGTAGTGAACATGAAATTTGATGAAGAACCTAACTATTCCAAGCTAATAACTCTCTTTGATGGTATGCTTGGACCAAATCCTGCATTGCGGCCTATTAATACTGAAGGTGCTCAAAAGGTAAGCATGATTTTGTGATTTGGAGGTCTCTTATTTTTTGTTTTATTTATATTATGTTTTCAATTTTTTGGTCGGTCTTCATGCATAAATAATGATCCTTTCTTCCCTTATTCAATATTTACCAGGTTGGGCAAAAAAGGGGTAGATTGAATACTGAGGAAGAGGATGATTCACAGCCCAAAAAGAAGGTTCGTTTGGGGGTTCCCGCTACCCAGTGGATTTCAGTTTACAATGCAAGACTGCCAATGAAGCAAAGGTAAAGCTGCCATAACTCTATAGCGTTTCCTTTAATAGGGTAATCAGATATCTATAAGGTCTTAGTTTTATTCATGCACTGAATCTTATGTCAGGAGTGTAAAGAATTGTTTTCAAATGGAAGAATTGTTTACTTTAGTGTTAAATTGTCTGAACCTTTTTTCAGCTCACTTATTCTATATCTATATATTTTTGTTCAGCATATAATTACACCTAAATGATATGGGTCATGTTGTTTATAAGTTTGGAGCCATTTTTGAACTGGAAATTCTCTTTGTTATATAGAAGTTGAATCCTTAAAGTAGATGAAGTTCAATGTGTCCTGGCGTGTCTTAAATATTAGGCTCGGAGAATTGGGTTTTAATGATTGGTTGCACAGGTGGAAAAGTTAAATCGATAGGTGTTGAAACTAAATTTTAGCAATATGAAGATCTTTCTGGTGGCGATTGTGATATTCATAGTTGTTAGATTAGGCACCAATAGTTCTAAAGTTTATTTATCTCAACACTTGAAGCAAGAGTTAGGGGACGGACCTAGTGCTGATCTTACCTGTTAGTATGCTGGAGAAAATTTATTGATACAAATTTTACCCATTGCTATGCCAAGGACTACATTGCATGGCATTCTTTGTAAATTTATACATTTTGAATGTGTATTGATTTGACTTGGGTTATTAAAGGTGTATTTTTCTTGATCTGCACAAATTAAGCTATGGCTAGTCCTTGAAGGCAAAACTGTCAACTGTTTGAGTGTTTTGTTGTCACCATGATGTTGTGTTCATACTAAAGGCAAAAGTGGATATATCATTAGGTATCATTACAACGTAGCGGATGCAAGATTAGCACAGCATGTGGAGAGGGGGATTGCAGATGGGCTTCTTATTAGTTGTGTGTCTTCTTGTACCAATCTCTGGGCACTTATTATGGATGCTGGAACTGGTTTTACATCTCAAGTTTACAAGTTGTCGCCTTTTTTCTTACACAAGGTGAAATTATGTGAAGTACATCAATGCATGTCATAGCTTAGTTATCTGTTTTCATTTTATGCAAGTTACTCATATGATTCTGTTTCCCAGGAATGGATCATGGAGCAGTGGGAAAAGAACTATTACATTACTTCTATAGCTGGGGCTAATAATGGGAGCTCTCTTGTCGTAATGTCAAAAGGTCTGTTTGCTTTGTTAAGTTACATTTTACAAATGGTGAATGTGATTTTATTTTTTCCTCGATGATCATGCATCCTGTCTAATAACTAATACATAATAAGTTTTTTCCAGATTAGTAACTCTTACATACATTTATTCTTGTTTTTGGGCTAAGATTTACACACAGTTAGGAAGTTAGTAGAATATAGAAAGGGAAAAGGGACTCATTGGGGATTCTCAGCAGCTGTGTTCATTTTTCTTTGAATAAATCAATTCTTTTTCTTTTGAAGCCATTCCTATCAGTAACCTTTTAAGTATAGGTTGTGTCTTCCCTGTTTGTTTAAGTGAGCTTTGCTTAAACCTTTTTATTTGGACTACAATTTGAATTTTGCAGACCTCTAAATACAGGGATTATGCAGTTGTTATCATCGATTTTTTTGTGACTTGTGTTCTAATTTATGCAGGCACACAATATACACAACAATCATACAAAGTAAGTGATTCCTTTCCCTTCAAATGGATCAACAAGAAGTGGAGAGAAGGCTTTCATGTGACTTCGATGGCCACTGCTGGAAGCCGCTGGGGCGTTGTTATGTCTCGAAATGCTGGATTTAGTGATCAGGTTTGCTGTTTAGTTTGTATTCTTTTGTATGATAATTTGGTGTTTTGTGTATTTATTGTCCTGGCTCGGTTCTAAATGTTCGTATTCTATTGTTTCTATGCCAACCGGCATTTTTCTTGCTCTCATATCCATCTTTTGAATGTAGGTTGTCGAACTTGATTTTCTCTATCCTAGTGATGGAATCCACAGACGTTGGGATAATGGTTACAGGATTACTGCAACTGCTGCTACATGGGATCAATCTGCTCTTATATTAAGCATTCCGAGGCGCAGGCCTGGTGATGAAACCCAGGAAACTCTGCGTACATCTCAATTTCCAAGCACACATGTCAAGGTTTGGATTGAATTCTGAATTGATTGTTTTTTTTTTTATCAAAACCGTTTTCTTCTCATTTCGGTTCTGTTTTTGTTCAGGAGAAATGGTCAAAAAACCTATATCTTGCTTGTCTGTGCTATGGGCGCACTGTATGCTGATTTCCTGTACAAGGCGAAGTATTTTGTTGACTATGAAATCATATATAACTTTCTTCTTGGGTAAAGCTCGTTGTGCAAGCAGAGAGCTTTATCTTCACCTGTTATATAGTATTTGCTCTCCGCTCCCGTTCTTTTACTAGTTCTCGGGTGGCAGCGGATGTAGTCGTTACTGTATACAGCTTTGTGTTGTATGTTTTTGTAATAATTATAGGTTCTAGTAATTTTTTTGGTATGATTTTTCAAGATTGTTTCCATTACATGTCTAATAAAAGAAATTACTCTGTATGGATATATTTCCTGTGAGTAAGTGTTCACTAATGAGGGTGGAAATAGGGGCGGATCGGGTAAACGGGTCCGTTCGGTTCTTTAAGTGTTAAATTGAGCATGTTGGGTCAGCTATTGGGTTTAGAAATTTATTATGCTGTTGTGTGGGTTTAGCACGGTGGTTGCTCGATTGCTGCAAAATGGGTTAAGGGTGAAAGGTATCTGAAGGTTTTTGGTTGTCATGTGGTATATTTCTGGCTAGAATGACGCAATTATAAATGATGTCAAATGTTTACGTGGAGTTCTTTGACTACTTAACGTTTTGTGCAAATGGATTGGACAAGAGTGAATTTTATGGGTGTTCAGGGTTGGGGCGGTTGTGTTTTTGTTTTTTGGTATTTAAACGCAAATTTGAATACGAATTTGGCAAAAATGATGTTAAAATGAATTTTTACTTAACTTCAAAATAATTTTAGTCTAATATTTGAAATCATAAAAAATGGTTTAGTTTCAGGAATATATAATTCATCACCACCCACCATGAACGCCACCGTTGTTGTTATTGTTGTCACCTCTTTTGCCACCATCCATTGCTTCCGTCACTGGTGCTATGATCACCACTACCACCAACCGTGGCCACCACCAGGAATTGCTACCACCACTAATTACTGGCACCATTACCATCGCCACTGCCCCACCGCTATTACCACCAACCACCACCACTCTTGCTACACTGTGGCCAACACTATGCACCACAACTCCCCTCCGTCACTGGTGCTATGATCACCACTACCACCAACCGCGTCGCCACCAACACCAACCTCCATCTACTACCACCGCTTACGCTGTAACCATCACCTCTGCATACCTTCCACCACCTCGATCACACAATCTTCCACCACTACCACTGCATCCCCACCACCCACTACCGTCACCACTATCGCTGCCATATAACATCCACCTTATATACCACCACTACCACTATCACCGCCATATAACATCCACCTTATATACCACCACTACCACTGCCACTGCATCTGCATCCCCACCACCCACTATCGCCGCCATATAACATCCACCTCCTCATATACCACCATCACCACCTTCGTCACACCAAGTAACATCCACTACCATCACTAGATAATGGTGATAGACCAACACCTCCTTCCACGACTGCAACAAGAATCCCCACCGCCCTTTACCACCAACACCAATTTCGTGGTTGTTGTTGTTGCCACATGTAGTATCCACCCCCATGACCTCATCCACGACCACCACCATCACCACCAAGTAACATATACAACCACTACCAGGTAATGTTGATAAAATGTGTTACAACGATGATCACTACAATGAATTTATAAAGTTGACAATAACTTATTAAAACTGAAAAGCCAAAAATTAAAACTGGATTTATGGAACTGAAAATCGTTGTAGTTGTTAAAATTTCAAAACATACGACTAAACCACCCCGAACGAGGCCTAAATTATAGTGGTTAAAGGGTGTTTTCAAATGATAGAACTAAAACGAAAGTGAAGCTATTTTACATGGATCAAATATTTATTTAAGTCAATAATTATATTAGTTGTATTTATTAAATGGGTTAGCATGTTAGACTTATAAGGTTTTTTTATTGGTATGCTCACTCTTTTTAACCAAATTGATTTTCAAAAACTGCCTTGTTTGATTCAGATTTGATGTAGACTATAGACTATAATAGCCTAAAATAATAGTCTAACATATTTTTATCACTTAACTATCAATTTATTCTCCTTTCCTTACACCCTACAATTTAGTTGTTTATTGAGCAGTTTTTCCTTTTATGTTTTTAGTTATGGAGGGCCACACAAGGTTATAATCAGAGTGGTTGATTATATGATTTAGGGTGATTAAATCATGAAGCGAAATGAGATCAAGGAATACAGACAATGGAAAAGAATGTGATTCTGTTGTTGTGTGTATATATAGTAGAAAACTATGATGATTTTAAAATCATAATATACAGAAGTAAATGCTAAGAGAAATTGCTTTTATTCATTATATTTTGGTTCACTGTTGTTTTCTACCATTTAACAATCTAGTTGGACTAAAGGAAATAAAATTCTGAGAATTCAGGCGTTACTTGTTGCCCTAGTGCTTCATCTAAAATGAAAATGAGAAGATTCCATCAATGGTCATCTCTTCAAATTGATGATAATGAGTAGGTTTAACAATGATACGAACCAATAAACGTATAATCTATTATTGCTGTGGCTTAGAATAATTGTGATCAAGATTTTGTAAATTTCATATTTAAAAATAGGCTTGGCTTAATCCTCAAATTAGTCTCTGTCTTTGTCTCGCCGTCTGAACTAGATCCCTGATCGGAAAAATTTGTGAAATAAGTCCTCTATTTTATAAAACGTCTGGAGCAAGTCCTCGCCGGAGTTCGAAGCTCCGGCGAGTGATGATGTGGCTTGCTGATTGTATTAATGGGGCTTACGTGGATTTAAAAAATAAAAATAAAAATTACATGTCAGAAAATTAAATTAAAAACACAAATTACCCCAAATTAATTAATTAAAATTAAACTTATTAATTAAAAAATAAAAATCACTGAAAACCTTTTCAGAAAAATAAACTTTCTCTAGGATCTTCATCATCAATTCATCATCTTTTACCATCTTCATCAATTCTTTTCTGAAAAGATACTCTCTCCATCGTCTCATCTTCCTCCCTCTCCCACCATACAAGCCCACCCTCAACCGAACCTCCAATCCTCACCCCAACCGAAACCCAAATCTCCCACTCCTCACCCTTAACCTCAACCCCACCACCAACCGAAACCCCAACCTCAATGCAAGACCAGAAAGGGGAGAAGAAATAAAGAAACAACCCAAGGAGAAGAGAGAAGGACAAGAGGGTGAGAGAGGAACATAGAAAGAGATTTGCGAGGGAGAAGAGGGTTTGGATCTGAGTTTCTTCTTCCGTGGTTTGGATCTGAGTTTGGAGAAGGAGAAGAGGGTTTGGATCTGAGTTTCTTCTTCCATGGTTTCTTCGGCCTCACACCAACACCAGGGACCTCCGAAGCCATTCCTTTTCCTCTTTCAGATTGAAGATGAACCAGAAATTTGGGTTTGGGGTTTTTGGGTTAGGGTTTTGGATTTGGGGTTTCTAGGTTGAAAGGGGATTTGGGGTTTCTGGGTTGAAATCCCTCTTCAATTGGTGTTGCTGGTCGTCCTTGTTTGCCAAGTACTATCCCAGTAGTGGCTTGATGTAGTTTCCAGTTCGGTTGAGTTCTTAAAGCATTAAAATTTCTAATTATGATGAGACGTGGGTGGGTGTGGATTAATCTTTGATTGTGAGTTCTATATTGATATTGTATGGATTCTATATTGTTGAGACTTGGGTGGGTGTGTGAATTTCCAGTAGTTGCATTTTGTATGGATACTAGTGTGTGAATTTCCACTAGCTTCAATGAATTTCCAGTGGGTTTTTGTTTGTTTTTAAAATTAAGGATTAAGTTGTTGTAATTTTTTTTTTAAAATCAAGTTGTTGTAATTACTGTCAAAAAAGTTGTTGTAATTAATACTTATTTTTTATTTATTTTTAATTAATAATTAATATTTTCTATTTATTTTTTAAATCCACGTAAGCCTCATTAATACAGTCAGCAAGCCATATCATCACTCACCGGAGCTCCAGCCTCCGGTGAGGACTTGCTCCAGACGTTTTACAAAATAGAGGACTTATTCCACAAATTTTTTCGATCAGGAACCTAATTCAGACGGCGAGACAAAAACAGGGACTAATTTGAGGATTAAGCCTTAAAAATAATTTGAATTTGGTATTTGAATCAATTAAACCTTCTAAAACATTTGAGTACTCCATGTCCAAACCAACTCATAATACATGTCCCAATGTTGGGTCATTGAGCTTAAGCACTAGTAATCTTAAGCTGAATTTCTTCACTGCCTAATTAAACTCGCCTGGACTCGTTTCCAGGCTATAGAAGTATACATAAAAACTATTTAAGAGCAAAACTTATGGGGATAGATACGGATGACTCGCACAGTACACCCCTTCCATATGATGTCCCACGTCCATTATCCTTCATGGACTTAAATCCATGTAAAATGCATAGTTTCTTGGAAGGTGAAGAAGTTACAAATACAAGGATGCTGCGAAGACAATATCCCTCTTGATCTTGGACACAGCCTCTTCAAACTTTGTCTCAAGTTGAGTCTCTCCAATTGACTTGGCTGCTTCTATTAACTGCTGAAGAACTTCCTCAAGTCTTCTAATTGCTCTAATCAAGCTGCCTTCAAAGACCTGTGTAATTTCCATGATCTCATAAAACTTCGAACCTTTCGCCCACGCATACACAGCCTCCATAATATCAGGCCTAAACGATTTCACGAAGCTCTCAACATCAATTTCCACCTGTTTATTATTTTTCAATCGTTAAAAAAAGATCAAAGCAAAGAGAGATTGATTAAGCATTGTACAACTATTAAGTGAAGGAACCTAAAAATGTACATGTTAGCAAACTGATAAACTGAAAAAGGGCTGTAACTTGTAAGTGGGGCTGAATCACCAATATTCAAGGAGTCGCACTGTCAATTGAATACTAACAAGGGTAGATTTTCACGAAATCAAAATTGAAACTCTTCATATGTGCAATTAGATGTCAGTCATGCGATGAATTGATTTCTATTATTACCTTGCATTCAAGCTGAAGTTGGGCAACTCTCCGAGCAGTGTCTTGTAATTGTGCAAAAAGCAGATCAAGTTCCTCCCGAGGCTTGGCACCGTCATGAATTTTTTCTCGCCAGACCAAACAAGAGAGGAGAGAAACCATTTCCTCAACCTTTATGTCCTTTAACACACCACTGAACATTAGTTCTGTTAAGATCAGTTCATCTGCACTACTAATTTCACAAGCAACCTTCCCTTTCAATTCCACCACATTGTCACTTGTAGCATATCTGCAAATGAAGATCTCACATGAGTATCATCATAAAAAAAGACAATCACATTAGGTAGCTGAAATTATTTGATAGAAATTGCCATATCCACAACTTGGACATTGACATGATTGTAATAAGCAATAGGATACTAAGATCATATTGAACAGTTCCAAGTTCTAACCACTGCATAAGAGTGTTCTGCCACAAATACATGAGTTTTTTTTTGAAATGAGGCTAAATTGGACTCTTTAAGTTAATACTATTAATGCAAAAGAAAACAAGAACAAACACACGAAATAACCAAATCAGCAAAAAATCATGTGTTGATTTGAACATTGAGTGTGAAGCGGTAGGCATTCTACTGCATTACTTTAGGGGAGACAAAAGAAACATTATTAAAGAAAAGACATCAATAGAATACAAGAAAAAACAATGTAGAGCATGATTAGTTCTCTTAAACAAAAGTAGATAGAAGACCACATAAATAACAAAAATAGAAAAAATAAAGACATTATGTTGCATTTGGGAGCAAAACTGAGATAAATTTTCAAGGAAGCGCTTAATCACTTTCAGCATTAGGCAGTATAAAATGATAGTATAAAGCAGCTTTGAACAGAACTTAAGAGCAATGTCAAAGCTTCAAGACCATTCAGCAAAAAAGGGAAAGAAATGAAATGAGGGGGATAAAGAACAGGGCACTTCAGAATTTTCAATACCCTAGCCTGCGAAGAACCCTCTTTCTTGCCTTAAGTTCATCCTTGAAGGCTAAAACAGTAGAAGATCTTATTGTTTTCTTAATGGACTTTATCCTTGCAGTCAGTTCTTGCTTCCTCTGTAAAACCTTTAACTTCTGCTTTATAAGTGGTGACTTCGCAATTTCATGCTTTTCAAATAGGCTCTCCAAAGCCTCTATCCTACGAGATGCTTTTTTGTATGAGTTGCTTTGAATCTGAGAAAGAAGAGAATCGACATGATAATTTAATCAGACATATACGAAAGAAAAAAGAAAGAAGGAAATTGAATAGATGAGCACAGCACCTTCATGTCTTCTTCAGGATCTAGAAGTGGCAATCCTTTCTCACCGAATCTAGAAAGAGTTTCCAGCACTTTTTTCAGCGTGTTTTGCCGAGTTTCCAATGACAAAAGATCCTTTGGTATATATAACCGCAAACTGCTAATTGTATTAATCTGTTAACAATGAAACATCAAATAATTTACAAATCGTCAGTAAACTAAAAAAGCCATAAATAAACAATTTTGTCAAGCACAACATTTTGACAACGGATTGAATAGAGGCTTTGATATCACATTGTAACTAGTGAATTTAAATACATAAGTTATTTAAAGCACAGCTAACATATATAGACACAAAAATAAATATGAACACATCAAGTGAGAACAGTTCTCATAAAAATAAATGAGAACAATTAATCTGACCATACAGTTATAAATGGATACTCAAAACTAGTTTCTTTAATTATGTGGATAGTCAAGATTACATTCTAATCCTGTTTTGCATGGAGGTTTTCATTCAAAGCTATAGAGCACCGAGTGCGGCACGGACACCGCGACTACAGCTTATATCAAAAAAATAGGATACCGAGACACCACATATTTATATATTAAAAAAAGAAAATAACAAATCTATATTCAGCTTCTCAAAGTCAAGACAAGCTAAGTTTTACAATTTTCTTATGATAATGAGCCTCACAATGCACACTTTGTCCGTACAAAGGAAGTCCTATGACAAGAAGAAGATTCATACCTCTTAAACAACCTATCAGATTTGAAAGGGTAACTTATAAGTTTGTTTTTTAAATGATTATTTTAGAATCTAAAATATATAAATAAGTTGACTTTTTAGAAAAACAATTTTTGTTTATGAAATCATTGTTCTAGACTCCTAGTGGTGTCTAGCCAAGAAGAGGAATCAACTTAGCCGTTTGAGGAGTGTTTGAGCCAAAAAATGAAAGAGTTGTGTCGGGCCACCAATGCCTGACACCCAGACATTTCATTGTTCAGAGGCATCGTGCTTCTTAGATTCCAAGTAATTGATCATATTATGATCTCCGTCTCATTTTGTCAATTTTCTATTTCACTCTATAGGCTCTTGATTTTCAATCATAACTTAAACCATATCGATTACAAAATATCATACTTTGTTGAAATAAAACCTTAAAAAAAATACAATGCAGGGTCACAGGCTGCAGATATATTACATCATTTAACAGTTTAAAAGAATTTACCTGAGAGATTGGAACTGAAACCACTAGAGGTTCTCCAACTTCTTTCAGAGGAACAATCTTAACAGATTTTTTCCCAATTTTATCCTTGCTCACCATACATCTTGTAAGAATATCAACATTGTAAGATGCGTCCTCTGGTTTAATACTTACATCATCTGAAAATGCTTATATTTTACAACAAACGAACTAAAATTTTATATAAAAATATATATAAATCACCATAAACCACTGAAAACTCACCTTCAGAAACACTTTTAACCCTTTCAAAATTAATGACCAACCCCCATGTCAACTGGTCCTCAATAATAATAGGAGGATCGTCATCACTTGAAGTGCATTGAAGAGAAACAAGCCTCCCAGGCTGTAAGAAAGGTAAACAGTGCCTTGGAGATAACACAATGTCGCGAACCTCTTTATTCAAACTTCTATGCTGCTCCAGCAGATGGTAATAATCCTTCAAGCTGTTTTCTTCCTCAATAACAATTGATTCCCGCTCTTCTTCAAGAGCCTTTATTTGTTTCTGTATATACAAAATTATTAAGAGAAATTACTTTTTTCGTGATATAATTTCCATATCCACTATACAAGGAAAGAAATTATGAAAAAACATATGTTTTTATCAAGACTATGATAAAAACCTATGTTAGAAATTAAAACTATAGATGTCTAACAGCTTTGCTTTTTGAAGAGTTGATCATGACATTGTATTAGAGCTTCTATGACCAAGTGATTTAGAAGTTCGTCTTAGCTGCCACCATGCTTATAATAATAGTTAAGTTTTAGCACAATGTTAGGTGAGTCTGTGCATTATCCACGCTTTAAGCCCAAAATACTCTTGTGTAAGGGAGCATGCTAGATATAAAAACAATTATTATTTATGTGCTTTCCCCTAACTCAGGAATCGAACCTATGCCCTCTGTACCATGCCTTCGTGTACAGAGTGATAACCGTTTTATGTTACACCTCCTCGCTCTTTTACCCTAAAGGTGGGTATATGGGGTTGGGGGTTATTTGAAGGCAAAAGAACAAACAAATATTGATTTCTTGAAGAATTTTTATAATACCCAACAAAATTGTGAAAATAAAGAAGAGATATTTACATCAAATATTATAAAAAATTCTTCAAGAAATCATTCTTTTTTTGTTCTTTTACCTTCTTTAAACTTTTGGGGGAGTCGGTTGATGACAACTAGTATGCTTCTTTAAACAAAAGTCCTTAAAACTTGAAGGATGGAAAATACAACTGCCTGCTTCACTAAAACTAAATCTAATTCTCAAGAATGGAGGAGGCTGTTAGGGTTCTAAATATTGGGCCTAAGACTTGTGGGCCTGAGTTTAGTTCATTTTTATCTGTTAGTTGTTAGCCTATCTTTATTTCTTTAGTAAGGTTAGTTTATTATAAATAACAGCTCTCTCATTAGGTTAGGGGTAGGATTTGATTATTAAGTTTGTGAAAGGTTTTTACCTTTGGAAGGGGTGATTTCAAACCCTAAAACTTACTCTACACAGAAATTTTTCATCTATTTTTTATCTGAATCAAAGTAACCTATCTTGACTTCAACAGGCATGAGAAATATTTTACACAATTAAACCCACAACATAAAGAAGTTTCTGACATGAAAAAGAAACAGGCGTAAAATTTTAAAATAATAGAAACATGATTAGCATAACCTCATGAAACTATATATCATATAAAATCTAGCTTCCAGCCTTAATTAATTTAAACAAACCTCATGATCAGGAATGGCACGATCAGCTTGAAACTGATAAAAGGAATTACGGAGCAAATTCTCAGGATCACCATCTTCACAACGCATTTGATTCAAAAGCATGTTGTAGCTTAAATGAAAGGCACTGAAAATGCAAGGAATATAAACATATTAGAGACAACAATATTAAAAATAGAAGACATATATTTTGGTGGATGAAGATAATAATGTAGCAAAAGATAACAGCCTAAGACAACCACGATTTAGCTAACTTTAAAGTATTAGCTTTTGACAGTCTCTATCATATCACAAGTCACATAACCATTGCAGTTAACGTGTATTGTTTTTAACAGTTTCTGATAAATCCTACACAAGACGGGCATTCACAACAGGCTGTCCGAGAAGTCCAGGCATCTCTGATTCATTGTTTTAGATGTGTAGTTGTAGAAGTTTGTAATACATACAAACTAATAGAAAACCAGAAGGGAGAGAGAGAGAGAGAGAGAGAATAACTGAATCTGTTATTGTATTATGAAAGGTAGCTACAACTATGAGTTAACCTCTATATTTATACTAGAAGCCAAGCTTCTTACACAAGCTATTACTATTATACTCTAATACAAACTCTACTTGCTAAATAAAACTCAGAGTGCAGCGTCTGAGCAAGACACAAGCTCCATTTTTCATGTTTAGGCATACCTCTCTCTGTTAATAGAGAGAACTACTTACCAAGCTGGAGAACAAGTAGCTTTAGAAAAGAGTAGGAAAAACAGTAATTGACAAGTTACAAGACACCACCCAGGTCAATAATAAATAGTTTGAGAATCTACCTGTATTCATTTGAGAATGCACGGAGTAGGCTTTATTTATTTATCATGTTAAAAGAAATTCTTCAAGACAAAGGGAATATGATTACAAAGGGTTGGGAGGACATAACACTATTGAAAAGTGAAAAGGTAACATGAGTGCAAAGTAAACCTCTAAAAATTAAGCTACATAAACCTCTAAAAAAAGAAGGGGGGGGGGGGGACCCATGAGCTTGATACCAAGAGGAAGACAAGTGCTTAATCTTAGCCCAGAGAACCTACATGTCCAAAGAAATCTCCGGAAGGATGCAAGAATTAAGCTCCAACCAAAAGCACTAAATTCCTAGAGCATGCTTTATCACTGTAAGCAATAACTCAGATTAAATCTCTCTAAGCTCTATTGATCCAATAGAAACATTAGAAAATAATACCATGTAGGAATACACAGTCCCTCAAGTAACATCCAAGTTCTAAAAGATGAAATGCTCCAAACCCTCTGCATATGTGCAACATTCACCAGAAACACCAAAGTGTATGCCGCTGATATATACCCAAGTCAAGAATACCAAGAATAATTCCGGTTCTAAAACTTGAACAATCATTGAGGTTTTGACAAAAAACAGAAATTTTGCGAAAAATAAATGAATTAACCATTACCTTGCTGTATTTATATAATACATAATTCTTTAAATTAGCTCAACAATGTACCTGTTTAAACTATCAGCTGCCCCTTTAACCATCATTTTAGCAGTAGAAGGCTCCAACTTCTCATCGACCATGAGGATACATATTCCGCGTTCATCAATACCTCGTCGACCCGCACGGCCACTCATTTGGATATATTCTCCACTGGTAATCCATCTGAACTTGTCCCCATCAAATTTTCGGACATTTGTAAATACAACAGTTTTTGCAGGCATGTTCAAACCAATGCTGAAGGTCTCTGTAGCAAACAAACACTAAAGGGAAATAGTTTAATATTTGGTACAGTTTATGATTTTATCAAGCAAAGAGTGTGTATCATGATGTTCTTTGATCCATTAGCCAACCCCCAGCTAGTGGGAAAAGGCTTTGATTGCTGTGGGTGTATCAAACAAGGAATGTTTAGTGTTTCAATATTAATTGAGAAGCTGTTATGGAAATATATTTGTTCCTAAAATACTACAGTTATCTGAATAGGCAAAAAATTTAGAACAAAAAGATTAAGCCAAAAAGCACACTAGAAAGCCACTGAGTACTATCTATAAATTTAAAAGCAATAATATTTTGTAGTGGACTGGTGGCCTCTTCTAACTCGGCCACTATGAGTGTCATCCCTGAACTACTTACACAACTAAAACAGTGGTATCTATCTGATTAATGTACTAAAAATGTTTGTTTTGTAGCCACTTCACTATCTTTCCTTTGTTCAAATTCTAGTCAGGGTGTCTCAGAAGATGGAGGTCAGGCAATCAGAGAAGGATCACCTCATTAATTAGGGGGTTTGTAGCTGGTATAATAAGAATGAAGGGGTAATTGGGTTTTTAGAATTTGATGTCCAGGAGAAATTTCTTTGGTAACAGAAAAGGCTATGACATTTCCCTTAATAAGACTACTACATTTTGGCCGTGAGCACTGTTCAGACCCTAATGGGTTTAGTCTCAAACCTGAAATTATAGCAATTCTTTCTAATCCCTGGAAGTTTATTTCTCAGGGATATGCTTACTTTAGACCACATCTTCTTTGTATCAAATACATGGTTCCTAAATTAAGTTTGGAAGGATGATTGACTGAGCAAAGTTCTTATTCAAAGACTTCTCCTTGGAGCAACTCTCTTCTATACACAAAACATTCATATAATATTTCAGTTTTATGCAGGCTCCTAATGTTTCTTTCATTTTCATTGGAACATGAATAATAGATAAGGAAACAAAGATTTCGCATGACACGCTTTGTTGGTGTACTGTACCACTTGGTGCGTCCTTTCACTGTGGGAGTTAGTTTTCAAGATTTTGACAGGAATCAGGAACCTAAATGTGCGTCAAAATTCTCTGGTTTATTTGGCTGGGATGGAATTCCTGTATTTTCAAGGGTAGAATTTTGTTCATGGCCTCTACTTGGTGCTCACTCTACCCATTGTCTTATCAAGGGAATTGCTATTGAAATGCAAAGAATTGGACAAATTTGATGCATTAGCCTTTATGGCCGGATGATGTTTGTTTCTTAGTTTCTTATAAAGAAGGATATATATTCTCCCCAGTATGTAACTGCTTTCCTTTCTTCATGATAACATTTTCTCCCATAAAAATCAAAATCAAAGCAAAGATAACATTAGTAGCATGCAATGCCCCCTAAGAGATTGCTGCAACTGCTGCTAACTAGCCTACTATTGCTGTATTAAACTCCTTTACCACCATTATGATGATAATCAGATAATGTAATATTTGACTCAACATTACGATCACATTGGTAAATTGTGAATCTATCGAAGGTATGGATCCAGCTGCATTACAGGTTCACAACTTATATTTGATATATAGATGTAGAAAGTATCTTATGATTTTCCAACTAACCTTGATTAGCCCTTCTTGAAATAAGATCTCAATCACTTCCTTTAGAATTGGAAGTAAACCAGAGTGATGGACTCCTATTCCACGTTTCAACAAGGGCAGCATGTTTGAAACCTGAAAGAATAAATAAAAACTGATGAAAAAGAGAGATAAATACCATAAAAATGACTAACATTATAACATGCAACTACAATGACATTATTGTATATATAGACAGTAGCAAGTCAAACAAGTTTTGGGAGGACCCTAGGGCAAGAAATGTCTCTTGCTAGAGACCTTTCATTGACTACAATTTTTTTCTACAATCACCATAACTTCAAATTGAAATGTTCAGTTTGGTAGCAAGCGGTATGATAATGTGCCCAAAGAGGGGAGGGGGGAAGACCAAAGTTATAGGAAGTAAATTGCCTGAGGAAGCTTCTTATCATCATCTGAAAGCATATCCATAGCACTCCAAAATATTTTTTCTATGTTGTCCTTCTCATCGTCCCCATTCAGATCCATTTTTGCCATCTGCAGAAACCAAAGAAGACATCAGAGACATAGCATAACGCATGAAAGAATGGAAAGAACATGAAATGAATAAACACTTTCAGCAATGAACAACAGTTTGAAGTTGTTACCTGCATTGCGAGAAATTCACACTCCCTTTTGCTAAAGCTGAACAGTATGACGGGATCATATTGACGCTGAATGATCATTTTCACTATCTTGAAAATGTCACTCTCCTCACCAACCTTTCCCAGCATCAAACCTTTATGAAATTTGCCATTGTCTTTTTTCCTATCACCCTCACTCGGAGGAACAAGAGCATTTAAAGATTTCTGAAAGCTGTCTTCACGAAATTTTCCCTTCTCATCCACAACCAAATATAGACCATCACCTCCAGAAGGGAAAATATAATGCTGAAGAGGAGTAGGTCGGTAATCAGTATAAACTATGTGACACGGCTGTTGGTGCACCTGCAAATAATCTAAAAGCATCAGACCAACAGCTATTTACTTTATGCAATTAAAAAATGGACTCCATGCAATAAAGTAAAGAGTGAATGAATCACCTTTGCCACCCAATCCGCAAACTCCTTTGCATTAGGGACCGTGGCAGACAGGAAGACAAAACGGGAATTCTTTGGCGACATAACAATACTCTCTTCCCAAACCACGCCCCTCTCGCGATCTCGCATGTAATGCACTTCATCAAAAATGATCCAAGCCACCTCTCTGGTGATCTCGGACCCTTTGTATTGCATGCTACGCCAGATCTCCGTGGTCATCACCTGAAAATGAAAAAAAAGAATTCAACTTTTATCAATGACACAAACGGGCGACAGCAGTTAAACTTAGGCCCTGTTTGGAAAAACAGCTTAATTAAGCGCTTATGGTCATAAGCGCTTATTCATAAGCTATTTTTAAAAAAAAAAATGAAAATAAGTTGTATATTAGCATAAGCTTTTTTTCATAAGAAAATAAGCTCAAAACAGCTTCTGGTAGGTCATAAGCTGTTTGCATAAGCTCTCCTAAACACTTGCACAAGCGCTTATGCTATCAGATAAGCTCAAATAAGCTCTGGCAAACGTTAAAACCCTGGGGAGCACACCTACCAAGCAAGAAGCATTGGGGTCAATGGTGACATCTCCAGTCATCAAACCAACATCAGAGAACTCTTCCTTGAACTCTCTGTACTTCTGATTGCTAAGCGCCTTGATAGGAGAAGTGTAGATAACACGCTGTCCGTCTCGAAGTGACATGGCAATAGCATATAAAGCGACAACAGTTTTCCCAGCAGATGTGTGTGCAGACACCTGAGTGAAGTGAGCTAGTGAGAAAATCATCCATAATCCTATTGAGATTCGATATGAATATGAATATGAATAAATGAAAATGCAGAGTTATTACCATGACGGATTCGCCGTTTTCGATGCAGGTAATAGCTTGGGACTGAAAGGGGTCGAGGGTAAAAGGGAACTTCTTAGCAGGCTCAGTGTGAGTTGAAGAAGAAGAAGAAGAAGAAGAAGAAGAAGGAGGAGGAGGATGAATGTAACCGTGTGGGTAGGAGACGTCATGTACACAGTCATATTGCAGTTCCTCCCCCCTCTGTAACTGTGTTGTTGGTTCTTCTGGTGATTTCCTCTTGAGTGACCCCATATCTATACCTTCTTGTTGTTACGGCGCAGCGACAGGGATAGGGTTACGGCGCCGCCGCCAACCAACCAGAATGTTGAGCCTGAACTGTGATGAATATATATATATATATATATATATACCTGGCTTCCTCAAACTCCTCCTCACTCGCACGACGGCGTTCTGGGCAGAGAAGAGGAAAGCAGTGGCGCCGGCGGATGAAAATATCCAGACAAGAGGGTTCCGTTTTGTTCAAATGCGCTTAAGACTCACTTTAATAGCAGAGTCAAATTGTTGGTTTGCGACCGAAACCAAATTGTCACAAAATCCTTGTCATCAAGTTTGCGACGGAAATTAAATACGTCACGAAGTCCTTGTAATTATAGGTGATTTTAGTGACGAAATACTACTTCGTCGCAAATTCAATCATCAATTGTTGAAAGGGAAGTGGTGGTTTCGAAGCGCATGACGAAATTGTTCTCTCAAAGATTCTGTCCAAATTCCGTTTCAAACCAAGGATTTTGTGACGTATTAATTTCCCGTCGCAACAAACCTCATTGAGGAAAATTGTTTTTGAACTATATTTATTTGGCAAATTGTTTTATTTTACACATTGTTTAAAACAACAGAACCTACCAATACCATGATGCATTTGCAATATTCAAATAATAATTCTAAATTTCAAGCAAAACTCTTATACAATAATAATTTTTACGATAATACCTTCAAAAAAAATCAACTGTAATATTATGTTTTATTTATCTTCATAATACTTCACTTTAATTTAACGTTTGGTGAAAAACTGGTGAAATTTGAGTGGTCTATAAAGTCATTAAGTTGTCTAACTTTACCCCTTTTTGTTTGGTGTGTTAAATTGTTATTGTAGTTCCGACTCAGGTGTGGTGAAAACTAAATGTCTCCCTAAAAGTGCGATTCCTGGAAATCAAACTCTCGACCTAGAAGTTCAAACAACAATTTTTTACCGCTAAAAGTGACACCACCCCCTTTACCTCTTTTAGTATTTCTTAGCTAATAAAAAAATTAGCAATTCTTTTTATTTACCTATTTTCAACAGTGAAAAACTCGAGTATGAGTGACAAATTAAATGCAGAGGTTCGATTTTTCCATTTGGTCACATAACCTCCTCCTCTATCATTGTGCATGCATTTGTGCCTTATACAAATAAATTTTATGAACTACCTATTTCAAAAGTTTGACCGTAAACACACCAATGTTGTTCTCAATTATATTTCTAAAGCTAATCATCCAAAAGATCAAACTACATATCAACTATTTGATCATATTTACTCAAATACCATATCATGAACTTAAATTATTAAGTGAAGACATATAAATGGTGTTATGTTATTTTATATTTCTACCTAAAACAAAACAAAAAAAAGTCTAAGTCTATTGAAATAATGATTTGGCAAAAATTAACTATCCAAAGCTAGATTACAGGAAACGAACGAACAATGCAATCAATTTACTGAGCATTGTTAACAAACAAAATCATTTCTGGATGAAAAGGTCCATTCTGATCACCAGCTAGTAACACTCCTTCCCATCTTATTCGATCGGTTATTTCTTTAACTCTGAGAATCACATCTCTCTGATCTCTAATAATAACAGCTCCTCCGGGACGAAGAATCCGATGCATCTCAAGAAGAATACTAGTAATATCACACCTACAGCAAACACAATTGTGTAATATTACTATTAATAATGTATCATAAACATTTATTCTGATGATTTCTTGAGTCCATTACAAGTTTGAATTGACCATAAACAGGACTACATATATTCACTTCAGCACATTAATCATATCAAGCATCAAATAGTAATAACAAACATGTTTAAATCATATGTTAAGCTTACTTGTCCATATACATGCTGAATATACCACTAGCATGTATCAAGTCATATGTTCGCGGGTATGTTGAAAAGGGCTCACACCTGCAACCAATGTTGTTTCCTCCATTATTTCAACCTCAATAATAGTTCATAGTCACAGGGTGAGATAAAGTACATGCATGAAGATATGTAAACTCCAATAATCTGTCAAGATATTCAGAATTGGAGAAATTAAAGAACTCAAAGGACAATGCAAGAAAAGGGGACAAAAGATGTGAAAATAACATAACAGAAAAAGCATAAGAAAGAAAATCAAGTTTCTGTTCATAACCAACTTTTAGTAATCATACTTTATGCATGTGGTGGTGATTTGAAACTAAGTGTGTTTGGATTAGCTTTCTCATAACTCATTTTGGATAGAATTGACTTTGATAAAATTGATTGTGGTAAAAGTGAGTTGAAAGTGAAATGATTTATGTTTGTTTATATTTTGGGCGAAAAGTTTTTCTATTGGAGCTACTTGTTTAAAATTCAGTAATGAAATACCACATTTGATTATACCCACCACAAAAGCTATTTCCTCTAGTTTCTTCAAAAAATTGATTATGTACTAAAATGAATTATCTAAGTCGATAGTCAAACATCTATAAAATCACCTAAAAGTGATTCTGGTAAATGAGAATTGATTATAGGGTTCCCAAAAATGGAGCCAAACACACACTAAAGGGGTAAAATTTAAAAACCTGAAAATTTCTTCAGAAATTAAAATGGAGAAAGTAAATGTGATAAGAAGTAAATACCAATCCATGTAAGTTCCTATTAGGCCTCGCTCATAGACAATGCCGAGATAGTTGCTTTTTGCATCAAATGGAACAACATTCATAACCCAAACTGGATATTTCCCTATTGCAGCTGCAAATCCACCAAAGCCAGCATTCATATCCATAACATTTCTATATTTACCAGAAGAGAGGGATGGGAGCAAGTCCGCGTAATAGGAGACTCTCCTTTTCCATGTCTGGTTATCTTCTTCATAGATTTTGAGTGTGAAGCCATCATTATTTTCATTTCTGATCCTTGGTGGAGCAGTGTTCAACCTCATAGGCCATTTCTCAACACCACCACCAGATATTTCATGGATATCCTTCACCTCTGGAAGAGGAAAAAGGCATGCTGTCATTTCGGTATACCTGTTGAATAGCTCATGCCTATGAAGTATGAATACAAAATATGGGAAATGATCTAGAATATAAACTTGCTATGGAAAATCTGTTAACATAAACCTTAGCAAGACAGAAAACTCAAAGTTCTTGCATAGATTCGGGATAACAGAAACCTTGGATAAATGCATATTTAACTTGCGATTTACATCAACTCAGTGCCTTTTTGGATCAACTTTGTTACACTTGATTTTGACAAAATTAATTATGGTAAAAGTGAGTCGCAGTGAGTTGAAAGTGAAGTGGTTTATATATAGATACATTTATGGAAGAAGTGATTATGTTCAACGCAGAAGGTACTCTCTCTAGCTTCTGCCTAAATTTGATTTTGAGACTGAAATCAATTCTCTGAGATTACTCTCAAACATCTATATTAATTGTCATTCAAAAGTGATTTTACTCACTGAGAATTGATTCTGATATTCTTCAAGGAGGAACCAAACATACACTCATTGTGGAGAAATGTTAGCAGCACGCTCTTTTAAACTCTCCAACACATCTTATATAGTTATATGATTGATCAATACATTTTTGCCTTACTTTTTAAAATAAATGTGTCTGACTACTAAAAAAAAAACAATCACATGAAGTTTGTTGAAAAATGTATTTAAAAGAGTGTATTGCTAGCACTATTCAAGTCAACAATAATAATTTGAAACTAAAGAAACTTACCATCCAGCATCAGGGTCAGATGAGCTGCAGAACTTGGGGGATCTCAAAGTCTTCAACTTTTGTTTGCAGCTGATATGATTTATGGGTTTTTGCCAGATAGCAATTAGCTCTCCCTCAGCAACTTTTTCCCAACATAGTTGCATTGCAAGCTCTTCTAACATGTTTTGCTCCTTTTCCAACACCTCTGGCTCTGTTTGCCAAGCTTTGTAGTTCTCCTTCCAATTTATGGGTGGCCCAGACAGTACCCAAAATCCACCGGGACGCAAAATCCGGTCAATCTCTCTTAGATATAACCCATCTTTAACAAATTAAACAATGTCAGATACTAGTATCAGAAATTGTAACCAAGTTCTGTACAATGAATATGCTACATATAACTAGCATGACATTCCAATAACTAAAAGCATGTTTGGATTGGTGGTGACACAATTGAAAGCACAATGACTCCAGAAACTACACTTTGTAGTTTGTATCTTCTTTACAGAAGTGATTATGGACTTCTCACCACAAAATCAAACACACTATAAGGAGTTTCTAATTACAAAATTGATGTTTGATGGTTATAAAACTTTAGTTATTAATATGCATGCTATCTTTGTATTAGTGGCCATAAGTCCTAACATTTTACTTTAAAATGTATCCCTTAATGTTGAACACTTGATTCCTAGTGAGGAACATCAAAATACCTTATTTTTTCCAATAAGTGTAGCTAGTGTCTAAGTAACAAGATTAAAGTAATACCATAAGCAGTCCATTGAACAAGGCATCTGGAGCAATGAGCCATATCAAATGATCTTGAAGGGAATGGTAGCCTGTGAGTGCTTAGTACTCCAAGCATAGCTGGAAGTCCCCTTTCCAGGGCAAATAGCACTTGAGCATCATGTTCATCTCGCGGCGCAATTGACATTGTCAAGATATCATAGTCTGTTAGAGCTGCCCCAAAGCTTGCAACCTACAGTTACAGATTCAAAATACAGATTCATCATAGGCACCAATCTAAATTTAGCATTAAAAATATAAATCTTCAATAAAAAAAATGGATCAACATTTTATAGTTAAAATGATTCCTTGTAGGCCTATTAGATTCTGCAGTAAGGGAAGAAAACTAAAAGAATTGAGTTAAAGTGCATTTCAAAAAAGACATGACAATTTGTGTGTTTGTACACTAGTTGAATGCAACATGAACAAAATAAGGAGTTTCATTAACGTTTTGTGCCGTGCTAACGAATATCCGAACATAGCCGGTCCTACAATTTTTTCTTGAAAAATTGAAAAAGCAATCTAAATTCTAAACCTCCTCTGTTTTCCTCATTAATAAACTCTCTGTAATAGCCATTTGTAGCATAACCTCAAAATCTGAGATAACAAGAGGAACAATAACCAAATTTAGGTATCTTTGGGTATCCGTTGGCACCAGCATAAACTGACATTAGCACTGATTTCAAGACAATAAGTGAACAGAAATATTCTTATAAACTAAAGATAAAAATATGTTCACATTGCGCTGAATTGGTATCCAAACACACACGAAGTGTCACCTGAAGAAGTAAACACATCAAATGAATCATAGCATACACATAATTAAGCTAAGGTTATACCCCACAACCAACATCAAGAACTGTTCTGATATCCCCAGATTCCAAAGACACAGGAAGAATACTTTTGAGAGCATCGACATAACCCTTGACTCCTTCAGGAAACGAGGTACCACCACCGGGAAAAACAAAACGGTCACCTTCCAATCTAACCCAATTCTGTGACTTCTTATATTCCGCAAGCTTTGGAAAAGGAACATTACTAAACCATGCACTCTCCTTACTCTCAGGCCAAGGAAATGGTCTTCTGTACCCCACAGGTTTTGGAATCAAGCATGTAAGCCTTTCATTGCTTTGTGGGCAGTGACGCTCCTTGCGGAACCATCTCTTATTGGGAAATCGTTTCTGCCTTTTGGGGTCTTCACAGGGACAGTAGCTGGTGTAGTTACTTGGGCAGAATTCAAAGTTTGATATTGTTAGAGATTTCAATTGTTGTTGTTGATATGAGGAAGAAGAAATGGTATACAGGAGATAGAAGGAGATCAGGGGGAACAAGATTTTGAGAATTGGAGTTGTCATCAACTTTGAAGTGAAATGTTGGAGGGGCATGCTTGCTGATGAGGTTTGTTTAGCTAACTATGTTGTGTGGATAATAGAACAGTATCTATATCTTTTTGTGTGATGTGTTGTGTGAGTGAGTGAAGTGCAGTGCATTGGAGATAACAAACAAAACAGCATTTGTGGAATGGAGTGAGGAATTTAAGGAGAAGCAGTGTTGGTCGGTTCAGATTGATAGGAAGTGAATGCAAAAATTCTGGGGCTTTGGACTATTCATGTGTCATGCTATGCTATGCAACCAAAACTATCAAGTTACCAATAGGGGTAATAATTAATTAATTTATGGTACTGCAGTCCAACTAATCACATAAGTGTTTCATTGAGTAGAGTATGAAAGTCATTTCAAAAAAAAAAAAGAGTAGAGTATGAAAGTGTCATGTATCTAACAGGTTTTCTACCTTGAGGCATGATTTTCTCATCCTAAATTTTGGTTCGACTTCTCTAAAATAAGTTAATAGTAAAATAAGATACCACACGATTAATTTAATTGTTTTTATTGACATTTTAAATTAGGTAACTAATATCATATAAAAAAAATTGTTCCCACCAGACTGGCACACACCTCATCAGCTCATCTCCAGTTTGTCAATCTTACACACCACAATTATGGCTCATCCATTTGTTTATTTAGGATAAGTTTGGGATTATTTAAATCTAATATGTTACATTAATTAATTGTAAATATAAAAAAAATGATGTCTAAATGACCCATGATAAAGTTTGGGTTAAATAATTCATCATCCAATCACATTGAAGATAAGTGAGTTGAAATTTCTATATTTTATTTATTAATTTATTTCCAACTCATTCATCTCTCATGTGATTGGATAATGAGTTATTTAACCCAAATTTTATCATGGGTCATTTAGACAACCCGATAAAAAAAAGTTTAATATAGTCCTTCAATCAAAATTCATCAATTTTTCTTGTGATAATTAATTTGAATTTAAAAACATTTAAAATGAAAAATAAAGTAACATTATTATATGCATGTATAAAACTCTTTACACAATCAACTCATACAAATTAAATCTTATAAAAATATTACCGTCAAAAAAATATTATATTAAAATTACATTATATTTCTTAGTATCGTGCACGCAAGAGGAATAGATCCAAATGTCGTTTGTACATATATATATGATCTCATCAATTTCTATTGTCATAAACACTTTACTTGTAGAGTTTAGTTACTACTATTATACACTAACCGTCTAAAACAAAAAAATTGCAATCATTCAATAAAAAATTTATTAAATTATATGATTAACGGTTAAATTTGACCCTGAATTTATAAGCGAGTCTGATTTTAGTTCCTTCTAAAGAAAAATAATGTTTAGTGGCGGTAAAAAACTGTCAATAATTATAAAAATGATTGTCATTAAACGTTATTTTTCCTCGGACAGACGAAAACCAAACCCGCTTACAACTCAATGACTAATTTAACCATTAACCCTATATTATAATTAATTTTGAATTTAAAATAGAAGATATAGAGATTTGATTTAAAGCACAATTTTTAGTCCTCGAATAATAGTTTGAGTGGTAAGAGCTATGAGACATGTGATTAGGTGGAGGAGGTTCATAGATCAATTCTTAGAAGGTACAATTTAATTTTCTTATATGTAAAAAAACACGAGTTTTATTTGATTTACTTCAATAAATCACCAAGGTTAAAAAAAAAATAGAAAAATTTATAAGGCCTGAGCTGAAAGAATTTAATGTCAGAAACTAATGCTCATAAACACTGACACGCCATCGCGCTCCATATTTAAAGTAGTTTTTTTTAGGACAACTTTTCTCCTTTTTTAATTATATGTATCTTCTATTTCTTACCTAAAAAAAATATGTATCTTCTATTAGGCAATTATTTCGAATATGATAAATGTTAACGTCAAGCGTGTCTCATATAAATTGAATTTTCTAGTTTCACTTTTAGGATTTAAACAGCCCCTTTAATTAGTGCGACGGTTATCACTTGATTTTTTTTTTACATCAAAAACATAAATTGCACCCGTCAGAAATCGAATCTTGGACCTCCTCTATCTAACACATATGTCCCTCAGCTTCTGTCACTTAAATTATCCTACGAGGACTACCGATTGAATTATGAGTCCACCTATGATATTTTTTATCATAATATATTTAATGGGGATTTTTGGCATTATTCAATTTTTTTTAAAAAAAGCCTGTTTTCTTACTGAAAGAAGCATATATATTAACGTGGTTTGATTCCATACAAAAGGAATCGAAAGTTTTTTTTTTTTCTGGTGAACAAAAGAATCAGAAGTTTTAAAGGCCAGCAGCAAATAGTCACTAGGTCACGAAACTTATAAAAAAGAGTTCATCAGATCACCGACGGTGAAGAAAATTTTATACCCATTATGTGGTGAGAATAGTATAATGTTGCAAACTAGCTAGAGGAATATGAATGCTTTTCAAAAAGAGAAAAAGTTTGATGCACCGACGGTGTAAAGTTTTTTTACACCGTCAACCAATCAGATTTCAAGGATGTGAGAAAATCTCTCTTTTCATTTAATTTCTTTAATTGACATGTCACATCCTTGAAATCTGATTGGTTGACGGTGTAAAAAAACTTTACACCGTCGGTGCATCAAAATTAAACTCTTTCAAAAATATCTTTTATCATTGAACGGTTTATATATAATTTTATACTAATATTCTTTTTATTAAGAGAAAATGGTGGGTGCACATACAGTATAAACTTTTTTTACACAACATATTAGAAATTTGGAAATCTATACTCAACTACAAAAACTAGTTGAAGAGTTGAGGTTTGCACTACCCTTATAAAGGTTATCTATGCTCTATCTCTAGAGCAATGTGAGACTTCTAACACACCCCCTCACGTTCAGGACTGAACAACCTGGAACGTGAGATCAACAACAACGGGTGGCCCAATAATAGGAGGTCTCCACAACAAACAACAAATGAATCTAGGATAGGATCTGATATCATATTAGAAATTGGGAGACCTATACTCAATTACAAAAGTTAGCTCAAGAGTTAAGTTTTGCACTACCCTTATAAAGGTTATCTATACTCTATTTCTAGTCAATGTGGGACTTCTAACACACTCCCCCAATTGATTTCCGCCACATCAGCAATTTATTAATTTACTAATTAAAATTAAAAAGATTTGTAACCAATTAATTCTATGTGACATAATGTGATTGGACGTCTTTTTTACACTGACTGTGCATATCCATTAATCTCTTTTATTAATACTATTTAAACTTTTATTTGTGTTGATTTGTTTTACACGCACTTGAAGAATTAAATGAAAAAAATGAAATTTTGCCAGAACAATATATCTATTAGAGATCAATTTCTATGCACCGACGGTGTAAAAAACTTTACACCATCATTTAATCACAACCTTCAATTTTCTATTTAAGATATTTTTAAATTTAAAATTAATTGTGAGCTAACAAAATGAAGGGATGTGATTGAATGATAGTGTAAAACTTATTTACACCGTTAGTATCTATCGTTAGGTATAGTATGACATCTAAATAGAAAAAATACTTATATGAAGAAAGCATGGGCACGTAGTTAGCTAATCAAAACTGGCTAAGGTGGCCAAATAAAATGATTATATATTAAAGCACATCACTAATATTTTCAAGATTTATATACAATTTAAGTTTATCATGAATGAGGCATATGCACAACTTTAAATATAATTTGAAGTTATAATTGAGATTTTCCCCCTAAAAGATTGAGATTAATTAGGCTATATAGTTATAGTTAGGAAATTTAACATTTCAACTTAGCCATTAATCAAATGTATTGGAGCTAAGGATTGTTAAGGGAGAGGGGTGGATCGTGTTGGCTTTTGGTTGTTTGTGAAGAAATATAGAAGGTGGAGGGTGTAGCCGTGTAGGTAGAGAAAGTGGAGGGCAAGGCAACAAGGGTGAAGTGGACAATCTCAACCGGTGATGGCAGAAGAAGAGGTTATTTGCATGGGCGTATCTAGGTGGGGGCAGGCAGGGGCCATCGCCCCCCAAGAATTTTGAAATGTTCATCGATTATAGGTATTTTTATATAGAAGATGTTATAACATTTTGTGATACTCATCAAGTTGAAGTTCTTGACATGAAAACCCCTTATTTTATGGGTAATGATCTTCATAAGAAACAAGATGGAGATATATGGAACATCATTATATGATATATGTATTTTATTCTGCAATTGATTTACAACTATATGAATTAAATAGAAGATTTAATGTAGAGGTTGTGTAACTTCTCATACTTAGTTCAGCTTTAGATCCTAAAGAAAATTTTAAATCATTTGGCAATGAGAAAATTTGTAAGCTTGTTGAGATGTTTTATGCAGATGATTTTTCCGGGCTAGAAAAGAGAAATTTGTCATTCCAACTAAGACATTATCATTCATATGTTTACCGAGATCCTAATTTAGGAAATATTTCCATTTTATCCGAGTTTTACTAGAAGTTAGTTGAAACTGGAAAAACAACAATATTTCCACTTGTTGTTAGATTGTTACGTCTTTGTAACACCCCAATTTCTCAACTGAGGAGTCACATTAGTCACCTAACAAAATCTAAGGACTATTTCGTAATCCTAAGAAAGCACGATATTTTTTTTTCCTTTTTAAAACAACTAAACATAGTTGTATACATATCATAATCTTAATTAAACAACCCGTTCCCGATATAATAATAATAATAATAGTGTCTTACAATACCATAAGCAAGTTTCCAAAATAAGTACGCACACTTAAACAGTGGCGAAAACAGGGTTTTAGTAACAGAGTTTTCAGATAACGAAGAAGACTCAAAGCATAAACTACTAAGAGGAAACTATACAGCTTCTCCCATCCTTGCTCCGCCGGTTATTATCCCTCCTCCATCTCAGCATGGCTAAGCATCGTCGGAAGGCTCTCCATCGCCTAATAGCGTTAAGCGCCCAAACAACAAGTAACAAACAGAAATGGTTAACTCCATACAACTACCACATATAAAAGAGGAAAGCATGCTATTCAAATTTGATTACTTAACATGGTAAATAACCTAGCAACTTAACTCAAATTAGATGACAACTCATCCTATCGATCATGAAATCAAATCTTATATCAGCATATCAGCAAAATCAACGATATGATTTTAAAACAGATATCAACAAAACTTAACAACATAAATTAACTCAGGAACCAATAACTCAAAAGTATAGATTAATTTAGATAACGATAACTTCAACAGTATAGATGTAGATCAAATTTCAACAAAACCAACAATGCAAATCAACCTATATATCAAAAAAACCCACAATATGAATCAAATCAGATATCGTCAAGCCAACAATATAACTCAACCCATATATCCATAGAACCAACAATATAATCAACTCGGATATCAATAACCTCAACAATATCAATCAAACAATAACGTCTCGCAAGACGGGACAATCACGTGGGACAAATCCATCTCATTGCCACTTTATAACGCCTCAACAGACGGGACAATCCCGTGGGACAAACTCACCTCATCGCCACTTTAGCGTCTCAAAAGACGGGACAATCACGCGGGACAAACCCACCTCATCGCCACTTTATAACGTCTCGAAAGACGGGACAATCCCGTGGGACAAACCCACCTCATCGCCACTTTAGCGTCTTAAAAGACGGGACAATCATGTGGGACAAACCCACCTCATCGCCACTTTATAACGTCTCGAAAGACGGGACAATCCCGTGGGACAAACCCACCTCATCGCCGTTTCAAGCAAACCAAAACATCTCATCCAACTCAGTAGTCACTCAAACAACAATCTCAAATCCAATAATCAAATTAACATAATCACATATTATTCATGTTATCAACAAACATAATTCAATTTAATTGCATACCAACTCAGTTCAATGACAGAAACCAGTAAACGGCCGAAGCCTCTCAGAAAACGGAGACACACACGTCTCAATAAGTTTACTTGGCCGAAGCCTTCAGAAAACATTTGGCACAAGCCTCAGAAACAGTCAATAATAGCAAGCATACAACATTGCAAGCATAATACTCATAATCCAACGCCAAACAATATAAACATCTTCATCTCAAACACAGGCAGTGCGATAAATACATGCAAGACTCAAGGACACTCTAAAACTGAGTTACCCTTACCTTCGGGAGTAGAAGTTGTGCATGGAAGTTGTGAACCTAGAACAAGGAAACACAATCATCGACACAAGCCTCACTAGAAACAACACTATCTAATAACACTAATCGAAATCGTAAAGAAAGCTTTCAAAGCTTCAGAGTTCCTATTTAAGCACAAATTGACAACGGAGACTTCGTTTGCTAAAACGAGCATAACTCGAGCTACATAACTCGGAATGACACGAAGCCGGCGCCAAAATTTCGACAATCGAAAGAGCTACGCAATGGCTCAGGTCATAAAGACCCAAAAATTATTTTTGGACACGGTACCCTAACAAATAGGTTTCGGCCACTCTCAAAAATAGGGTTTCCGAACTTTTTCTTCGATCTAAATCGATTCCTAGGTATTCTTAGGCGATATCTAGGCCAGGGAAACTCTCAGAAAAATTATCGGGTCGAAAACTGTCGCAGGGGTATTTTGGTCAATCTATTTAGCTCAGAAACTCAAAATCAGAATTTCGAAAAACAAATTAGATGGGGTCGACACCAACGACGATTATGACGACTAATCCTACTAACGCTAAGCTCAGTCGAGATTTTTAAGCCCAAAGGACGGAACTTTAGCCAAAAATGGGTATTATGAGCATAATTGAAATTCGGCGGCGATTCGACGAGAATCGGCGAAATGTAATCCGCTAAACATGCTCAGGGGCACGCAGAGAATAAGTTTAGACAGAGAAATCAAGTTATTTGGACAGTTTTACAAAAAGCTCAAAACTTTGAGCACAGAAAGACATAGAGAAAAGCGACATAATTGACGATCAGAAGTAAGGATTAACATCAGTACCTCGAGGCCTACGCGTAGCAACGAACTGTGCGACGATCAGACAAGAATCAGCGAAAAGATTTTCTCCTCCTCCTCCTCTTGAAACCCACGGCCGTGTGTGTGTGTGTTTGTGATGTTTTGTTTTTTTTTTTCATTTTTTTGCTATTTATAGGTTTTGGAAAATGCGGAAAAATGAAAATTTTGCGATTCCGATTTTTCCTGCGCATTCCTCTGTGAATTCTAAGATAGGTGTTGAAAGATTTTTTTTTACACCGAACCACTTTTGAATCCTTCAAGATTCAATTGTAGTATAGCATAGGGTTTTTGTCGTATCCGCAGGGAATTGCTAATACAAATTCCGTTCTCTAGTAAAATTACCCAAGCAATAGATTTTCAAAAGGTTGATAATTGTTTCGGTGACCAAAACACATTCAAATTAAACAAAGCAAGAGTAAAACGATTGGATATCAAGATGAGAAAGCTGTTGGAATTGGACTTCACCGTTTAACTACTAGTGTCCTATGATTCTATATGGAAATTCATTCCTATTTATGATTCATCTATACCAACTCTACCCTACTTCATTGATTCCTCACATGAGTGGATATCTATAACTTACTTTCCTAAACATTGATTCCTCACATGCATAGCAAAGTTAAGTTATCTTTAAGCTTAGGTGTTTCAGTGACTAGCAACGCCTAATTCCATTCCTAGACATTAGGATTACTAGATGATTAACTCTATGTCAGACTCTAGACGTCGTAGCTTCCGCTCTTACGCCGAATCAAGCGATATGTTCTAGGTGCGCAACTAAAACATAACATTAAGAACAAGAGAAAATCATTGAATCATGTAATAGAAACGATATTTTCATATAGAAATCAAGAGAAACACATCATAGTTAAAGGCTACATCCAAATCCAACAAAAAGGGTTTAGCAATCCATTTCCATGGATGCTTTAAGGCTTACAAAGAGAAACAAGAAGATGATGACGATCCGTGACGTCCGCCGAGCGTTCCCACCTCGATGGATGATCAAAGAAGTCCAAAAATATCTTCTTCTCCTCAGCTCTATGAGTTCTCTGTTCTGTTTCCCTAATTTTTCCGCTCCTCTGCAAAATACGATGGTATGTTCTTTTTATAACATATTTGTTCGCTCAAGCGGTCCAAAGTTCGCTCAAGCGAACTCTTTCTTTAACGTGAAGGAAGAACTGAGAACCGCCTTTCAACCGCTCAAGCGACCAAATGTTCGCTTGAGCCAACTTCAGAGCCAAACACTTAAAACCTTCTGTTACTAGATGGCTTGAGCAGACTTCTGAGCCAAGCACTATTCTTTGATGCTTTCTTATGATTCAAGCCTCTTTGAAGCAATCTTCATTCCCAATTCATTCCTACATCAAAATTTGATAATTAATACTTAAATTCTCCAAGGACCTCTACTAAACCAAATCTTCACAATTGAGGGTAAATTTGATAGCTATTTCACATTTCTAACCTAAATAAGTACCCAAGAATGATATCAAAATTAAGTAAATTTGGCACTTATCAATAGGTTCTGGCGACAGAATTCCAGAACTCAAAACAGATTTCTTGGAATTAAATCAAACGATCCAAAGTCGGTGTAAATCAATTTTACCCGAAAAACTACTTTTTGCAGTTGATGTCGGATGAAAAAACTTCGTTCTGAAGAAAGATTGGAAACATCAAGAGAAATAGTTGTATGCGTGTGGAATCTTCATTTGAAGCTCCAAATAGAAAAAGTCTTCATCGTCGGTTGATTTTAGGTTTCTTGAACTATCAGTGATTTAGTTTCGGCAAACCTCCGAGAATTAGAATCGGACGTTCGTACATTTCAGGGTTTCGTATCGAAACGCTTGTTTATAGAAGATTAAGAGAAGTTCTAACTTTTCTCTGAAGATTTTTGAAATTAGTTTCCATCGTGTCTTTAAGTGTAAATTAGTCGTTTACTAACGTTTTCGCCCTAAGGCGGAAGTGAATACTACTCGTGCTATAACTATATCGACTATAGTACTATTCTTAGTCATTTCCTGAACTTTCTTCTTCATGATATAAATCCAAACATTAAACGAAAGTCAAGTTCCTCTTACGCTTACACAGAATCCTATGCGTGAGCTGAAAATTATTTATTTATTTAATTCCAAAATCTTGGGTCTTACAGTCTTGTTTTGACATTTTCTCTTTCAACAGCATCTACAGAGCAATCTTTTTATGCAATGAGAGTTGATAAGACTTCGGCTTTGCAACAAAATTGAAGATGATCTTCTCAGAAATTTATTAGTTGTATAGATCGAGAGAGAAATTGCTGAAAAAATGTATATTGATACAATAATAGGTAAATTTAGTACTATAAAACAACGAAGAGTTGTATTTAAATAATCTTTTATAATTTAAAGTTTATATAATATTCAATGAAATTTTTTTTAGTCTTATATTTCGCCCCCCGACAAGAAAATCCTGGATACGTCCCTGGTTATTTGTCAATGGTTGCGGAGGGTGCTAGGCACAGGCGTATATCTAGGATTTTTTTTTTTTTATTTTGTTTAGAAGAATTGGAATGAAATGCTTTTTAAACAACAAAATTAGATTAATCATAAAAATATACAAACATCATATCCACTCAAAACAGAATACACTAATTCAATAGACTATCTTTTAATCACCTGCCAAATACCATTCCGGCTTAAAATGGTATAAAAACCACAGTTGCATCCAACACTGTCTCTAGAACCACATTCTTCTTGATGACTGAAACAATTTCAATTATTCCTTGGGAACTTCCTTCATATGTGACCTCACCTCCTCAGTCTAAACAACTCTCCCATTTTTCTCCCATATCTACATTCACCTAGACAAACATGTTGCCAAGTCCTCGTCTGTCCCCATCACATCAACAACAACCTGCCTATTCTTTTCCTCCTCAACCCTAACACCCCACCAGAAGTGGAGCTCTCTTCAACAACAATGAGTTTATCATTCTTCTTTTCAGACGCCCTAGCAAACATGGGAAAAATCATGGACCTTCATCTTAATTAATTCCTAAATTGGAATTAATACTTGCCCTTCAAACCCATATGACTGTAGATATAACCACGAACCAAAAGGAAGATCATCCTGATCATCACCTCCCCCCCCCCCCCCGCACAACTTCTTCATAGTCCTTTAGTAGATGGTTAAAACACCTCACGCCCAAAGCAAAAATTGCCCAACCTTTCATGCTAAAATCGAAACCTTCATTGGCTCCTTCTCCGTACGAGCAATCATGGTCCCACGTTAAAGTGATATTGTTACATCCACTATTGCACGTAACCTTATGAACATACCTAGACGAAAATCATATTTCTTGTCCCAGAACATGAAACCGCACAACAATCATTGCAATGAACTCCTTATGATAAGCAAACAATAGATCAAATTAATACACGTACATAGGAGGGTACTTTCGCAACGTAACCTTTGATGGGTCCTCCAAAGGATCCATCAAACCCAGGACCACCAAGAACTTATCGAAATTCCAAGGTTCTTGTTTGAGGACAAATTCCCCATCATTTTCGTCAAAGAATCGGAAAGTAAAGAGATTCTTCTCAATGCCTCTTATTTCCACCTCATGTTTAACCTTCCAAATATGAGCCATGATAGACTTGAAAGCCCTTATGTTAAAAGCTTATTGTATGCACAACTTCTGCATCAACCAAAATTTCAAAAGAGCCCCACCTACATCAAGATAATCCTCAAGATTTACATGCTGTAACTAGCAACTGATCTTCACACCCACGTAACACCAGTCCTTTTCCATGTTCCATCAGATCAAAAACTAGGAGACAAGTCGTATGCCATGATGGAAGACAATAGCCAAGACGACCGCCACCTCTAACACAAAAACCCTAGCAAAAGTCAATGACCACAATCAAGAGCTTGCGTACAAAAATATATCAAAAAAGTGTTTAAGAAGACATCGTATGAGGAAGTGATGTCTCATAACACTTTCCTTAAGAGTATAGTACTAATAGATTTATTTCAGCTCATTTTTTTTTTCGGATTTTGATTATTGAATAAATTTTCATTAGAATTCATTAAGGTCCTATGGATATGATGGAACTTTTGACTATTCCATGAGGGAAAAGATAACCTAACTCAGTGTTCACTCACTAATGGAAACTTGGACAATGATGGTTTCCGTAAAGACAAAAGAGAAGAGGTGATCCTCAAAATTGGCACCACAAAGAACAAATGTACAAGTATCAAAGTTGACTAATTATACTTTTGGGCACAAACTTTTCTTTTTTTATAACCATGGTACATGCTTATTTATATGTTACTTTCAAATTTTTAATACACTCCTTTTTAGGGTAATTTTTTATACACTCTTGAAAAAATATAAAAATGAAAGTACTTTAATACTAATATTTTTATCTCTCATCCAAATCTAACTCATTTTCTATTTTTATCACATACTTTCTTTACATTATATCATCAATTGCATCTTTTACCTTTGTCTATAATTTACTTCCAATCTTTTCCATGTCTTACACCCACCCTCAAATCTCACGATGTTTACAAATATTTTTAATTCTTTTTATATATAGCTTCAATCCATAATTCATATTTGTTTAGTTCATCAAACCCTATTGTATGAAGAAGTTACTCTTATTAAAGTTTTTTTTTGGAAAACTCTTAGGACTTTAAAGTTACTCCATTTGATAATTTATTTTATAATATGGATTAGGAAAATAAGACTATTGAATTAAAAAATTTAAATCAATACATACATCAAATGTACAAAATTTCATAGAATTTTAAAACCATCATATAACTTCTTTTTTTTTTCAAACCAAATCATCATATAACTTGAATTTAGTGGACAATATACATTTTGAAATATAAGTACCTAAAACTTTCTGATTTAACTGAAATTTGCTATGCATAATCATCATGATAATATCACATGATATTGAATGATTAAACTTGTTAAATCCATATCTCTAATAAAGGAAGTAACTCTTGCTTAATCATCACTCATTAAGTAACTGAATCCCTCTTCTATTATATTATTATCATTAGGCTTAATAAATCAACCTTTGAAAAAAATCGAATTTTGATAAAGAAAACAAACATCCGAGGAAAGCGAATTTTGATGAAGGAAACAAACATTGAAACGCATCATAGGAAAGCTGAAAAGGGATCGATTGTGTTTGTGGAGTAATGAAATGTTTGTGTCAGTGTCGCCAATAATTGACGGCTGAAAAACCTCAACGCACTTAACTTTTTATGCGCTTTGGTCTCACCGCTCTTTTTCTTTCACTTTCTCACCCAATACCAAATGTCCAATTCCAATTACCAATACCAATACCAATACCAAACCTTTCTTCAAATTCAATCAATCTCTCTATAATATTGCATTGCACTACAACCAGCTTTGAATTTGATACATGGCGATGGATTTTCGCAAGTTTTGGACGAGAAACATGTTAATTGGTCTTGGTTTGGGACAGTTTCTTTCTCTTCTCATCACTTCCACTGGCTTCACTTCTTCTGAATTGGCTAAGAAAGGTATAGGTTTATGAATTTCCCATGTGGCTTTTCATTATAGGCTGGAATGGATGGCCTCCTACTCACTTTTCTGTTTGTCCCTTTTGCAGGAATTAATGCTCCAACTTCTCAGTCTTTTCTAAACTATGTCTTTTTGGTTATTGTTTATGGAAGTATCTTACTGTACCGAAGGAAACCACTCAAGGTTAGTTATACTACATGCTTCATCATCACCTTGTGCTTAATGTTGCTACAAATTGAATTTTTCTATTTGCAAAATATGATGCTTTGCCTTAGTATATGATGAAATACTATTTTTTTTAATCAATTCTATTGTACTCCTTCATGGCTGGAGTTTTAAAGCAATAAGTTCCCCTTGATTTTCTGATTACATGATTAACCCAACAGTTTTTGTATGATCTGTGTAATTTTGTTATACATTCATATTATTCTCCTTATTGGTTTTTGTGTATAAGAGATGATCCTCTTTCATATCTGCTTTAAGGATAGTTAGTGTGTTGGAGGGTTGTCTTTGAAAAAGATCAACTGTTGTTACTGTAGCTCTGTTTTTTCCTCTCAATGTCAAACATTTGAAGACAATTTCATTAACTTCATATGGTTCTCACACAGGCAAAATGGTACTACTATATAATTCTTGGATTGGTCGATGTGGAAGCAAATTTTCTTGGTAAGTGTTTCAAGGTAATAGAGACTGTTAGAGTATATAGCTTAGCCAGTGGCTGTTTATTTAATTAATCACCAGTTACTTTTTGCAATCTGTTAGAAGCCTCTAACCGAATAAGTAGCGGCTGGTCAGCTGTCATGTTAGTTAGATTAGTTAGCATAGAGGAGAAGTTTCTACAGGGTTATATGAATCCTGAATCTGTACATTCACATTGAGTAATGAGAATACAATTTTCACATTTCTTAATTCTCTTCCTCTTCTCTATTTCTAGTAGAGCAATAATAAAACAAATACATTTCTATGCAGTTTTCTCAAATAACATTTATATGCTGTCTGCAAAAATTAAATGACCAACCTATAGGTCCCAAACTTAAATATCCATATCTAAGTTACTCACTCTAGTGTGAGTTTCATTTTTTGTGTATATTTTAGTGGGCTCTTCGCCTCTTCCTATGTATTAAAACGAAGCTAGTCAAATGTTGACTTGGAAGATCTTACTTTCAACTATTGACTAACTAAATCTCATTTAATGAACAGTTGTGAAAGCGTATCAATACACCTCACTAACAAGTGTGATGCTGCTTGACTGCTGGTCCATTCCATGTGTCATGCTTCTTACATGGATTTTCTTGAAAACAAAATATAGATTCTTGAAGATTACTGGCGTAATTGTTTGCATCGCCGGCCTTGTCCTGGTTGTGTTTTCAGATGTTCACGCAGGAGACCGGGCAGGTAGGTAGTTTTTAATGAGCTGGATTATTGGCATCTGTATCTTATATTTATACTTAAGCAGACATATATAAAGAGTGTGCATGCGCATTCTCCACATCTTTATCCTTAAAAATCACGGAGCTAGTAAATTTTGATCCTATCTTTCATTATCATCACTAACATGCACATTCCATTTATGGTAATTGTCTGATGGTGTCTTATTCATGTGGCATAGGTGGAAGCAATCCTCGTAAAGGGGACGCTATTGTTTTTGCTGGTGCTACCTTGTATGCAATCAGTAATGTCAGCGAGGTAAGTTGCTTGCTCTTGTGCATTAATGCATTTTACAACACTCTGGCACAACACAGTCAATAATATACTCAGTAATTACTATAAAAGATATTGGTTAATACTTAATATACAAAGGCTGCACACTTCTCCTTCTCAATGTGCATTCTTATCAGGTGAGTGTTTCAGAGTTTGCCGTCTACTGAATCTAAAATTTCATGATGATTTCATTCCTAAGTAATACGGATCTGTACTTTGTTTCCTTTTTAGACCCTTCCATCCCTTCTTCCATCCAATTCATTTGCTTTTATACTTCCAAAACTAGTGAAACTCCTAGTATAAACCTTTTTAGTGTGATTCAAAGTACAGATTTTTTTCTGCCTATTTTTCTATATCTATATGTTCCATTCCCAATTTAGTCAGTGTTTTAAAACTTTCAATCATGTATCTTTCACTTAATAGAAGTGTTACTGGAGCTAGGACTTAATTTGACCATGCTCGTTGTTATGTTCATGATTTGTCTATAATGGAAAGTTTGATTAATTTGAAACACTTACATGCAGATACATCCACAACTACTTCTGGGTTAATTATAGGCATGTGTTTATTGTCTGTATTTTGAGAAGCCTCAGTCCCTGTCCCACATTGTCTAAGAGATATGGCCAAAATAACGGTTATAAGTGGTAGAACAACCCTCACCCCTAAGCTAGCTTTTGGGTAGAGTTAGGCCCAACCCAAATTCTAAAATGGTATCAGAGCCTATCTTAGATCCGTTTATTGGAGACTACACCCATATATGGGCCACCGGCAGATGTTCATTCCTGCAAATTCCACGCTCCATATGTCCAGCTCTGGGCGTGAGAGGGTGTGTTGAGAAGTCCCACATTGACTAGAGATATGGCCAAAATAATCCTTATAAATGGTAGAGAAAGTCTCACCCGTAAACTAGCTTTTGGGGTAGATTTAGACCCAATCCAAATTCTAAGACCATACTATCACAAACTGAACTAGGTTTTTGGCCTCCTAATAGAAAAACATCTATATATTGAATTTGGGCTAATTCTTGATATATGCACACTTGACTGCTCATATTAGTCTTTCATGTTGTGCAACCTCTCGTGTTATTGTTATTTCTTCTCCATTTCAGGAATTTTTGATAAAGAATGCTGATAGAGTTGAGCTCATGGGAATGTTAGGTCTCTTCGGTGGCATTGTTAGTGCCATTCAAATGTATCCTGGAAAGTTGAATATATTATGAGGACTATGGGATCTTTTTTTTTTGAATTTTTTTTCTTAACTTCCTGCATGCTTAATTATTTCTCACAAAAGTGTTGTACATCTTCAAACTACCTCCTCCATGAAAATTGCACAGAGAATCTATTTAGTGAACATTCGTTCCACCATATATTGTCCAATACATGATTATATCTGTTTGCCCTTACAATACAGTTTGATATGTTGCGTAGCTTAAGCATTTAATTTTAGTCTTTATGCAGGATAATATTGGTTTGTTTAATAACTTAACAACTTCTCATAATCATTTTGTACTCCAAACTTGCTTTTGGAATTAATATGAAATATTGAATTGATTGAGTAGTTGTTACATGTGAATGACATGCAATTTTAGTTTAGTTCCAACTCCATATATTTTAAATTCAGAACTTATTTTTGCCAAATTAAAAGTGGCAATGTTGGTATGTAATTTGAATTTGATTTAACAAAGAAAAATAAAATGAAAATACATGTCCATTCTATTACTAGAATTATTCATTCTTAGTTTTCTTTCACCTGTTGTATCCTTAATGATTTTACAGAAGCGTACTCGAGCGCAATGAACTTAAATCTATTCATTGGTCGGCTGGGGCGGTAAGCTCTCTATTACTCTCATCCTCATATGATTGAGTAACTGATAGAATTCCACTTTAACTAGAATGCATGCAATGCAAGGCTGTGAGTGTCCAATGTATACAAAACCTTTAGTTGACATTGTTGAAGTAGATTTAAAATGGAAATGACCTGTTTTCTCCTCCTATTTATCCCTCAAGAAAGAAGCTACAATGCTAATGAGCTAGGTAAGAATTGAAGGAAGTTTATACAACAATAACAACAACAACAATAAAAGCTTTATTCCACTAAGGGAGGTCAGCTATATGGATCACACTACGCTATTGAACTCGATCAAAATCCGGATTATGAGGGATACTATTGATAATGAAATTTAACCAAGTTTATATTCAGGATAAAACCACTTGGAGTTGATTCAGAATAGACTTCAAAGTTTATAGCTGAGCTTCGAGTTTAGTGGATTCTTTTTATTTGATTGTTTTTCTCTTACCTTCAATTTTTGATGCAAGACCTTTCTTATTATTGTCTTAATATTTATATCTAGTTGTATATGTCATCATTATATGGCAGTTAGTATGATGTCAGACCTGTAAGCACGATTATTCATGCTAATTTCTTTCAATGTTGGTTTCAGGCACTTCCTTTTGTTGGATTTTCAGTGGCTATGTTTATGTTTTACTCGTTAGTCCCTGTTCTGCTTAAGGTGTGGTTTCAGACCATGACAATTCTACAGTTTTTTTTTTCACAAATTATTTTTGTTATGATGACTGAGGAATAAAACGATGGAAGTATACTAAAAAAACAGAACTTATTGAAATAATTAATTATAAAAACTCTAGGATGCAGTTCTTTAGTGTTAATCTCTCTCTGAATGTTTCTCCAATCTCCATAATTTTTCACACTGATTTTTAATTCTAGAGCACAATAGTTTAATAATCATGTAGCACTGAAAACTTTCATGACACTGATCTAGTTTCTTGCAATTTTCATGGTACAATTGTAACATATTTAGTCTAAATATCCAACTGGCAGTGGCATTTTTCTTGCACCATGGTGTAAGTGCTAGGTTGTGTTTTCCGTAGCAGAAGTAGACATGTGAAGAATATCCAGCTTTATACTGGAAACAAGGGTTCTCTAATATGCTTGTTGTTTTGACACAGATCAATGGATCTACCATGCTAAATCTTTCTCTGTTGACCTCAGATATGTGGGCTGTCGTAATTCGCATTTTTGCTTATCATGAGAAGGTCTGATAGTATCCTTAACTCCTCTTTGTTTTGTATACTCAGAAATTCCTGGTATATGAGTCGCATTTTCAGTCTGCTAACATCTTTAGAGCTAATTGTGCTTTGCAGGTTGATTGGATGTACTTTGTGGCCTTTGGAGCTGTTACCGTTGGGATTCTTATCTACTCTGGGTATGCATTCTTGCACTTTCTTCCCGTAATTTATGTTTCTGTTGTGAGGTTATTTCGGGATTTTTCCAATAATGAGTTATTTTAAAACTGGTTCAGCTAATTCTAGCATGTTACATAAGTTAGCCTCTACAATGGATAACAATGACCATTTACTACGCATTCAAACTAAGTGTATACATACTTTAATACCATCTTTATGTTGTTTTAAGGGCCTATTTGATATTTTGATTACTGTTTTGCAAAACAGTTTTTGGTTTTCAAAGCAGAAAAAGAAAAGAGCTTATTCTTTAAAATAGTTCTTATTTTTCAGTTCAGCTGTTTCTGTTCCAGATTATTGGTTTGTAGTATCTGTTTATGGTGTATTCCTTGCATGGCCAAGGCGTTTGTTTACTCTCGGGATTCTTTGCTTGTTGTGTTAATACTTAAAACTATGATAACCTCTTCCATATGTCTTCATCTAATAGTTCAAGCTTTTGAGATGGTTAATTTATGATATGTTATCAAAGCCTTTATTACCATAGTCAATATTTTGATCTTTGTAGCCTTCATTCTTTTAAATACAAGTTGAATTTCAGCACCAAGGTCTTGCAATTTCCAGGCTTCTCTTGCAGAGAGCTTTTGTCTGATGGGGTGTCAAAAATATAATAAAACCATTCATATGCTTTTCACAAATAAATTTAAACTTTTGAGATACTTGTTTCATGATAGTTTAACCTAGTAGTTACTAGTTATCAAAGAGAGCCATGCCTATTTGACTACTGTTTTGTAAAACAGTTACAGTTTTGTAAAACAGTTAACAGTTTTGGAAAACAGAAAAAGAAAAAAACTAATTTGGTATGAATAATTTTCAAAAACAGTTCTTATTTTCAGTTTTTAAGACTGAAATCTCAAAACATCTCGGATATAGTTTTCAAGTCACATGTTTTTAAGCTTTGAAAAAACATATCGTTCAAACAATTATTTGCTTTGATTCTTTTGGAAAACATGTTCTAAAAATTGTTTCTGGAAATAGATTTTAATTTCAGAAAACTGAGAATGAAATCAAACAAGCCCTCGATAACTTGGTTGTGGAAGAAAGTAGTGACTTGTGTTGTGTATGATACCCTTTAATATCTGTAATAGATTAAGTGTTTTTGCCTATGGTGTTTCATGTTATTGCAGAGGTGACAAAGATGAGGATGAGGATCAGCACCCTCTTAATTCTGCTGAAGATCCTCCCAGAATCAAACAGGATGAGGAAGCCAAATCAGGAAATTCTAGCAGAGGAACTGGTGCTGGAAGCTCAAAAACCTGGGTAGCTTAAGAAATAATAGACCTGGGAAGAGCCTCCTTCAAAAGTTGATGAGACTATACTCCACAAAGCAAACATTTTGATTATTGTCCATATTTTCTATCATTTGAAGGCCGAGCTTGTTCTTTAGAGTTTAGATGGAATTTTGATGAATCTTTTATGATTTAGAAATTAATAGTCAAGTTTATTTTTGTCAGTATGTTGCTAAATATCTGATGTTTTTTCTATAGAAGGAAATTGATGAGGATAATCTATCTATTCTATTTTAATATATCAATTCTGAAGCGCGGAATGTGGCGCCGACATTTAAGCATTTTACAATTCCTTGAACTTGCTTCTCTTCTACAACATTTGAATTTCTTAAACCTTCTTACCCAATTTTAATTCATGAATAAAAACCGTTTTTACAACACTAAATGCAATGTTACTCATCATACCAAGTGAGCATTCCATTGGACTTTAGTGGCTCAATTCTGTTACTGAATTTTTGGAGTCAAAAAAATATTACAAAACTAAAATGGGCAGCTAAAACGTGCTAATAGTATTAAGCGATCCAATGGACCTTGTACATAAAACATGGAGTTGGCTTGATGATCTACATTTACACAACCTTAGTTGCCCCATTTCTACACCATATAATTTGAAGTGAGACTTTCTGACGAGGAATATAGTTGGTGTTTCAGCTGGATGGTGGGCTGCTTCAGATTCAAAGCTTTTAGTTGTGTGTGAACTTTCAAAGTTTGATGCTAAAATATTTGTAGGAAGGTAAAATGATTTGGAAGTCACATTTTTTAGTGAATGTGTAATTTATGTATTCTGTTTTGTTAGGGTTCTGGTTTATGCAGTCATTTGGAAATCCATACAACATGGGGCTGAAGATGACATTTGTTGTAGACGACAGTAAAAGGCCAAATGAATCTCTATTACCACCTCCAAGTAACCTTCCGAAGTTTTGGATAAAGTACTAATTAACTTTCTATGCCCAATTAGGAAAGACAAACATACAAAGAGATATCTAAGCACTACTTGTAAGGTGAAGACACATTATGAGGTGCCAACTCTACAATTGTAGAATTCTGCCTCCCATTCTTCTCTTTTTATCATCTATCGAACAATTAAGAATTTTTGAAAAAAATAGTCTTACCCACAACCGAATGCACGGGTAAAAGTGTAGTTGTTTGATTATAACCTAAAGAAAAAGAAACTTTTGGATTTTGGAGACAAACTAATAAATAATTTTGTATCATAATTAAAAAAATCTATTCATTAGATGAAAAAATAAAATTTATATTAAAATTTAGGCTAAAAAGCATTTTTGGCCCCTGATGTTTCAAGTTTGTGCAAATTCTGCCCCTATCTATTTTTGTCGATGTTTCTACCCCTCATGTTTTCAAACAGTGCACCGTCTACCCCTGACGGAGGGGTAGACGATGCACTGTTTGAAAACATGAGGGGTAGACGATGCACTGTTTGAAAACATGAGGGGTAGAAACATCGACAAAAATAGAGTAGGGGCAGAATTTGCACAAACTTGAAACATCAGGGGCCAAAGTGCATAAAATTTAAAAAATATACTACACAAATTAAAATGTAAGAAGTTAACATGATGTGTCAATATCGTGGTTTTATGTTCATTTCTTCCAATAATACATACTAGAAGCTTGATTTCGAGTCTGGTGGAAAGATCAAACCAAGGAAGATCTCAGATGGCCAGGCTCTCCTCCAAGAGCTTCAGAGGAAAGATCATTAACGTGGTAATTAACATAAGGAGGTCCTTATGGTAATTAACGTGGCGAAACGAGAGTTGGATTCTCTTTTGGAACAAGAAGAGGTTTGGTGGAAACAACGGTCCAGAGCTTCTTGGCTCAAACATGGGGGCAGAAACACAAGGTTCTTTCACCAGAGGCGAAAGAGAAACTTAATTGAGTTCTTGAAAGATGATCGAGGCAGGGAAGTGGAGGAGGACCCTCACATTGCTCGAGTGCTTGGTGATTACTTTGCTGGTTTGTTCACTTCTTCAAATCCCGAGGGGGTTGAGGAGACGACGGACCTGGTTGCTGAGAGAGTCTCCCAGTCTCACTTGACAGTGTTGGGGGAGCCTTTTACTAGAGAGGAGGTGGAGGAGGCGCTGTTCCAGATGCACCCTACGAAGGCGCTTGGTTTGGATGGCTTCCCGGCTTTATTTTACCAGAAACATTGGGATATTATTGGTGATGAGATTCTGATTTCTACCTCCAGGTTCTTCAGGGGTCAATCCCCCCAGGTATGATTAATCAAACTTTGCTGGTTTTAATTCCTAAGATTAAGAAACTTGAGCATGCGAACCAGTTTCGTCCGATAAGTCTTTGCAATGTGCTTTTCAAGATTATTACTAAAACTATTGCTAACAGATTGAAAATTATTCTGCCTGATATTATAGGTCAAACTCAAAGTGCTTTTGTTCCAGGTAGGTTAATTACTGATAATGCGCTTGTCGCTTATGAGTGCTTCCATTTTATGAAGAAGCGAATTTATGGCCGTAATGGCATGATGGCTATGAAACTTGATATGTCCAAAGCATATGACAGAGTCGAGTGGCCTTTTTTGCAAGGTGTTCTTCAAAAGATGGGGTTCCCTCCATCTTGGGTTTCTTTGATTATGAGCTGTGTTACTACTGTGAGGTTCTCTATTATGCTCAATGGGAATCCCCAACCAAGTTTTGCCCCCCTTCGGGGTCTGCGTCAGGGTGACCCCCTTTCGCCTTATCTTTTTATTCTATGTGGGGAGGTGTTCTCAGGCCTCAGCTCTTATTGAGAAGAGCGTTGCATCTAGAATGTTGCATGGTATTAAAGTGGCAAATAGAGCCCCTGTGATTTCTCACCTTCTTTTTGCAGATGATAGTATTATCTTTGCTAGAGCTAATTCTCAGGAGGCAGAGTGTGTTTTGGACGTCCTGTCCACCTATGAGAAGGCTTCCGGTCAGGTTATTAACCTTGATAAGTCGATGCTCTCAGTAAGCCGCAATGTGCCTCAGAATGGTTTGGATGAGCTTAAACAGCTTTTGAATGTTAAGGCAGTGGAGAGTTTTGATAAATATCTTGGTTTACCAACTATGATAGGTAAGTCTTAGACTCGAATCTTTAATTTTGTTAAAGATCGTGTCTGGAAGAAGCTCAAAGGGTGGAAGGAGTCCACGCTTTCCAGAGCTGGTCGAGAAGTCTTGATTAAAGTTGTTGTTCAAGCGATACCATCTTATGTTATGTCATGTTTTATTTTACCTGACTCTCTTTGTGCAGATATTGAAAGTATGGTGTCCAGATTTTATTGGGGTGGCGATGTCGAACAGAGAGGCCTACATTGGGCTAGCTGGCAAAAGTTAAAGAGATCAAAATTTGATGGTGGCCTTTGTTTTCGTGATTTTAAGTCTTTTAATATTGCCCTTGTGGCTAAGAATTGGTGGAGAATTTTTTCTCATTCGGAAACCTTACTTGCTCAGGTTTTTAAGGGAGTTTATTTCCCGCATGAAGATTTATTGTCGGCCAAACTTGGATATCGCCCAAGCTATGCTTGGTCGAGTATTATGCGGTCCAGTTGGATTTTCCATGAAGGTGGCCTTTGGAGAATTGGAGATGGTAGTAGGGTTGATATCCTTAATGATAAATGGTTACCAAATGGGGCTCTTGTTATATGTAGGCAGGATTTAATGGTTGAGCTCGGGGTGTCTAAGGTCACCCATTTAATTGACCATGCGACCAACTCTTGGAAGCATGATTTAGTGGATTTTATTTTCCACCCAACAACTGTTTCCATTATTTTAAAAAATCCTTTACCTTTGCATGGTCATATTGACACTCTTATGTGGCCAGAAACAGTGGATGGCAATTACTGTTTCAAATCTGGATATGTTTTTGTTCGCAGGAAGCTTCTCGGTGCTTGCTTTTCAACATCTTCTCAGCCTTCGCTTCCCGCACCTTTGTGGAAGAAGTTCTGGCGTACCGATGCTCAGCCCCATTGCAAGGAAGTGGCGTGGTGTGTGGTCTCTGGTTTGGTGCCTGTCCGTGCTTCTCTTCGCCGAAGATGCCTTGATGTTGATCCTTTGTGCCCATTGTGGGCTAGTGATGAGGAGACGGTATTTCACTTGTTTGTTTCTTGTCCCGTAGCTTAGAGCTTCTGGTTTGGTTCTCTTCTATCTCTTCGGTTGCACAGGTTTGGAACCATGGAGGAATTTCTAGCTGACTTTTTTCCTGTAGCGGATGATGATGCTCTCGCGGTTTGGCAGGCAGGTGTGTATGCTCTTTAGGAGTCGCGTAACCGTGTTGTGTTCCAGGGTGGTGAGGTGCCTGTCCCGGTTGTTGTGGTGGTGCAGCGCTGCTGCATGCTTGCTGCTACTCCCGTTGTGGACGTAGCCGTGGGGTCCAGACCAAGCTCGACATTGCCATCTTCTTGGGTAAGGCCGATGCACGAAGTTTATAAGCTAAACTTCGATGCATCGGTGGCATCCACGGGGTTGGTAGGCTTTGGTTTGATTGTGAGGGATAGGCATGGCGAGGTTCTTGCTTCTGCAGCGCAGCATCTCCTTCATGTTTCTTCGCCACTTCTTGGGGAGGCTATGACTTTTCGGCGGTCCATGCAGCTTGCGGTTCAGATGGGGTTTATACGTGTGCTGTTTGAGATAGATTGTTTGCAGCTGTTTCAGCGTTGGAAGAAGCCGCCGGATGGCAGATCGTATTCATCTAGTATTATTAGTGACTGTTGCTGGTTATCTCGTTATTTTGATTATGTTGATTTGTTTTTTGTTCGCCCTGGGTAATTATGTTGCTGATTTCATAGCTGGTAACGCTTACAATTATTATGATATGGTTTGGTTGGAAAAGGTTCCGGTTGAGGTTATCGATTGATATAATGACTTCTATGCCTACTTTTGCTTAATATAATTGCAGTTTCCATTAAAAAAAAAGTCTGGTGGATAGAAAAAATCTTGGTTGGAAAAGAGAGATAGTCTCATCATAATGTGTTTATTTCCGGCTCGAACAAGATTGTTTTGTATGGAGAAAGATATAATGAGTTTGTTAGTGGATGATTTCGTCGGTGGAGTTGATCCCAGCAGAATCACGTGAACTTGTATTATTCATTCCTCAATCAGTATTTTGTCGACGTAGTCCAGCGAAAACGCACACTTCACTTCACACCACCGGAAGCAGCAGCAGAAAAATGGAGAAAGGAGTGAAGGCCCTTCGTCGACTTCTGCAATCCCCTGGTGTTCACCAGGGCCCTATTGCTTTCAACGCTCTCAGTGCCAAGCTCGTTGAATCCACCGGATTCCCCTTCATTTTCACCGGCGGTTTCGCCCTCTCCGCCACCAGATTGGCTCTGCCAGATGCCGGACTCATTTCCTACGGCGAAATGGTCGATCAGGGCCGCCTCGTCACCCAGGCCATCTCTGTTCCTGTCATCGGCGACGCCGATACCGGTTTCGGAAACTCGGTCAACGTCAAGAGAACTGTCAAGGGTTTCATCGATGCTGGCTTTGCCGGAATCATGCTCGAAGATCAGGTTTCTTTTCTTTCATTGCTTTGATTTTCATCGCTAACCTGAATTAGGCCCCGTTTGGCAAAACAACTTAATTAAGCGCTTATTCATAAGTTATTTTAAAATTTTTATTGAAATAAATTGAAAATAAGCTATATATAAGCCTAAACTATTTTTTATAAGTTCCGATAACATATGAAAATAAGCTCAAAACAACTTATGGTAGGTCACAAGTTGTTTGCATATATTAGAAATTAGGAGGCCTATACTCAACCACAAAAGCTAGCTCAAGAGTTAAGGTTTGCACTATCCTTATAAAGCTTATCTTGGCTCTATCTCTAGCTAATGTGGGACTTCTAACAGCATAAGCTCTCCCAAACACTTGCACAAGCGCTTATGCTATCAGATAAGCTCAAAAAGCTCTCCCAAACTGGACCTTAGTAATAATTGTGCATAATCATTTTTCCATGGATATATAGAATATAGATTGTTGGGAATCAAATGAGAATTAATTTTAATATCAAAATCAATTTTGTGGTGAAGTTAGAGAGGGTGACTTAATTTTGAGTCAATCACAGATAAATTATTAATTGTAGCTATGGATTTTGATTTGGTAGATATCGCCAAAAGCATGTGGGCACACCCAAGGGAGGAAAGTGGTGTCTAGAGAAGAGGCGTTGATGCGGATCAAAGCTGCTGTTGATGCTAGAAGAGAGAGTGGCTCTGATATTGTCATTGTGGCACGATCAGATGCTCGACAAGCTGTGTCTTTGGATGAAGCCTTCATCAGGACAAAGGCTTTTGCAGAAATTGGAGCTGATGTTCTTTTCATTGATGCACTCGCCTCAATTGAAGAGATGAAAGCTTTCTGTCAAGTTTCTCCCCATGTTCCTAAACTGGTAAATATTTTTTTTTTCCAGTTTCACAATTTACAGGCCACACCCTAACTTTGAAAAGAGGGAAAGGGAAATGGTATGTTAACTTGTACTCTTGTGCAGGCCAATATGCTTGAAGGAGGAGGTAAAACACCAATACTCAGCCCTCGTGAGCTTGACGAAATTGGCTACAAGCTTGTTATTTATCCACTTTCCTTGCTGGGGGTTTCTATAAAAGCAATGCAGGTGAGGAACATGTCTTTCCCTTTTATATTCTCTTGATACTGATTGAAGTTTTGCACTTATAAGTTCAGGTGCATGCATGTGAAGTCTTTTTGTGGTTATGAGATACTTTTCTTTGTGGTGCATGCCTGTGAAGTGTTATACCTTTTAACTCCTTTGTAACAGGGTAGACTGTTAATTTTTAGAATTCTTATAACATATTTGACCTTTTTCTGAAGTATCATTTAGATTTGATTATTTATAGATAAGTGATATCTTTTATGACTGAATTTGTAGGATGCGCTTGCTGCCATTAAGGAAGGCGGTGTTCCTCCGCCGGAAAGCATGCCATCTTTTGAAGAAATTAAGGATATCGTAGGTTTCAATGCTTATTATGAAGAAGAGAAGCGTTATGCCACAACCTCCGATCAACAGCTTTAAAAGAGAAGTAGGAGAGGTCAGTCTTTTGAAAAACTAACTTGCCTTTTACCAAGGGGCATTGTTTGGAAAGTGATAATGGCAATGGCTGGAGGCTTATTAGATTCATATGCAATCATTTCCTGCTTTTATCTTCTTAACTATGTCTCTACTCTCTTGGATATGTTCAACACTGAATATCAAGCTAAATATCTTATCAGTGAATTTCTCTGTATCATCTCTAGGTGAAAATCAAAGACTGAAGAAAGCTCCTGCTGATACATTGTAATCTGTATTTCTTTCTTGCATTCTCACAGCTATTATTGTTTGTGGTAGCCTATGTAACATAATAAGTGAGAGACCAAGTTGATTCAAAGACTGAAGAAAGCTCGTGCTGATACATTGTAAATATACTGTATTTCTTTCTTGCATTCTCACAGCTATTATTGTTTGTGGTAGCCTATGTAACATAATAAGTGAGAGACCAAGTTGATACAAAGCATTATTCTAAATTGAGTAAAGATTGTTTGACACCTTTTATTTCGTTATTCGCATTATATGCATAATGAGATTGGAGGTGAGTAATATAATCTCCACATAAGATGAGAAAAGAATAAAGTGAATGAAAGAGATATAATATAGAAGCAAAAGTTTGAAAAAAATTACAGCTCATTCTAAATTTACTTGGATTCCTAGTTCCTGCTAGGCTGCAATCTGAGAAGTGCTCATTTCCACTATATTCATTTAGATATTCATGTTCACACGTCATAGCCTTACCTTATGATATGTTATCAAAGCCTTTATTACCATGTAGTTAATATTTTGATCTTTGTAGCCCTCATTCTTTTAAATACAAGTTTAATTTCAGCACCAAGGTCTTGCAATTTCCAGGCTTCACTTGCAGAGAGCATTTGTTTGAGGCTTTTCACAAATAAATTTAAACTTTTGAGATACTTGTTTCATGATATTTGATCATAGTAGTTTTCAAAGAGAGCCATGCCTGTTCAACAACTGTTTTGTAAAAACAGTTATCAGTTTTGAAAAACAAAAAAGGAAAAAACTAATTTGGTATGAATAATTTTCAAAAACAGTTCTTATTTTCAGTTATTATGACTGAAATCTCCAAACATCTCGGATATGTTTTTTGTTTCTATTTTTAGTTTTCATGTCACATGTTTTTTAGCTTTGAAAAAACATAACCATTTTATTTGCTTTTATTCTTTTGGAATACATGTTCTAGGATGTAGTATTTAAATTCAGAAAATTGAGAATAAAATCAAACAAGACTCGATAACTTGGTTGTGGAAGAATGTAGTGACTTGTGTTGTGTATTATCCCTTTAATATCTGTAATAGATTAAGTATTTTTGCCTATGGTGTTTCATGTTATTGCAGAGGTGACAAAGATGAGGATGAGGATCAGCACCCTCTTAATTCGATCTGCTGAAAATCCTCCCCGAATCAAACAGGATGAGGAAGCCAATTCAGGATATTCTAGCAGAGGAAATGGTGCTGGAAGCTCAAAAACCTGGGTAGCTTAAGAAATAATAGACCTAGGAAGAGCCTCCTTCAAAAGTGGATGAGACTATTCTCATTTTACTTTGTATTTGCAGCTCCAAGATTTGCAATCCACACAAAGCAAACATTTTGATTATTGTCCATATTTTCTATCATTTGATGGCAGAGCTCGTACGTTAGATGGAATTTTGAGGATTTTTTTTTATGATTTGGAAATTAATAGTCACGCCTTTTTGTCAGTATCTTGCTAATTATCCGATATTTTTTCTATTGAAGGAATTTTTCCTATTGAAGGAAATTGATGAAGATAATTGAATTATAACCTAAAGAAAAATAAACATTTGGATTTTGGAGACAATCTTGTAAATAATTTCACGTCATGGGATTAAATCACATAAAGCCCTCTGCATGTCTCTATCTCGAATACTAAATAAAAGGTTGGTTCAAGTGGTACATGTTTGATTCTCCTTAAGCGAGGTCTCGGATTCGAGTATTGTGGTTGGAGAAAACCTCCCCCACCATGATATGAATGTTTCCGGCTTAAACAAGATTACTTCCGAACCTGTCTCAAACAAAAAGAAAAAGAAAAAAAATACTAAATAAAAGAGGAAATATATTATAATGGTTTAAAAATATAATCATTAGATGAAAAAAAAATTATTGTGAAATTTTAAAAATACACTATACAAATTAAAATGTCCGAAGTTAACATGATGTATCAATATGGTTTTATGTTTTTTACTAGTACATGCTTGATGCTTTGATTCCCATTAGGTCAGGGGCGGATGCAACATTTTATCATGAGGGTGTCCATCTCCAAAATGCTTATAAGAAATTTTGAGTTATGATTTATTCGTACATTTCTTCATTTTCACTTCACTTTTTATCCATATATTTATTCTCTTTCAATCATTTATCACATGTCTTCCTCTCTTTTTTCTCTATCTCCTTTTCACTTATCATAGAGTGTGAATGAAACTTAACTCAAAATGTCTAGTGACATATGGACTGGGCGAGCCCCTAGAGGGGCAACGCCCGACATGTAGCCCGCCCCGAGGCAGGGCCCTGGCCTTAAATTGGGCCTTGATCTCGGAGGCCCAATTGGCCCAATAGGTAGTACCTAAGCTCTATAAATAGGAGGTAGTTACCAAATGTAAAGGACTTTTTGCTCATTTGATGTAATCATACATGAAATTCAGCATTCTCTCTCTCATCCTCATTCTCTCTCTAGCACAATTCTCCACTCTCTAGGTACTATACATCTCTTCAATGTTCATTCCTAGAACATTTGGCGCCGTCTGTGGGGACTGTACACTTTCTACTCCCATTCACGTGGATTGATTGTGCAGGAAGTTATCTCTGATTGTGATTAGGCAATTCTCTGGTCTTCTGATTTTGATTCTGTAACCGGTGTTCGTTTTCCGATCGAGTTTGCATCGTTCCTAGTTTGGATGGAGACTCGACGCAGGAGGCAGCATCATTCACCAGTGCGACAACGAATTTCGCCGCCTCAGCGGCCTCATCGTGCGGTCCTGGATTCTTCGGTACGAACGGCGGGAGTACAGCCACCCTCTCCTCCTCCATCACCACCTCCTCCATCGCCTTCACAGGTTGGAACTCTGGAGCGCTCACCAGAGAATTCACCTGCTCCGGAGGAACAACCGGCGGTAACACAGGAACAATGGCGCCATTTGATGCGCAGCATTGGCAACATCCAGCAGCGGAATGAGCATCTACAGGCTCAGTTGGATTTCTACCGTCGCGAGCAGCGAGACGATGGAAGCAGAGAAGCAGATTCCGTGGCTGAGTTCCGTCCGTTCTCGGAGGATGTTGAGAGTGTGGCGATTCCGGATAATATGAAAACGTTAGTTCTGGATTCTTACAGCGGAGATTCCGATCCGAAGGATCATCTTCTGTATTTCAATACGAAGATGGTGATAATTGCGGCGTCAGATGCGGTGAAGTGCAGGATGTTTCCATCGACGTTCAAATCGACGGCGATGGCGTGGTTCACAACTTTGCCGCGCGGATCGATTTCGAATTTCAGAGACTTCTCATCCAAGTTTCTAGTGCAATTCTCGGCGAATAAGAATCAGCCGGTGACGATCAATGACCTATACAATATTCGCCAGAAGGAAGGAGAGTCCCTGAAGGAGTACATGGCAAGGTACAGCGCGACGTCGGTCAAAGTAGAGGACGAGGAGCCTCGAGCTTGTGCTCTAGCATTTAAAAACGGTTTGCTACCGGGAGGGTTGAACATCAAATTGACACGTAAGCCGGCGCGTTCAATGGAAGAGATGCGTGCTCGCGCCAGCACTTATATTCTTGACGAGGAGGACGATGCTTTCAAAAGAAAGCGCGCGAAGTTGGAAAAGGGTGACACGTCGCCCAAGCGCGTGAAAAAAGATAAGAATGGCGAAGATAAGGGGGATGGCAAGCAGCAAAGGCAAGATAAAGGGAAGGCGACATTGAGGCCGACCAAGGAGCAGTTGTATCCACGGCGTGATGATTATGAACAACGTCGGCCGTGGCAATCCAAGTCCCATCGCCAGCGGGAGGAAGCTGACATGGTGATGAACACTGAATTAACGGATATACTCCGCGAGGCGAGGGGCGCAAATCTAGTGGATAAGCCGGAGGCTCCTAAGTATCAATCACGGGACGCCAATCCCAAGAAGTGGTGTGAATATCATCGGTCCGCCGGGCACGGCACGGACGACTGCTGGACTTTGCAGCGGGAAATTGATAAGTTGATTCGGGCGGGATATCAAGGGAATCGCCAAGGCCAGTGGCGCAACAACGGCGATCACAACAAAACGCATAAGCGAGAAGAGGAGCGAGCGGACACTAAGGGCAAGAAAAAGCAAGAATCAGCGGCTATCGCCACAAGAGGGGCTGATGACACGTTCGCTCAACACTCAGGACCTCCCGTCGGGACCATAAACACCATCGCCGGAGGATTTGGCGGCGGTGGCGACACCCATGCGGCGCGGAAACGCCATGTTCGTGCCGTTAATTCCGTTCATGAGGTCGCTTTTGGATTCGTACACCCTGACATAACGATCTCGATGGCAGACTTTGAGGGGATAAAGCCTCATAAGGATGACCCGATCGTGGTGCAGTTAAGAATGAACAGTTTCAACGTTAGAAGGGTACTCCTGGATCAGGGTAGTTCGGCTGATATTATCTATGGTGATGCATTTGACAAGTTGGGACTAACTGACAATGATCTGACTCCATATGCGGGAACCTTGGTAGGTTTCGCGGGGGAGCAAGTAATGGTGCGAGGATACATTGATCTAGACACAATATTTGGGGAAGATGAGTGTGCCAGGGTTTTGAAGGTAAGATATCTGGTTCTCCAGGTGGTGACATCTTACAATGTCATCATTGGGCGAAATACATTGAATCGCCTTTGTGCTGTAATTTCAACAGTCCACTTGGCGGTCAAGTATCCGCTAAGCAGTGGAAAGGTTGGAAAGCTGAAGGTGGACCAGAAGATGGCGAGGGAGTGTTACAATAATTGCCTTAACTTGTATGGCAAGAAGAGTGCGTTGGTCGGTCATAGATGTTATGAAATTGAAGCTTCGGATGAAAATCTTGACCCACGAGGCGAAGGGCGAGTAAATAGGCCCACGCCAATTGAGGAAACGAAGACGCTAAAGTTCGGCGACCGCACTTTGAAGATTGGGACCAGACTGACGGAAGAGCAGGAAACACGCCTGACAAAGCTGCTTGGGGAGAACTTAGACTTGTTTGCCTGGAGCTGCAAAGACATGCCTGGAATTGATCCAAACTTCATCTGCCATCGATTAGCATTGAATCCAAGTGTCAAGCCAGTTTCACAACTCAGGAGGCGCTTGGGTGGCGACAAAGGGAAGGCGGTGCAACAGGAAGTTGACAAGTTGCTGGCGGCAGAGTTCATCAGGGAAGTGAAGTATCCGACGTGGTTGGCGAACGTCGTAATGGTGAAGAAGACGAACGGGAAATGGCGAATGTGTGTAGATTACACAGATTTAAACAAAGCATGTCCAAAAGATTCGTATCCCCTTCCCAGCATCGATAGCCTTGTTGATGGTGCCTCGGGCAACGAACTGCTTAGCTTGATGGATGCTTATTCGGGCTATCATCAAATCCGCATGCACCCGGCAGACGAGGACAAAACGGCTTTCATGACCGCCAGAGTCAATTATTGCTATCGCACCATGCCGTTTGGACTAAAGAACGCTGGGGCGACCTACCAAAGATTGATGGATAGGGTTTTTGCTGGGCAGGTGGGAAGAAACATGGAGGTTTACGTTGATGATATGATTGTTAAATCAGTACGTGGTTTGTACCATCATCAAGATCTGGAGGAAGCATTTGGCGAGATAAGGAAGCACAATATGCGCCTCAACCCGGAGAAATGCTCTTTTGGTGTTCAGGGTGGCAAGTTTTTGGGATTCATGATCACATCCAGAGGAATAGAGATAAACCCAGATAAATGCAAGGCGATTCAGCAGATGAAAAGCCCTTCTAATGTGAAAGAGGTCCAACGTTTAACAGGGCGCATAGCAGCATTATCTCGGTTTCTTCCTAAATCTGGTGACAGATCTTTCCCTTTTTTCAAGTGTCTTCGACAGAATGTCGCATTTGAGTGGACGGCGGAGTGTGAGGAAGCTTTTGTTCGCCTCAAGGAACTCCTATCGTCACCACCAATCTTGTCGAAACCAATACAGGGACACCCGCTGCATTTGTATTTTGCTGTGAGCGATAGTGCTCTGAGTTCTGTGATGTTGCAGGAGGTAGAGGGCGAGCATCGAATTGTTTATTTTGTTAGTCACACGCTCCAGGGCGCAGAGGTCAGATACCAGAAAATTGAGAAGGCGGCGCTGGCGGTCCTCGTCACCGCCCGGCGGTTGAGGCCTTATTTTCAGAGTTTTCCCGTGAAGGTGCGAACGGATTTACCCCTGAGACAGGTGTTACAAAAACCGGATTTGTCAGACAGATTGGTCTCCTGGTCGGTTGAATTGTCCGAATATGGGTTGCAATATGATAAACGAGGCAAGGTTGGCGCACAGTCGCTGGCTGATTTTGTGGTCGAGTTGACTCCAGATCGGTTTGAAAGAGTGGAAACTCAGTGGACTCTCTTCGTAGATGGATCCTCCAATAGCAGCGGCAGTGGCGCGGGAGTAACGTTGGAAGGACCGGGAGAACTAGTATTGGAGCAATCGCTGAAATTCGAGTTCAATGCAACGAACAATCAGGCAGAGTATGAAGCTCTCATCGCCGGATTGAAGTTGGCACGGGAAGTGAAGATTGGGAGCTTGTTGATAAGAACGGACTCACAATTGGTGGAGAATCAGGTAAAGGGAACTTTCCAGGTCAAGGATCCCAACCTGATCAAGTACCTTGAGCGGGTGCGATATTTGATGACACTTTTTCAGGAGGTTGTGGTAGAGTATGTTCCTCGGGCAGAAAACCAGCGGGCGGACGCGTTGGCCAAATTGGCGAGCACACGGAAGCCCGGCAACAACAGAAGTGTGATTCAAGAAACGCTGGCGTGCCCCAGCATTGAAGGCGAGCTCATGGCATGCGTGGACAGGGGTGCGACGTGGATGGGACCTATATTGTCCATCTTGGCGGGGGACCCGGCGGAAGTGGAGCAATGCACGAAGGAACAACGGCGAGAGGCGAGCCACTATACTCTCATCGACGGACATTTGTATCGCCGTGGTTTTTCGACGCCATTGTTAAAATGCGTACCGCCGGAAAAATATGAGGCGATCATGTCTGAGGTGCACGAGGGAGTGTGCGCAAGCCACATTGGGGGGAGATCTTTGGCTTGCAAGGTGTTGAGGGTGGGATTCTACTGGCCCACCCTCAGGAAAGATTGCATGGACTTTGTGAAAAAATGCAAAAAATGTCAAGTATTTGCTGATTTATCTAAGGCACCGCCAAGGGAGCTGGTAACGATGAGCGCCCCGTGGCCTTTCGCCATGTGGGGTGTGGACTTGGTCGGACCTTTTCCGATCGCCAAGTCACAAATGAAGTTTATACTAGTGGCGGTGGATTATTTCACTAAGTGGATTGAGGCCGAGCCCCTGACTAAAATAACCTCTGCAAAAATAGTCAACTTCTACTGGAAGCGAATTGTTTGCAGGTTCGGGATCCCAAGGGCGATCGTATTCGACAACGGGACCCAGTTTTCAAGCAACCAAACTAGAGAATTTTGCAGGGAAATGGGCATACAGATGAGGTTTGCCTCTGTGGAGCATCCGCAAGCAAACGAGCAAGTGGAATCTGCAAACAGGGTAATCCTGCGTGGATTAAGGCGACGGCTTGCAGAGGCTAAGGGAGCTTGGCTGGATGAACTCCCGGTGGTACTGTGGTCGTACAACACCACTGTGCAGTCTACTACGAGGGAGACCCCTTTCAGAATGACCTACGGGGTAGACGCCATGTTGCCGGTGGAGATTGACAATTTCACATGGCGGACTCAACCAGATTTTGAAGGGGAGAATCAGGCCAATATGGCGATGGAGCTGGACCTTTTGTCGGAAACACGTGACGAGGCGCACATTCGGGAAACAGCGATGAAGCAGCGCGTGGCGGCAAAGTTCAACAGCAGGGTTCGCGTCCGAGATATGCAGGTCGGCGACCTGGTCCTCAAGTGGCGATCGGGAGCCCCGGGAAACAAGCTTACTCCTAACTGGGAAGGGCCCTACCGCATTATTAAAGTTCTTGGTAATGGGGCCTATCACTTAGAAGAGCTTGATGGATGGCGGCTACCTCGGTCGTTCAATAGTTTGAGCTTGCGCTACTACTATAGTTGATCGCAGGCGAGAAAGCGAACAAGGCAGAGTCGCCGGAGCCAGATATCTTTAAAATTTTCTGAAAAGTGTTTCCAAATTCTCCAATGTATTGCAATAACAAAGCGTGCTCTTTTTCTCCGAAAGGAGTTTTTTAATGAGGCGCTCCATCAAATAAAATAAAGCGAAAATTCACGAAATTCGTGTCCAAAAATTCCAGGGATTCCCTGACGATCGGAATTGCCGATCGACATAAAGAATTACGGCGATCACTACGTGGGGCAAGCTTGATCCCCAAAGGGGCCTGCTGGAACCCTGAAGGTGGCGGCGATTCCACAAATGGCCTTTGACGCCTGGGAATCACCCCCCGGAAAGTCTGACGTGATCGCCGGTCCCGTAAACGATGTGCTGGGTAAGTCTCGCCAGAATACGACGAGCACCGTTAACTAGGCAAAAGTCTTGGGACCCCCAAATGGCCATTGGGATCCAAGCATTGTAAGCCCCGAGCGGGCAAAGCCCTCGAGAATGGAGGTCGTTTCTTCCTTTGGGAAAAACGTCTAAAGTCTTGATGGTGGGATACCAAGCAACAAGTCCTAGTTAAAATTAATGCACGAAGTCGTTAGGCGTAATTCAATCATATGACGCGTGAAAAAATAGCGCAAGATATAAGGTCGGCGAATGAATAAGGTGGAAGGCGAGTGCTTGGACACTCAGATTATGAAATTCATTCTTAAATTTTTTAAGCAATAAGAAGGCGACGACCAAAAAATGTACGGCGAAAGCATTCCAACATGATTTACAAAATATCCGACGGCGATATAAAAAGCTATGGCGAGGGGTTGCTTAAACATAGATGAATGGCGGAAAAGTACACTACAAGGGGACAGTAAAGCTAAGTGATGTTAAAATTACATTATTCATTGTTTTCTTTCTCTTTCTCCTGTTCTTCTTCTTCCTCTTCTTCTTCAGTCGCTGTCCAGAGGTGTTGGTCAATCAGGGGGGGATCGTCGGGACCAACCAGTCCTTCAGCGGTTATCTCTTTCATTACTCCCATGGCGCTAAAGTCAAAGTTCGGGTACAAATGTTGGGCCTGATCTTTGGCGAGGTAGAAACCGCGCTCGCGGTTGTCAAGGGCGATGTCAGCGGCTTGTTCCCTCGCCTCAGTGGCTTTGGCTTTTTCCGCCGCCAGCTCGTCCTCGAGCACTTTGATTTTTGCCAGTTGGGAAGTAATCTCGGCATCTTTTATGGCGAGGGCCTCGGCATGAGCGTCGGTCGCTTTTTTGATTTCCTCGGACGTGGCTTGCATCGCCGCCTCCATGTCAGACCTCGCCAGGGCCAGGGACTCAGCAGACTTTTTCTCTTGCTCCGCCAGCGCCTTCTTCACTAACTCCAGCTCAGCGCGCAATGTTGCGAGCTCTGACTCCTTAGCAACCAGCGCTTCGCCGCTGGCGATCAGGTCCTTCTCAGCTTGCTCTTTTTCCTTTTTGCAAGCTTGAAGACTTGCATCAAGATCATCCGCTTCTTCCTTCATCAACGCCAGCTGATCCTCCAGTTCGCCGATTTTAATTCCCGCCGAGCCAATCAACTTGTCGGCTTGAACCTTGTCTTTCCCTGCCTGCGTCGCCAGTTTGTCGAAGCGTTTTTCCCAGGCGGCGGCGGCTTCTTGATGCTGAGCGCTCTCGGTCCTCAACCGCTCAGCTTCGACGGTGGCGGCGTTGAACTTTTCAAATGCATGAGCAAAGATGCACCCAGCGCGTAGGAGACAAGCAAGAGTTTCCTCCTTGGTTTCATTAATGCCCCGACTCAAAACTTCTTTCTCTATGACTTTGCGATTGAGGCCAGTAAGCAAGAATTCCGAAGGTTCAATGGCGTTGGGAAGCATGTTGTAGTAGCTAGAAGAGCCGCTCTCTTTACCAGGAGCCTGCTCGATCTGGGTAGCGGCGACATCAGAGGGTCCCTCTTCGCCGCGAGGTGGAGGAGACACGGGGCACCCATCATCTGTTGGAGGCGGGCTAGGAGGTGCGTCCTGGCGGGGAGGAGACTGGGGGGTTTCAGTTTCTTTTCCTTTCTCCCCGGCAGGAGCATCAGACGACGCGGCAGCTGTTGTGGCATTAATGGTGGCAGGCTCCTCAACAGCTGAGGGTTGGGAGATGTTGGCGGTTGTGTCGGCGGTTGGTGACTGATCAGCAGAGGTAGTTGCAGCACCGGTGGAGGCGGCTGTAGCACCTACAGTGGTGGACTTGGCGGCGGCTGCGGAGGCCACGTCCGCGGGAGCAGATTTGGAGGCCGGGACAGTGGTTGTCTCGGTAGCTGTGGCGGCGGAGGCTTTAGTAATACTTTTGCCTTTGGACGCAGCGGCAGTGATGGGCTGAACGCTAGGGTTTGAAGTGCCGGCGACGGAGGAGGCTTTGACCAATTTTCTCCTCTTAGGGGCTTTGGCGCCCTCACCTTGGTTCTCGGCACCGCCCCGTTTTTTCCCATCGCCCTCGGCGTTGAATTTTGGGAAAAAGCGAGCCATTCTCCTCTCGCGGGCCTTCAGGAGCTCGGCGTTCGTGAAGTTCATATCTTCTGCAACAATACAAAAGGATCAGTGACAACATAGGAAACGAGAAAGAAAATGTCGACAACAAAAGTAAGCTATGGACAACCTAAGTATTTGGGAGTTCTTGAGAGGTCAGCGCCCTCAAGGACTGTTGTGCAGTCGAGGATGGGAAGAGGGGCAAGGAGATTAAGAAAGGCTTTGTCGTTGGCGGACAAAGATTCCTCTGAAGGATCGGTGATCCCGTTGGGCTTCTCCGTCCAGTAAAGAGGGAAAAGGGCGGTCCCGTCCCTAAGGGTGAATGCCTCTGGGTAGGCGGGGTGAACCGCCACACGAAAGTACTTCCGCGCGAAGGAGGACTTCGCGTTACTTTTGTGGGGATGCAAGCACTTCCGGCCGGCCCGGGTCTTCAAGGAAATCCATCCTTTGTTTTTGATGGACTTGGGGTCAACATCGTAGAGGTAGAAGAAACTGGTGGGGGAGGGGGCGATGCCAACAGCGGCGCATAAGATTTCAAAGCACCGAATGAAGGCCCAGGCGTTGGGATGAAGTTGGCAGGGAGCCGCGTTGATGTCGCGGAGGACGGTTTGGACAAAGGGCGAGAAGGGAAGCCTGATTCCAAGCTCACTAAACATGTATTCGTACGCAAAGAAAAAGTGGGATCTCTTTACGTCGCCGTTTAGCTTATGAAGCCAGGGGCGATCCCCAGAACTGCAGATCCAGATCCGGAGTTTGGCGTTAAACTCATCGTCATTAGACAAACCACCCAGGGAGCTCACAAATTGCACAATGAGATCGCTATCCTGGAAAATGGAAGGTTGGTCTATAGCCTCGTGGGTGGGGGCATTTTGGACTGGAGGGGGCAGAGTGGCAAAGGTTTTCAATCGGTAAGAAGGGATCTCTGAGGCCTCTAAACGGAGGCCGCCGGCGGCGGTGGAGTCGGGGTCGCTTCCAGAGGTGGAAGAGGAGTGATTAGGGGAGGTAGGATTTGAAGCCATTTTTAGAAGGCAGCGAAGTGAAAGAAAGGAAAAGATGAGTATGTATATGATGCAAAGATAAAGGCAGTAGGACTCACCGGAGTAAGATGTGAAGAGTGGGTAGCGGAAGGGGTGATAAGCAACGGCTCCGGAACGGAAGCTGGCAGAGGGGGTTTGGTAAGCGATTAGGGAGGTGAAGAGAGGTTTCGGAAAGGGGTGTTTGTAGGGAAGGAGGGTTTTTATAGGGAAAGGGGAAGGGCCGGAAGAGTGACGCGTGTTGGACGCGTGGGGAAGGTTGGGAGTCATGATGGTTTTTTGGGGAAATGGGTCGCGTGTAATGGGGAGTTATTGCGCATGATGGGATGTAATGGGGAGTTACTGCGCACGATGGGACGGTTATGAAAAGTGAAGTGACGGTTCCGGAGAAAGAGGGAAATTGATGTAACTGACGCATCACGTGGGCGGTCACGTGGGGCAGTTGAAATTGATGTAACTGACGCATCACGTGGGCGGTCACGTGGGGCAGTTAGGAATTTGAAAGGTTTTTGAAATAAGGGAAAGCGCGAAAGGCCTCGCCACTAAAGAATCCAAACACCATCACCTGACAGGTGATACCAGCAACAAAGTTTAGTCGCTCGCCGGGAATACTGCCAGTCCATGGTGGGATAATCAGTACGTGACCAATGCCTGCCGCCTCGCCCGCCGGCGAGCGATCATATACCTGCTCCAGTTAATCGCCAGCACGGAGCGATCGCTCTCGCCGCTTGTGGACTTGCCGGCTCGGGTTGCTCGCCAAGTCAGTGGGCCAGGTGGCTAAAGATGTTAGTTTCCTTTTACATACGCCATGTTGGCGACGTAGTTTACCACACTTTTCTCAAGTCATGTTAACAGCTTAGATCCCAGTATACAATAGAACACATGTGAAGGCATTTAAAAGACACACTTAGCTCTCATACTTCGAGCCCGGTGTCTTGTGGACTAGTGGACTGGGCGAGCCCCTAGAGGGGCAACGCCCGGCATGTAGCCCGCCCCGAGGCAGGGCCCTGGCCTTAAATTGGGCCTTGATCTCGGAGGCCCAATTGGCCCAATAGGTAGTACTCAAGCTCTATAAATAGGAGGTAGTTACCAAATGTAAAAGACTTTTTGCTCATTTGATGTAATCATACATGAAATTCAGCATTCTCTCTCTCATCCTCATTCTCTCTCTAGCACAATTCTCCACTCTCTAGGTACTATACCTCTCTTCAATGTTCATTTCTAGAACAACATATTATTTAATAATTTGAATTTTTTAAAATATACATATAAACACTTTGAAATTTTGTCAACTTACAAAAATTTATCACTTATTACTTAAAATAAATTTATGTTCACACTCTAATTTCACTTATACACGAGGGATAAATGAATAAGTGAGATATATAATATATGATACGATAACAAAAGAAGATAAATAATGATATAAAGTGACGTTAAAGAAAATGCTATAAAGTGAGAGTGAAAATGAATAAAAGAGAAAATAAAGTGTGAATGAAATCAAAATATCCTATGCTAGAATTTTTTTCAAAATATATGTGGCTTAGAAAATTTTAAAATAAATTACAATAACTAGTACTTGATATATATCAAAACAATAACTAGTACATGGAAAGACACTACTTATACTCTATCCAGAATGTCTAATCTAATATTGGACCCTACTGCAGTAATTGACACCATGACTCTTTTAGTATTTCTATGCCTAAAGTGCACACACAATGAAGGAAAGAAAGAAAAGTAGAAAACCATTTCTTCTCATTTGTCATACTCATATGTGTCCTCTTGCTCTTACTCACCACCATCATCACATGGGTTTATGTTTTCTACTAGTACATGCTTGATGCTTTGATTCCCATAAGTTACTCGTGTTTTGCGGATGGCTTCGCTGAAAAAGTTAGCCCACCATAAAATATTATTTTCGACTTGAACATAATTATCTCGTACCAGCCGTGTGCTGGTGAGCGCGGAACTAAATTCACGTGAGCTTGTATTATTCACGTAGTCCAGTGAAAACTCACAGCACACCTCACTCCACTCCACTCCACTCCACTCCACCGGAAGCAGCAGCAGAAATATGGAGAAAGGAGCGAAGGCGCTTCGTCGACTTCTGCAATCCCCAGGGGTTCACCAGGGCCCTATTGCTTTCAACGCTCTCAGTGCCAAGCTCGTTGAATCCGCCGGATTCCCCTTCTGTTTCACCGGCGGTTTCGCCATCTCCGCCGCCAGATTGGCTTTGCCAGATGCCGGACTCATTTCCTACGGTGAAATGGTCGATCAGGGCCGCCTCGTCACCCAGGCCATCTCTGTCCCTGTCATCGGCGACGCCGATACCGGTTTCGGAAACTCGGTCAACGTCAAGAGAACAGTTAAGGGTTACATCGCTGCTGGCTTTGCCGGAATCATGCTCGAAGATCAGGTTTCTTTTCATTCATTGCTCAGTGGTGTTTGGTTTTCATTGCTAACATTAGAATCAGTAATAATTGTGAATAATCACTTTTCCATGGATATATAGAATACAGATTCTTGGGAAAATCGAATGAGAATTAATTTAGTATCAAAATCAATTTTGTGGAGAAGTTAGAGAGGGTTACTTATAATTGTGCATAATCATTTTTCCATGGATATATAGAATATAGATTCTTGAGATTCGAATGAGATAATTAATTTTAGTATCAAAATCAATTTTGTGGTGAAGTTAGAGGGGGTGATACTTAATTTTGAGTCAATCATAGATAAATTATTAATTGTAGCTATGGATTTGGATTTGGTAGATATCTCCAAAAGCATGTGGGCACACCCAAGGGAGGAAAGTGGTGTCTAGAGAAGAGGCGGTGATGCGGATCAAGGCAGCCATTGATGCCAGAACAGAGAGTGGCTCTGATATTGTCATTGTGGCACGATCCGATGCACGACAAGCTGTGTCTTTGGAGGAAGCTCTCATCAGGGCAAAGGCTTTTGCAGAAGCTGGAGCTGATGTTCTTTTCATTGATGCACTCGCCTCAATTGAAGAGATGAAAGCTTTCTGTCAAGTTGCTCCCCATGTTCCAAAATTGGTAAAAAAATATTCCAGTTTCACAATTTAGAGGCCACACTCTATCTTTGAAAAGAGGGAAAGGGAAATGGTATGTTAACTTGTACTCTTGTGCAGGCCAATATGCTTGAAGGAGGAGGTAAAACACCAATACTCAGCCCTCGTGAGCTTGACGAAATTGGCTACAAGCTTGTTGTTTATCCACTTTCTTTGCTGGGGGTTTCTATAAAAGCAATGCAGGTGAGTAACATGTCTATCCCCTTTATGTTCTCTTAGTACTGACTGCACTGATAAGTTCAGGTTTTAGATGAGACATGCTATTAGATGTTAATTCTTCAAACCTATTTCACTTTTTTCTGAAGTATCATTTAGTGCAAATTTGAAAGCCCTTTTACAATTGATTTTGGCTTCAGAATCAATTCTGGGGAGGTAACTTATGTGTTTCAGAATTGATTCTGATGAAAGAGAAGATGATCTAAACATGCTATTAGATTTGATTATTTATAGATAAGTGATATCTTCTATGACTGAATTTGTAGGATGCACTTGCTGCCATTAAGGATGGCGGTGTTCCTCCGCCTGAAAGCATGCCATCTTTTGAAGAAATTAAGGATATCGTAGGTTTCAATGCTTATTATGAAGAAGAGAAGCGTTATGCTACAAGCTCCGGTCAACAGATTTAATAGAGAGGAAGGAGAGATGAATCTTTAAAATTAATATCAACCCTTTTACCAAGGGGGGCATTGTTTGTTAACTGATAATGGCAATGGCTGGAGGCTAATTAGATTCATAAGCAATCATTTCCTACTTCTCTCTTCTTAACTATGTCTGTACTCTCTAGGATATGTTCAGCACTGAAGTATGAATATCAAGCTAAATATCTGATCAGTGAATTTCAGCTATCTTTTCATAAGTGAATTTCTCTGTTTAACTTCTAGGTGAAAATCAAAGACTGAAGAAAGTTCGTGCTGATAAATTGTAAATATACAATGTATTTCTTTCTTGCATTCTCGCAGCTATTATTCATTGTGGTTGCCTGTGTAGCATAAAAAGGGAGAGATCAAGTTGATACCAAGCGTTCTTCTAAATTGATTAAAGATTTTGTGACACCCTTTATTTCATTGTTCACATTATATGTATAATGGGGTTGGAGGTGAGTAATATAATTTGCACATAAGATGAGAAAAGAATAAGGTAAATGAAAGAGATATTAAATAGAAGCAAAAGTTTGAAAAACACACAGCTCATTCTAAATTCACTTGGATTCTTAGTTCCTGCTAGGCTGCAATCTGAGAAGTGCTCATTTCCATTATATTCATTGAGATATTTATGTTCACACGTCTTAGAACCTTGGATGGGTGATTTTTTTAAGTAAATTTCAAGATGTTTTTTAAGATTTGGAAATTTGTACTCAACTTTTCAGTCATTATGTTGCTAATTATGTGATTTTTTTAAGAGAGAGAATTTAATAAGAAAACAATCTCAAAATATAATTATTGAAATTTAGCAATAATATGCCAACAAACATTTTGCCATCTTTATACTTTTCCTCTTTTTAATTTCTTAATGTTAATTATAGAGGGGTAAAATAATGAAATATGAATTGATATCCGGGCTTGGGCTATTTCTTGATGAGCTTGTAGCTTTGTGCTGCTTAGGGCAACATTTGAGTGTAGAGGACTTCGAATACTTGTCATTTCGCTTGGTGACTCCTTCTGTCAATATCCATTATGCTTAGTAAATCTTTCGGTTTTACTGTGACGTAGGTCTGTTGCTTCACTTGCTTGTGGGGGCTTAAGGATCACCTAAGGGTGATTTCTTGTGGGCTACTATGTGAAAATGGGTACCTGTCCGATTCTCCAAGCAGAGCTTCATGCCCGAGGCGTTTCCAAAGTTTTGATTGAAAGTGATTTTGAGATTGCTATTTACCTTTTGAATATAAGGTGCAAGGTGTCCCACACTTATTTTCCTTTGGAGAAAGAGTTAAGAGTTCTTTTCTCTGATTGGGAAAAATTGTAGCCTCCACCGAAAACACATTATTAGGGAAGTCAACTCAATTGTGGATGCATTTGCGAAGAACGATTTGAGTTTATTAAGTTCTTCTAAGATTTTTGAGACTCTTCCCCCTTTTACGTAGTTCCCTTTATGTTTGATTTCTCTAATACTAAGTAATTAAGGTCTTACTTCCTTTTGAGACTTTAAGACCGTTTGTTCACACAAAAAAAACTGAAGTCCTTTCTTCTTATTTTCATCTTGTGACGAGGAAAAATGTCACTCTAATGATAATGTATTGTGCCGGTATTCTCTCTAATGCAATTCTTTTATTTCATTATCTTCACAATCAATTAAATTAGATTTTATCGAATTGAAAATGGTTACAAAATTTGGGCCAAATATTAATTTCAACATAAATTCATTTATTTATATAGTCATCTTTTTTAACATAAATCCCAAATGGAGGAGTGGATTTAGGACTTAGATTGCATTGGAACTAACTAACTAGCCACAGACTCAGAGAAAAGAAAAAAGGGAGAGTGGAAAAGAAAAGAAAACAAGCATGAAGAGTTCAGTAGTGTATGGTGGATCACCTCGTGTTCCAGTTCCTCATTCTTCCCTCCAATTCCAATCTCGCTCTTCACTTTCCCTGTTTCTGATTCCAACACTCAGAACCAGAAATCCCAAATCACTAGCCATTTCCTGCTCCTTCTCCGCCAACGACGCTCCTCCTCATCTTCCTCCGGTGAAGCTGCTCCGGCGAATCATCGACTCCCCGGGGGTTCACCAAGGCCCTGCCTGCTTCGACGCCCTCAGTGCGAAGCTCGTTCAGGATGCTGGCTTCCGATTCTGCTTCACCAGTGGCTTCTCAATCTCAGCCGTACGCTTGGGCTTGCCAGACACCGGTTTCTTATCCTACGGCGAAATGGTCGATCAGGGACACCTCATCACGCAAGCTGTTTCCATTCCCGTCATCGGAGACGCCGATAACGGCTACGGAAACGCCATGAACGTCAAGCGAACCGTCAAGGGTTTCATCGCCGCTGGTTTTGCCGGAATCATTCTCGAAGATCAGGTTTCATTTCGATCATTTCGTGCATAAAAATAGGTGGAAATGAGGTGTATAAAAAATGAGGTGTGAACATATCATCGTTGTTTTGCATGCAAACTCTAAAGTGAAGAATTCATATATCTCAGGGTACTAATAGAAAAGTAGAATTTGCCATGTTGAGTTCAATGGATTAGAGAAGCAACATTTTACCATGTTGAGCTCAATGTTGATCGATATATTGAGTTCAACGGAAATCCAAACACGCATTACATTTAATTTTGTTAAGTATGGCTCATAGGTAGTGTCAAAGTGGGCAATGGGTCGTGGTCGCGTGGATCATTAGTATCCCTATATATGCTTGTAACACTGAAACCCTAATTTATTGTATTCATAACGAATCAATAAACGAAACTATAGCTGCTCTATTGTCGCAGATGTAGGCAATTTGGCCGAACTGCGTGACCAAAGCTTTTGTGTGTTTCTCTCTACTCTGTTCTGTATTCGTGCTGTTGTTCTAACAAATTTACATGTGATTGTTATGGATTATGATTTGATAGGTGTCTCCGAAAGCGTGTGGACACACACAAGGGAGGAAAGTGGTGTCAAGAGAAGAGGCGGTGATGCGGATCAAAGCTGCTGTTGATGCTAGAAGAGAGAGTGGCTCTGATATTGTCATTGTGGCACGAACAGATGCTCGGCAAGCTTTGTCGTTGGATGAGGCACTTGCCAGGTCAAGGGCTTTTGCAGATGCTGGAGCTGATGTTCTTTTCATTGATGCACTCGCTTCGAGACAAGAGATGGAAGCTTTTTGTCAAGTTTCTCCCCTTGTTCCCAAAATGGTGTGTTCTTGTTAAGTTGTAGAAAAGAAGAAGGAAGAGAAATAGTTTGTTGTCCTTAACTTGTGTGCTTGTGTTGTGTAGGCCAATATGCTTGAAGGAGGGGGCAAGACACCGATACTTAATCCTCTTGAGCTTGAAGAAATTGGTTATAAACTCGTTGCGTATCCACTTTCCTTGATTGGGGTTTCTATACGAGCAATGCAGGTGACTTGCTGTCTCCCCTTTTCTTTTCAACCTCGATATTGATTATTATGTGTGCTGATAAGTTGGTGATTGAGATAAGACATGGTAGGAGGAGGAGAAACTTATATGTGTAGTGCTTGCATGTGAATTGCTGTTACATGTTGTGACCCAAACTTGAGTCAAGATCAGCACTTAGAAACTGCTATAAAATCCCTAAATTTATTTTCAGATCTCCAAAATAAACCTTCTCAAAATGAGACTGTGCTGAAAACAATAATTCCTGCAAGTTTCGCACAGTATTCAGAACCGTAAAATATAGCCAGAATGCCACGGGAGGAAAGGGTTGGGTGAGGCTTTGAAGTTTCATAAAATATTCAAAAGGATAGTTTGAGTTGAAAGAAAAGGAAGCAATAAAAAATGTTAAAGAAAAAGGAAGCAACACAAGACTGGAGAAAAATAAGAACAGAGGAAATGGAATATGATCATGGGAGGATGGCTTTAAAATCATGTGTTTGCACAATTTAGGAAAGATATTTTCCCCTATTTATGAACCATTGCATCTCATTACAGGAGTTGTACCTTATTAATTCATTTATGACAAGCTAAAGGGTTGGGTTGGACTCATTTGTCTTACAAATTTTACCCTTTTCTGATATTTATTCTGAAGTATCATTTGGATTTTATTATTTACAGATAAATAATATCTATGGCTGCATTTGTAGGATTCACTCACTGCCATTAAAGGAGGCCGCATTCCTCCCCCAGGAAGCATGCCTTCTTTTGAAGAAATTAAGGATATCTTAGGTTTCAACACTTATTATGAAGAAGAAAAGCATTATGCTACAAGTACCAATCAGCAGCTTTCAAATAGAGGTTGGAGAGACAATTCTTAACACAAAAATTAGTAATAACAACCCTTTTATGATGGGGTTCTCTAGTGTTATGGCAGCAGCAGGCTTCTCAGCGTCAATTGGAATCTATGCCTACTTTCATCTTTTTGGCAGCTGTCAATTCATAACTCTTATAACAAATTATTGCTTAAAAGTTAAATTTTGAACTTTACTTCCATATACGTGTTTGGCCAGGGGGTGGTCAACTATTTTTATATTATTGTTATTAACAAATAAAAGGAGTCTAATTAATCATAGATACTTATGAGAAAAGTAGACAGTTATCTTTTCATAAGTGAATTTCTCTGTTTAACCTCTTTGGGAAAATCGAAGACAGAAGAAAAAGTCTCATGCTAATGTTCACATTGTAAACACACTCACAAGATACCCTTATATATTGTCCATTCCATTCTTGCGTTCTCATAGTAATTAGTTATTTGTCAGAGAGCAGTAGCCTATACAGTATACAACAGAGAGATCAAGTTGATACAGAGCAGACAAGTCAAAGTGTCAAAGATCCCATTGTAGAAGTTATAACACCTGATGTGTACAATAAATATGGTGCAGATAGTTCAAGGGACCCTTTTTCTGGAATCTGGTCTCGGACTCTCAGAATAAAAATAACCGGCAGAGATGGATACGAGAAACTTGATCTCAGGATTCCTGTAAGTAAGTAGACTGTCCATTTGCATTAAAAAGAACTAGTTAAGGATGCATCCTACTGATTTCCACTCATGGCACTGATGTTTTTATCCTATAACAATCATCTAGTTGCTGCAGCTTATCTTTATCTCTTGAAGTCCAAAACATTGTTTATTCCAATTACATGATTTCTTTTGATTCTTGCATAATTTCTTGCATATGTCAAAAATCCATGTCCTTTGATATTTCTGACTTCATTTGCTTATCTCTTTACTCTCCTATGCATTCAATGTGGCATACAGTGATGTTACTGTTTTCTGCTGCCATAATTAAGTCTCCAAGTATAAATCAAGCCACGGGCAGCAGATTTATCAGATATGTTGCATTGATGTTAATCAGAGTGATTCATTTGGAATCCTGATAGTGGTGTGAGTGGCATAATTGGAATCTGAATTTACCCCATTTCTTATGCAACCTCACCCTGCTCTTCTACCTTGCCATTGTTTGGGGTAAAAAAATAAAACGAGTAAAAGAAAGAAATATAATAGCCACGGTGTTTGTTTTCTGAATCTGCAACCTTGTTGTTCATTACAGTATACTACTGAGGCTTTCTCCCATGTTGGGGTTATGCATATTTTGTACATGGTAACCCCTCCATGGTCAATCAGTTATTCATCTTTAAATTATATGTACGTTAAAGTTTGGCATGAACACTTGTTGAGTATTGCTCAATGTAAGATTTGCTTTCCTTTTTCGGTTTTTCCTATTCTCATAATACATTTTCTTTGCCTATATACACAGGCTGGATTTCTGGACGGAGTCACAAACATGGTTCCTGGTACTATTACTATTTAGAACTTCTTATATAATATATAAACAGATGCCTGTTCCAAATTTGTGATTCAAATTGAAAGATTTTCTTTTCACAATTTCTCTCGTTAATTTTTTGACCAATCTACAGCTTTGGGTGGGGTAAACCTTAAACAACTTTTGGATGATGCGGCAGAGGAAGTCGGGGGAAAACAGTTGTTAGATTTTAATGACAGAATGGGTGACAGGATTCAAGTATTTCTGGAGTGATTCAACGGTGCCTCAGCTAATGTTCAATGGTAATTTGTTCTGGACTAAGTGAACTCTTGTTTGAAAGATTGGAGAATAAGATATCCTATTAAAAAATTGCAACGATAGTACTCTTAAATGTATCTGTAAGGCAAATCCTTTTAAAAAGACTATGAGCATCAACATAAGTATAAGCTAAATGCCTCACCCTATCCCAAGAAACTCAGAGAGCTCTCCTTAATGACACGAGAATTCTCACTCCGACCATATGCACCAAAGATTAGCTACAGCACATTTCCACAAATTTTGGCTTCTTACGGCTACCAAAACTAGCAAAACTGATCATCAAAATTTTAGCTTAATTAATTTGATTTTATTCATGACTCGCCCACTTTATCATGGTCCAGATTCTTTTTTTTTTTTCAATGTCTTGTTTGGTTCAGGGGGTTGTTGTGGCGGCTCCTAGGACATATTGTGTTATATTCTGTTGTTGATCACGATTAGTGAGTTTAGATATTTTGGCAGCCCTTATGAGTGGTAATTACAGTTTTACATAATCAACTTTATGCTCTTTCCTTTGGTGGAATACATGATCAATTACTGTGCAAAAGAACATGTCATGCCTTTTTTTACTAGTAAGCGTTTTGAAAACTATTATGCATGTCAAATAGATCATCTTTTCCACTTTATTGTTTCTGATATTTATTGATACAGTGGAATGTTTATTTTGGTCATAAAATGATGCAGCAGATCTGGAAATTTATTTTGAGACCATATTCAAATACAAGTTTGGAATAAGTTGGCTTGTGTAAACTTTTGGACAAACATTAACTATTTTAAACTATAACCAATTATAAATTTGAGAGCATCCATGGCCAGTAAAGATTAGATGATGGCACTAACAATAATATGATGCCAGGAACATTTGGATGAGTAAACTGTCTCTTACATTCGTTGATGATGCTGTTCCAGGGTTGATGGGTCATATTGATGAAGGTGATAGGTGAGAAAGCTAAGGGTTAAAACCTGATCAAGGCACAAAAGCATGGTTGGCGGAAGGGCTGAAGCAGGGCGTGTTTTATTTTGCTAATGTCATTGGAAATGGAAACTAGTCGTGATTTGTTCTATGAATACTTTAAAAAGAGACAGTTAAGTCACAACTACATTCATAAATGATAAATGGGAATTTATTACCAAAAATATTTAATATCAGCGGTAGTTTTGCCTCTTTTCCTCTCTACACGTTTTTATATTATCTTCATTCAGGTAGGCGGAAAAATCTCCCATTCTATATCCTTGCTTGCAGAGCCAATTCTTGCGGCAATGTTTTGCCATACCTTTCTCTATTGTTGTAGCTCCATTGAATTTATCTATTATTACTATTAGTATTATTAATTTGATGGTGCTATGCTATGTACTACTTGAGCCTAAGGCTTAGGATGGGAGGATCTAAAGAATATGGACGGAGAAAGGAAAGATGTTCCACTTCTATGAGCGTTAACTTTCTACTAACATCAACATGCATAAAGATGTAAATTTTTTTTAAAGAGCAAACTTTTTGTTTTGAACCAATAGTTTTGCAGTTACATGGACCACTCTTGCTTGAGTTACTTTTATGCAACTTTATTAGTTCATATTTTTTTTAAAAGGCAACTTTTTTGAGTTCAATAAAATGTCAAATATTGAATTTCGAGTATACATAATTGTATATGATGACATTCCAAATACAATTACAAATTTGGTGCTTAACTAATTTTGAAGAGGCAAATAAAGTCAACTTTTGAAAAAGGAGGCGTGGATACAAGATTCTAGTGCCACACCAAAAGCATGGTATCATATTCGTCCCCAAAAGTCCAGTGTCCACCACCATACGCATGATACCAGCACCGTCCACCTAAAGTAATAAGAATCTGATAAACTTTTAAGAAAAAATGTGATGAGTGTACCACACTAGAAGCATGTATGATCCTCCTCACTTCATGTGTGATTTGATGTTATCTTTTCATCATGCTTGGTTTATGTTGAGTCAATCATGATTATATTTGAGTATCTGATATATAAAATTAATGTCAGCAACAAATCAAGAACTCGAGATAAACCAATGAATTGCAATCCTTAAATTTGAGGCTAGTGTTAAAAGTACAATGGAAAAAAGAATATATTAATATCAAACCACTTGTTGGTGTTCAAAAAATGAGGAACAAGAAAGCAATAACCTGAGTAAGGTTATTCTATCCCATAACAAGTACACAACACTGATGCTCAAAAGCACCTATAAAAGGGTGACCCAAAAAAGAATGGTAATAGCATATTTATAACAAATAAACATACATCACACTGGGTCACTTTACAGTAAGTTGCAACTTCAATGATACACCACTATAAGTCCAACTGTTGTCTATGTGGACTACTAGTTGGCACTAGTATTGAAATGGCTTCTCTCTCAATTTGTAGCAAAACAATCAACAATACTTCACCTTGCTAGCTCTAAGAATGATGTTCAATCTCATCGATAGCCGCCATATGGCTGTTGAGCATAACCGCCCGGACCAGTCATGGAGTTATAGTTACCTGGCATGTTGGCCCCAGGTGGCATTCCAGCAGGGGGTTGTTGCACCTGGTATCCTTGCCCCATACCCATACCCCCCATTCCCATACCCATGCCCATGGATGGATTCATGCCTCCATAGCCTCCCATACCCATACCAACACCAGGAGCGTTGCCCATGCCCATACCCATGCCAGAACCCATCATAGCGTTTGGATTTGGTCTTAGGGCACCCGCACCGGCCCGACCAATGCCTGAACCTGATCCCATAGCTTTACCCATAGTTATAGTTGATGTTACAGGTGCGGTAGGTTGTTTCTCCATTCTCTTCTCCTTCCTGTTAATTGATTCAAAGTCAATCCCAATATCTGACAAGGGATTTATTTTAGCTGCACGTAAAAAGCATAGAAGTTAGTGTTTATCCAGATAAGATCAATAATCTAGCTGAAAGTAAGCATAAGAAAACTGATGTCACAAACAACAGGGTTTGAGGTGTGAGCACTCACGTCCAGATATATTCAAATTAACAAGTCCTCTGCTTAGTGTATCAGCCCAAACTGTTGATTTTGTCTCAAATTTATCCTTGGGTGGTTGGGAAACTAGTGCATTCGATCCCATCGAAACAGCATACTGTGAAGCATTAGAAGTAGGTTGTTGATGGGTAATTTGTGAGCTAAAGGGAGCTGCATTCCCTTGTCCAATGAAGTTCTGGCTGTTAAACTGTGATGCTTGACCATGAGGGAAGTTTGTGTTCTGTGCCAGCTGTCCTGTTGGAGCTTGGGGAGCCATGTGTGAATGAAAAGCTGCTGGAGATCCTTGTGGCAAGAAGTTCCCACTGTTCATAGGCCCATTATATCCATTTTGGGATTGAGAAGACATGTTTGGAGCTCCTGGAATAAGAGATCTCTCCTGGGATTGCAATCCATTGTAGACATGAGAACTAGATTGTGCAGATTGACCAAAAGGTTGCTGCATAGGTTGGCCAGTAGGCGATGAAAATGAGTTCAAACCAGGTTGACCGGCATGAGAAGAAAAGGGTTGTTGAGCATATTGGCTGGTCGGAGCTGAAAAGGAAGACTGCGCTTGTAGCGGTTGGCCATTATGAGCTGAGAAGGCTGGCTGGGAATGTTGACCAGGGGGAGCTGAAAAGGTTTGTGCAGGTTGATTGGTTGCTCCTGAGAAACCTTGGTGAGGGAGTTGGCCAGTTGGTTCAGAAAAAGGTTGTCGTGCCATTTGGCCTGATGGAGCTGAAAAGGAAGGTGAAGTTTGGGCAAAAGCAGGAGGTGAAAAGTTCTGCTGTGAAGCTGTCTCAGGTAATGGTGCAGGAGGAAGAATGTCAGCCAGAATATCAGTTTCCTGCTGTTGAGATGACAAAAACTGGGAGTTTGAAGAGAAAGGTTGAGGATCACTGGTAGCAGGTGCGGAGTATGGTACAACAGAAAATGAGTCCCCAAACCCGAAGTCAGGGACCGTTTCTGCGTTATAACCATTTGATTGGGAGGGTTCAATGCTCTGATAAGGCTGGGGTTGAGATGGAGCAGTTTCAGTGGAAGTAACAGCCTTGAATGGCGAATCGCCAAATGGATCTTCAAAAGACTGCCAAAAGTGGAACAAACAAACATATCATGTTAATAAACTTAACAAACAAAGGGACTATGCAGATGTATCTAAAAAACTATTCCCAAGCTAAGTTCTGAACTAGATATTTCCTTTCTAGAAATAGAAAACCAAGTTTCAGAAATCTAGCCATTTTGGTCCACAAACAAGGTTAATATTGAACAATATTGTACAATTACGCATACTAAATCACACATACTTGTTAAAAACACGCATATTAAATAAAAAAGGACAGTAACTCTCTTGCCTACTTGTTACATTACATTAGTAAATCAAAAAGGACAGAAAGAAGGCCTAAAAGGCAAGAACTAGAAGAATACCAAGTCAAACATAGGACATTCACTAAAAAAGTAGAAATAATCAAACAATTCTTACTTGATTGAAATTACTGGACCCGGAAGACGGTGCAGCGAAGGAAGCTGTTGAACCAGTGTTTGCCTCAGTTGCTGCAGTTGCTGATGTAGCTGGAACAAGAGACAATGCATTTGAAGAGAATGAGTCTGACAGGGAACCAAGAAAGTCCACTTCAACATTATTAGAGGTTGTTGAGGCAGCTGAAAGATTCACGAGAACAGAGCTTAGTAAATGTTACTTGCCAAGAAACAAGCATCACAACATTGACACAACCTCTTCAAACACCATTAATATCAACCTTAAATCAGAAATGATTGGCAATAATAATGACAATAAGAGTTTCATGCCATTAGTTTCACAATTACTTCAGACCAAAGTTAGGTATGACTCAAATGTTTTGTCTTGACTAGAAACAATGCTGTAGTTCTCTGTAACATATTCTCTGTAACATATTACTCAAAATACATATTAATGAAAGAATTGTCATTATGAGCAACAATAGCTAGTGACCAACTTTTCCAACTATAGGATTCAGGGAAATTCTTTTAGATGGATCTCAGGATTCAGTTTCTAATGTCCTTAAAATTTATGCATAATGGTGGCCACATACCACTCTGGAGTCTGCATGACACTAAATTGTCTCATGATAAAAATCTAAGCCCGTAGTGTTGAGGACCAGAAAACAACATTGTTACAACTTGAGAGTACAAAAAGGTATAAACTCAGAAACACTCAAGGGGTGATTAAAAGAACAGTACATTACTAATGCAGGGGCATGCATAGTGAATTACAAAAGAACTATACGCTGAACTTCCAACCAATAATTGGAATAGAAAACGACCCCCCCCCCCCAACTCCCCTAATAAAAAATATGCTGAATAGTAATTTGACATGTGAATAAAAGTAAATATTAAAAAAAATTCAAATTCAAAAATGTATAAGAATTCTTCAAAATATGAAACATAGAGGAAAGGTTACAAACATACTGAAGAACAGGTGACCAATATAACATGATACAAAAAATAACTTTACCCACCTGATGCAGGACCACGAGGGTCAAAAAAGTCATCAGTGGCCCCAATTTCCTGGGTTCCTGATGCAGCAGTACTGGAAGCAGCAGTTGCTTCGGTTGGATAATTGTTGACAGGAGAGGACCCTGTAGGAGGAGAGGATTGGCTAGGATTTTCACTTGCATGGGGAGACGAGCCACTTGGAGCAGATGGTGCTGAAGTTTCTACACCCCTGCAATCAAGATAATATTAGAAACATATTCTGTTGTGGACAACGGTTGTCTCAAGCATAAAAGTTTATACCTTTCACCCTGCACAGGGCTCTGAGATTCACCAACAGCTTCTTCATAACTAGGAGGAGCACCCATATTTTGCTCAGAAAGTTTCCGCTCAAGCCTGCCCATTTGCATTGCACATTATCAATCTTAAAAGTGTTAGGCAGCAATATGCAACATGAGAGAGAGAAGCATCTGCATTGCTATTAGAAATTCTCTAGAATCTCCATGAGAAATTTACCTTGCTTCTAGAGATTGGTCGTCAGCTTTAGCATTGCTACCTCTGACAATTGCATAAAAAGATCAAGTTAGAAGCATGAATATTTGTCATCAGAGAAATAACATCACATATATGTTCAAACAAACTTCATTTCTGCTACTGAAAGATATAAATCCATAATACTCACGTCCTTTAGACCAGTAACTGAGCCCCAGGTAAAGGTTTAATTTACAACACTTTTTTTACAATTTGAGAATAAGAATGATTTACCAAAAGCCACATTCCTATTTTGACAATTTAATGAGGACAAATGACGATCAATCTTGCAGGATGCCACTCTCAATAGGCAAAGATGTAAAACTTTATTGACCCTTCTATAAATTCTTAAGCAAAAGAGTTCATTTAGCATTTTAAAACAACATGCCCTTGTTTCAACACCATGTAAAGCCTCTATTCCCTCTGTATACCATTTATTTGTAACTTACCCGTTTTTATAGATAAATTATTGGAAATTCTTTAAGTAAGCTTCTTATTTTCTCATATGACGTATAAACATCTAAAATTTCAAATATATGCAAAAAGAAATCTTATGAAGGTCAGTCTTAATTGAGAATTAGAATTTACAGCTAAACAGAATATTCCTTAATGTTTTTAAAGTCCAAAGAAACAAATTTAAACAGGATGGAAGAAGTAAACGTTCAATTTATACTCCATTTTAAACTAATTTAGAACAAAGATCAAAATCACATTAGGTGCTAAATGATCTGGGTTCTCCAATTCAACTGTCAAAACAAACTTGAAGCAATAGCATAAAATAAATTCACGACAAGAATGCCTGATGCCAGAGTTAAACAAACTTCTACGACTCTAGCTATCAAACAAAGGGGATGTTTGATGCTTCTGTATGCCCCAGCATAATAGAGAAGCTCAAATGTTTTATTTTCAAGATCAATGTAGATAGATTCTTGAGGTAATGTGTATCACAATTATTTTTTAAAGGACTTTCAGTTGAGCAGAGACTTGGGCATATAAATAGCCCACACTCTCACTAGCCCAATTTTTAAAAGAAATAATCTCTTGAGATTATTTGGATAAAAGAATAATTTATCATAGGCTCATACCGAGATGAGTGCTGGCCATCATCCTCATAACTACGGTCTCTATCAGAGCTCCTGCTTCGGGTATCATATTGGTAATCAACACTTCGACTTCTTCCCCTGGAGTCATCATCTCTGTAACCATCCCTGCCATAACGTTCCTCATAATCTCTTCCATAACGATCTCCATCCCGACTATTTCGATCATCATCTCTAGATCCCCATTCTCTTTCTCTTCCATAGCCATTTCTATCTTCCTCCCTGTTTCCATAACGATCATCCTCGTATCTCTCACCATAGGCTCCACTGCTTGAATGTGAACCAGGTCTATACATCCCACCAGGGGCATTGTTACGAAACCTGGTGAATCATATAAGACAGTTAATATGGCCTTGAGATTGAGAAACTCATGTACATAAAAAACACAGATCTTGAATATTCTACACTGATATTTTAGAGTTATAATCTGAGAACCCAAAATATGCATAGATTACAGATCCTTTAAAACTAAGGGAGATTAAAATATCTACTTATACGATGTCTAGTGCTTGATATATAATTTATATAGCAACATCGAAATAACAAAGTAAAAAAAATGAACACATTTAATGAGAGACTCACTTGTCCCTGTTAGATGCAGCCTTCTGTCTAGCCTCTATGATTCTTTCTTTATCATTCACAAGGACGACAAGACTCTGAGATTTCTTCCTGACATTGTTTCCTTGATCTCGTCCACTGGAGTCAATATATTGAAAATCGGACAATGTCTGTTCATATGACAATTACAATCTTATCAGGTTGCATTATTCAGGTAATTTCATCAAAAACAAAGACCTAAAAGGCAATCAAGTCAACTAACATCATATCATATTTAAGTAAAATTAACAAAATGGAAATTACCGATATTTGATAAGCATGTTCTCTGATTTCATCTATGACTCGTTCAGAACCATGAGCCACCAAGTACTCTAGTACCGTCAAAGCCTGATATTGAACAATAAGCAATTAATATAGAAACATAAACAAAATAACTACTATTTACTAAATCAAGATTGACAGTAAATGCAGAAGACAGACAAGAAAGAGTTCTTATAGTGCAAGAACCCATCGTTATTTCAAAGGATATAAACAAAAGTAATGAATTTCATAAATGGTGAACTTTCAGAGTTGCATTGAACTGTTGATGGGAATGGATAATACATCACACTCTGACAATAAAAAGTAAATATTAGCAGCACCAGGGAGTAACTGCAACTAATAACAGAAAATATTTCGATGGATACCTTGTAGACATGCCGCCAATTCTTGCCAGTGTCATTAATTCGTTTCCAGATTACTGCCATAATCATCTGGTATTCATAACTGCAAGGGCGCTAACAGATTAGCTTTTTTGTAAAGAAATACACAATTTATCTAGCATAAAATCAGGAGTCCCAGCTTACGGGTTTCTGGTTGCCTGAGCAATATCAGCAAGAAGTGATCCATGAGGACCCCAAGGTTCATTGCTGGTAGCATCAAGAACCTGGAATAGGGGAGAGAAAACAACAAATCTAATTTAGATAATGCAAAATAAGATGGCAATGCACAAAACTAAGGATAGCCAACATCTTTTTTCTCGACGTAGCATCATTAGGAAATAAAGTCAGGTTTCACACAGATCATTACACCAATTATACTTCTCTTATTGGCACAGCATAGTTTTCACAGCGAACATTCAAAAGAAGAAAAACATTACCTTCTGTTCAATCCCAGGGACTTTCAGCACTTTCTTATTCACTTCTCTCTTACTGCAAAAAATGCAAAGTAATACATTTAGGAAATACCGAAATAGTAACATTGAACAAACACCCAATGAAGCAATTATATACATGACGCATTCGAACAATAAGTCAATCAATAATAAACATTTATACTTACAGGTCCCGAACAGTTTGACCGATAACCTTCTTCATTGTAGCTGGTCTTCAGTACAAGGTAAGAGCCAGCAGTAATAAGAAAATATCAATGTCTGCTGCACATAATGTTACCACAGAAATGATCATCAATCAAACATGTATACAAGTGCAAATCAAGCACTCAGTTTGAATAAACATGCTAGAAAAAGCTCAAATAGAATTAAGTGCATAATTGAATCATATAAAATCATATAGAAAAGCTAACATCACACAAATAAATCCAACAAGAATTTTCCAAGATCAAACATTGAAATGAACAGAGCATATTATATATCACATCTGATAATTGAAATCACAACAAATTGAAGGTCGGTGGTGCCTCATTGAAATCAGAGGTAAACAGAGCTAAATCAAACCCCCAAAAGCTAATGATTCTAATTCTAATAAAACGATTCAACAAAAAACGAAACAAGAAATGAAAAAACAGAAAACAGGGATTAAAAGGAGAGCCAGAAAAAAGCAAGATCCAACGCATTGAAATGAAAGAAAACACAGATCTGAGATGAAACCTGATCTAAACGCAGGAAATTCGTCGTCGGCAGAAAGGGAAGAAGAAAGCAAAGATGATTGATGGATGAGCGATTGGCAACGAAAGAACGAACGCTAGAGAGAGATTGCAGTCGCAGAGACCTCTCTTTTGAGTTGTTGTTGTTGTTGGTGTTATGTAAATGTCAAAAATAACAACAATGAAATGGAAGAATCAATCAATAATCAATAATAATAATAATAATAATAATAATAATATGACGTTGTGAAAAGAAATTGAAAACACACACTCTCTCTCTCTCTCTCTCTCTAGAATTTCGGAGTTAATGTTAAATAGAAGGAAGCAAAAGGACGAGGAAGACAGCGCAGCTTACACGCACATAACAATAATCAATCAATAACCCCCTTCCTTTTTTGCTTTTTAATTATAAATTACTGTTTTTATTTTATTTCGATTTCGAGTGAATATTCAAACTGGTCTTTGACATAACAGTGTCGTACACCGAGTAAGTTCGTTAGTGAATTAATAAAGACGTTGCAGTTTCTCTGATTGTGTAAATTATCAATCAAATTGGTGTAACGTTAGTTAAGTTAATCACCGACATTTTACATAATTAAAGTTCGCATAATATTTATTTTCTAGAGATGAACTTTTGAAATTATAATATTTTTAGAGACATTTGACTATTTGCTCGTTTTATTTTATTGGTATTATCTGTCATTAATTAATAAAGTTTTAGTATAATTGGATCTTGTTTTGAAAAAGTTATGCGGTGGTGGTAATAATAATGATGTGAGTGTAGAGGAAGGTGGATGGTATGTGGATTTAAGTCCTTTTCTATGTTGACTGACAGAAATGTGCCAGCTTATATGGTTACTTATTTCTTGGTGGATTAAAATAAAAGAACAATGTGTGTGTGTGTTTACTGTTTATTTTAATATTTTGAGTAAAATACACTCACCCCCTCAAGATTTGCAAGAATGACACTTCACCCCATTCTTTTTTTAAATCTACACTCCACCCCATTTTTTATAAAGGCAAAATTTAGTGACGAAAACAAATTCGTCACTAATAAAAAATAATTACTAATTAGTTAAAATTTAAATAAGTTTAATGCATATACACTATCATACATTAATTTATGAAAATAATTTTACTGAATTAAATTTAAAAAAACAATCCACTCTGTCTGTTAAGTCCACGTCCCATCTGTCTCCAAATCATATTTCTCACCACAAACGGTCACCACCAAGCCTTTGCTCCCTTTAACACGACGGCCACTGTCCGAGAATGTGAAACCCCATGGCACCACCATGCATCAAAGTTTTGTTGCGACCTGAACCACAGAACGTGAATCGCACATTCCCAAAGCTACCTGTTCAACTACTTCTTGTGAACTTCACCCCCTTTAAGTTGCGAGCGAACGCTCTGTTGGTTTAAGATGTCGTTGGATTTTGTTAAAAACGGTGCTCCACCGCATCGTTTGGTTCTAATAACCTCCGATCCACTTCATATTTCTTAATTTTGTTTCTCTATTTTCTTCACTCATTTGTCTTGCTTTTTGGGTCTACAATCCAATTTTCAAAATTTGAGGTATAAAGAGATTATTTTGATTAAAATTGAATTATTACAAAATATGAAAACACAAGCATGTTTCCCTATGTTCGAGATATGGTTTGTAAACCGGTCGAGTGTGCTATTGCAGAATTTGCATTGTGAATTTACGGAGGAAGACCGCGATTGAGAGAATGAGGAGGACTGTGATGTTTTCATTTTTAAATTTATTGGATTATATTGAAAATATTTTTTAAAATTATTGATTAACAATTTAAATAATAACTAATTATTAATGAAGAATATTTTTCGTCACTAAATTTGCATCTATATAAAATGGGGTGGGGTGTAGATTTTAGACAAGAATGGGGTGGAGTGTAATTCTAACAAACCTTGATAGGGGTGAGTGTACTTTACTCTAATATTTTTTAATCAAAGTTTTGTCCAATGATTAGGCGCGTTTAAAGCGGGCAAACTTGTTTTGACTCAGTAAAATGAAAAAGAAAAAAATATTTTAGCAAAATTGAAAAATCTTTGGGTCATAGTCATAGTATTAGGATGCCAGTTCTGACCCTTCTTCTCTGGTCATTACGAACTCAAATGATTTTAAGGTCAATTTTGTAAAATAGTTATGTCCGGACTAGAATTTTCAATCGTGAAATCTTTTGTACCTGACTTTTGATGTTTTTTTTTCCTTTTGATGTTAGAACTTTTTTTTTTGACAGGATTTTGATGTTAGAACTTAGAAGTTCATATAACATGAAAATATATGATTATTTAGTCTTTTTTATTAATTTAGCCAAATACATACTTAAATGCTTCTATGATAAAATAAATTTAAATAAACTATTTATAAATACTAGATATTTGATAAGATGCGGATTATACGACTTCAATTAGATTGTCAATGGTTCGGCACTTCATCCCTTAAGCAAGTTGTTGAAGTTCGACTCACAACTCTTGAAAATGGAAAAAACTTCTTAACCTGTCTCCTACCAATCTACCATCTAGTGCACTGATAGTGAAACGAGAGATTAATCTCACTGAGTGTGGATACCTTTGTTAACACCATAAAATATACAACTTCAATAGGGACATTATTAATTGTTTTCTTCATAAAATACCACGAAATGCATAGTTTAATGATGCACTATAGTCTATTTCAACAGGAAAAAAGCGTACGTTATTTTTAGCAGTTAATTTATAGACATGAAAGTGACATGATATATACTTCTAGTCTTCTAGTCTAGTGTACTAAAACAAACTCACTAATAGGCATAAAATGTTTGAATTATTAACTATTTTTGACAAAATGCCACGAAGTGAGAATAAAACATAGGCACTTTAGCCTACTCAAAGTTTGAAGAATATAGAATAAGTTTCACAAAAAAGAAAAGAATATTGGATAACCAATTATAGTGTACATCCACCTGCTTCCATGAAAGTGGTCTGTTTTCCATTCATCAGGAATAACCCTTTGATACTGATAGACAACTGAAAGAGTAAAATCACCTTCACACATAAATTACAATTTCACAATACTTTACAACACTAAAAGATGCCTATTTGCCTGATGGCAAACAATTAGAAAAGCGCTTAGCATCATAATGAAGCATGACTCATTGGAAATATTACAAACACTAAGGCAATTGAAACCCTTAATCAGCCCATATACGAAAATGTAACAGTCATATCCCCTTCTGGCGGTGATCAAGAAGCTGGAAAAATAGTAGAAAGGAATGTGTTAAGCTCTAACATCATATACGTTATAAGGTAAAGAATGGGAAAGCCTGAAAATTATCACCATTTTATTTTATATGAATAATCAAAATTAGTTTCAAGTAAAACCAATTTTGCCCATTCACAGACACGCACAAACAAACAACATATAGCACAAGTGAATGAATCACATGAAGATTTTCTATGTTGTTAGATGTTTGGTGACCTATACTGCAGGACTATAATTTTGTGCTATCCACCAATTGATACACGACGAAATATACTAAAATATCTTTTGTGTTATGTGTTTGTTGTTTTGCCTGCAATAGAGTTGGTGAAATAAAAGGACATGGGTGGGTCCTTTTCTCTTTGTTGACAAATTGTTACTTGGTTTAGTGGGTAACAAAATTCATTGTTTTCCCCTGAGATGGTTTTGTCTAGTAATTAGACTACGACCCGTCTGGAAGAGTTTATTTGAATTTATCTAATAGGATAAACGCCTATGCAGGTGTGACCTACCTATATGCTACTTTGAGCTTAATTAGCTTATGAATAAGCTTCTCAAATTAGATTATACATAAACGATTATGCAATAAAGAGCTTGTTGCTATAACTCCTATAAGTGTTCAGTTAAGTTGTTTACCCAAACACACCTTAATTTAGAAATTAAACAACATAATTATTTTTGGGTGCTGCCCTATCACTTATTTTCTAAGATAACAATTTGAACCTACACACGCCTGAGGAGTTAGGAACAGCTTTGATATATTCACAGTTCACACCTCTTTTTCTCTTCCATCCTATTTACACCCATTTTCTCTTCATATCTCTCTCATCTTTCCCCAAAACATCACCCATCATATCTTACATTTCTCTCTCTTCTATTCCTATTTCTCCCTAAAGGGTGGAGGTGGAATTGGTGTGAAGAGAACAGTTTCCAGTTAGGAAATCGCAGAACAAGACATTCAATTATTTAAATTTGATCAACTGCATTGTAGAATGCATCAATTGCCATCTTGTCACAATAAGAGAATATGAGGCCAAGGGTTTTTGTTTTGGTTTTTAATTATTATTACTAATATTATTAGTTTTTACAAGGCTGTGAGTAATCTTTGTTTCAAACACTGAAGCAGCCCCTCCTCATAAGTTCTTTCTCCTGTTTCTTGTAGGCTATAACCCCTGACATTGTAGACTCCCCTCAACTATTGAGCTCAAGCTTGTCCATGACTTGAGTCATCCCAGTGGGTAGCTAATAGAAAACTGGTAATCAAGGCTGAAAATCTATTATATTTACACCAGAGATCACTCTCCATTATTGATACAACCAGGGAATATTTATACACTAAACGTCTATCCCCATCTAATTAAATATTAAATAGAGTGTGAATGGAAATATGTAAATTTACAGGACCAATTTCATTTCATTCTTCATATGAACAAGTAGTTTGAATAATATCTATATTTACTTTAATATACTACGCGTGTGTGTGTGTGTGCATGCTTTCAGAAAATCTTGAAAATGAATCTTCACATAAAACTTACGAGCAATAAACCGTATAATCCATCCAACAACAGGAATATGGTAGAGGAACACTTTGATAGATGACCAAAAATCACTGCAATCAAAGGCATCAATGATAAGTATAGAATGATAAGATTTGTACCAATGCAAGTTCAAGAAGAAATCCATCAACAAACCTGAAGAGAAAAACACAACCGTATATTTCAAGTATTATACCAACTATTGGCCACCTCACAAAAATGAAAAAGAGTCCTAGAAGAAATGATGCAGAACCCTGCAAAAGAGGCAAAGCAGTGATGTTTATTTCCATATAGAATGCTTCACTATCCATTCATAATGAACTTAGAAAATATCAAGGTGAATGAAGGACAAGATATGATGCAATAGTAGAACAAAAAGCAAAAGATGGAACAGATGGGCACCCTAAACTAGCTCCCCGATCCATTTACATAGAACATTTGTCGGGTTTAAGGCTCAATCACAGAAAGAAATGAAGGAACACAGAAACTAAGTGTGCAGCTGAGATCACTTAAAGCAAAATTTATCAGATATTTTTTCCCCTAGCACATGCACCTTCTTTGGAGTGCTGAAAAGATCAGAACTAGATTTTGAATTTGATGACAAACATTTCCCTTTATGCAAGACACTTGTATTTTTTTTCCAACATAACAGTGGTTAGGATAAATTATGCAATTTGATTATTTTAACAGTGATTTTACTTGGATACCAGTAATCAAACAAATGTGTGAATTGATCAAAGACAAATAAGAACAAAGAAAACTGAAGATGCTTCTTGTCCTTAGACATGTATCTACTCATTATAATTGCTTACAGAACTACCATTTTTTTAAACTTGTACACATTTGTGACATGCAAAGTGATATATATAGTTTAGCAGATTCATTGAGAAAATTTCAATTCAAGGAATGCAATAATTGTTTCTTGATACAATGTAAACAAATTTGTAATGAATTAATCAAAGTTGATGCAAAAGCTAACCAGCGATACCCTTAGTGAATAGCCTACAAAATATAATTATGTAATGTCTGACTGACATTCTAAAAGTATTCACTAATCTCTACCGCGATAAAGCAAGAGGGAGACAATATATTTCATTAATAGGCTGAAAAATTCTCACTCACTATACCTTATAGTTTGCTCTATTCGTGAAGATTCCCCACATGGAACGCCAACCAAGCAAAATTGCTACCCCTGCCAACCAAAAAATCTGATTCCAGAATGCCAGGTACCAAAACCTTAATTAGGCCTATACTTGCACTTTCCCAGAATAGATAAAGTTAAGAAAATTGAGATTCTTAAAGCAAGGCTCACATTTCCCAGAGCAAGCAAACCGCGGTCGAAGAAAAGAAGTATGCCAAGAAATGTGAAAAAGATGCCGAAACCAATGAGGCCTATACCAATCTCTGCAATGGTGATGTTGAAGCAGTTATAACAAATAGAACAATGCAATGAGGTTCTTAAAGTAAATGATAAAGAGAGAGAATGCAATGCTTACTCTTGATCTCATCTATATCAAAGGCCATATTGATTAGTATTGAAGGAACTGTGAAAGAAAATGGAGAAAAATCAGTTCATCAATTAATAATATACATGTCACCCTAACCCTAACAACACCAGCTCAAAGACCAAAATGCAAGTAAGTAGTAATAACTTGAAGTGGAGAACAATCAGTTAAAGTTGTTAGATTTATTCAGAGATTTGTTTCTTTGAAAACTGACACAAATGAAGAGAATTAAATTGAAAATTCACCTCTAAGCTCAGTTGAATTTGATGCAGAAGAAGAAATCAAGAAGCGTGGCGTGGGTGGGTGATTCGATGAAAGAGAGAGTGAGAGAGAGACAATGGATCTCGGGCTTGGTACATTATCATGGGCCTCTTAATTTTGGGCTCCAAAGAAAAATGCTCATAAGGGCCAAACGTGTTTGCTAAAAAACTTAAAGTGATTTTAAAGTTGGATAAAAAATTAATTTTATTTTAAGCAATTTTTATAAAAAAAGAAATTGATTTATATTTGTGCACGCATATAAAAACTGCACTAACGAGTGGTTGGTACACAAAATAAGATTTTGAGTTCGAGTCTTGTGTATAGAACTGTAGAGGATGCTTCTAAGCATAAAAGAATAATATTTTTTTAAAAGAAGAATAATATAAAAAATTGAGTTCCACTTAAAGATACTTTGTGTTAGATTGGGGAATCAAATCTAACTCTTGTATGTACTTAATTGGGTATCCAAATAAGATCCTTTTTGTTTTTGCCAATAGATAAGATATAATTGATCTTGGATCCTGTCCTCACTTTGTACATTGGGCCTTGGTGATGTATAAGGTGCAATAGTTGATAGGTCTTGCACCCATGCCATACATGTCAAGGCCAATGGGATGACAACACCTGTCATGGTGGAGAATGAGAAACCTGGATGACCTGTTAAATGGATTCTTTAATTTTTTAAATTTTAATTTGATAATGACACTAAAGTCCCTTATTGTGTGCCTCATCCTTTCTCCCTCAACCTTCTTTGATCTCTTCACCTGCAACTCCGACCAACCACCTCGCGGCTGCCTTAGGATTCCGGCGCGGTGGTCATGTTTCCTCCTCTTCTTTTTGTATTTTCACTCACCCCTTTTCTTTGTTATCCATCAACACAGCATTGTATATATCATATTTATGAAACCAAAGGACAAAAGAATATTGAGTTGTAACACATCATTGGATCTGGGAATTTTTTTTTGTAAGATTACAAGAGACGGATTGCAAACTTTAACCACAACATTATCATTGAAGTCATTTAATTTAACTGGAACAAATCAAGCGGGACAAACCATCAAAATAAAAAAAACAGCACACTTAGCACAGAAACAAAAACTCAGAGCAAAAACCCAGAAACCAAAGGTAAACCAAATCGCAGATCTGTGTGATTTTGGCCAACGAATTTTCAGATTTGGGATGAGCATGTGGGTCATCCAAATCACACATCACCAAATCGCAGAACCCATAACATAGCCGCACAAGAAGGAATTGCAAGAAACAGATCCAGGGGAAGCAGATCGAACAGATCCAGCAAAGTATGGTCGAAACCTAAAAATTGAAGGTTTGGTCATGAACTCCATTTATTCTTCTGGTTTCGCAGTGGTTGTCGAAGGGATGCAAGGATCTGGATTATGCGTTTTTCCTGCGCCGACGATGCGTTTTTTCGGCATCGATCGCGGTGGTGCAAAGCTACAATCTGTGTTCCTACCTTTCCAGTCTAGGCTGGTGGCTTTGCAAGTGAGTTGGTGATGGAGCCTGAGGAAGGAGAGAAAGGAGATCTGGGTTGTTGCAGAGAGAGAAAGAATAATTTGAAGGGTGTTTTTCGTAATCTTCTATTTATTATTTTTTTTAACAACAGGTCACCTTACCCACTATTATGGGTTATTTCTACTCTTGCATGGTGCAAGACCTAAGACACACTTGCACCCTAACAACCACCTTGGGCCGTGATATATAGAAAGATTTGAAGTTCTCTCACCCCAACCTCGCAGGAAAATGTGCAGGTAATGGACAATTTTCTAATAGTGATTTTCTTATTACTTTGTAACACATATAAACCTTCCTATTGACTTTGACCAAAAAAATAAAAACCTTCCTCACATCTTATCTTAGTTAAAACAAATTTGAAAACAATAAGTGAGTTGCGGCAAAATTCAGCTCGTGTGAATAAAAAACAGTGTTTACTTTTAAAAAGGATTAAAGGTTAATTACTTTTAAAAGTATTCAAAAATCAGATGGGTACATACCATTGGAATGCCAAGATCCTTCACATTTAGATGAAAAAGTGAGGAGCTGAAATTTCTTAATTGAAGGCCAAGTTTATAGTTTGTTACATATGAACATGCTTATATTAAAAATAAAAATCAAATGGGCTAGCTCATAGCCTTTGCAATGCAAGCATTTCTCTCCTTAACTTTAAAGGAAATTAAAATTGACAATTGAGTTATAGTCTATCCGAGAATGTGGTGATTTACCTCATGCGGGTCATGCTGTTGCTCAGGATGATGTTGGCTTTGGAGAAGATATTTCATCCAAGCTCATCGCTAGCTAGGTTGGTAAGTGTATCGGTCAAAGTAGATGACGAGTTTTTTTTCTTGGAAGGATATCTTGATCTAAGTATATATATGCATCGGTTGAGTCGGTCAAGGGGGAACAACACGACCAACCCTATTGTGGTTAGCCTGGGAGTGGTTCATCGGATAGGCACATTGTTGAGTCGGCCTTGGGTGATATTTCAGTGAAGTACGTTAGTGAGTTAGTTTGGAAGGAATATATCAATTAAGTTCTCAAATGGGTCACGTCGAAGACATATTATAAGCTATACATGTTGCGAGACTATCTAAAATGATACAAATCCAGTTGTGCTTGATCGACATATTATTGGTCGAAAATATGGTAGGTTTCCAAAGGTGGGATGTGTTGGAGATATCCGAAACATTAGTCTCCTAGCTGTGGCCAACCAACAAAGCTATTGGTAGGGATGGCCACCTATTCCGAGCTATACATGTCGCAAGACTTCCTAGAATGATACAAGTCCAATTGTACTGGTCGATCAATATATTATTGGTCGGAAACATGGAAGGTTTTCGAGGATGAGATGTGTTAGAGATATCAAAATAATAGTTTTCTAATTAGGGTCAACCAGCAAAACTATTGATCGGAGCCATATGAAGTGTCTAAGAGATGATCCATAAAAAAATATCCGGATTAGTAATACAAAACCTATTTTGCAAATTTGTAAACAATATAGCTACTTAGAAATTGAAGTCATGATAATCTTGGATAGTTGGCATGGTCTTCAAATCTATTACTTTATTAAAATTCTAAAAATTCACAATAATTACAACTCATCGTGTCTCACAATCTTGATATCAATTTTATCCCTCTTATGTTCCCCAACATGTTCCACTCTTTTCTCTTTACCTAGCTTCATTAGAATTTTGTCATTGGTTCACACTTTGAGCTGACTATGATTCATCTTCTTTGGAAAAGCTTTGTGTGATTTCTTCTTCTTTGATGGAACTCTTGGTTTTGATATCCAACACACTCAAAGTTTAATTTTTTTTTTAATTATCCCCACTAACTTTCAAAACTTTAAACCAAAACGCACAGGTAAACTTAATTAATTACTCGCGCCATGTACCTATTTTTTGAGACACAACAGTATACTTTTTTCTCATAAATATATATAATTTTAGGTCAATATTGGAATTTCCAATCACATGTTTGTTTCTAAAGTTTTACTTAAATAGTAAGTGGAAAAGGAAGGAAACAAACAAAAACATGTATATATAAGAGCTTGCACCTTCTTGAGTTTATTTTCGTTCTTTTTTGGTATTTTTTATAAAAGAGAATATACTTTGCGAATGCTTTGCTGCCTACAAGAGAACTAAGGCCCATGCCTGCAGATATGAAAGATGGAGCCAATTGGCTCAAAGAACAATTATGTCCTTTTTTTTTTCTTCCATTAACAATGAGAACGAAGTTTGCCCCAACAATATTGACATTTATTGATGCTTAATTACTTCATAGCTTGTGACTTTGAGCTACATCTAGAACCTAAAATACTGAATCTTTCTCATGTGTACGTCAGAATGAAAGAGTGTCAAGTGGGTCAATTATATAGTGCATGTGTCTCACACTTACAATAGATAGTTAGTCCCTTAAACATATTCATAATTTAAATTTTAACCATAAGAATTATTTTGACGAGACAAAATCTACTTTGATAATCTATTATATGTCTCAAAATGTATCAGTCTATAAGTATCGGCAGACGGCAGGTGATACTCTTGGTAAAAAAATGTAAGAATAGTGTTTCTCTACTCTGTAGCGCAGCTTCGTCAATTCTTGGCACCAAATTAAAGGAAAAGAGTTAACGTGGCAGGACGTCATTAATTGTCACTTTCTCAAAAAAAATGCATTAATTAGTTTCAAATTGTTTTGATTACGTTAAAACTTTGAAAATTATTTTGTCATATTCATATCTGACATGTCGGGTCATTTAATTTGTTGCTAAGGGCCCTTGCCAACTGCCTTGAAAACAAATGTGCATGTAACTTTATACCCTCTCCATTCCACAAAGATTATTATATTTAAAATTGCGGCACAAATAATAAGGTGACAATTATTGATAGTACAATGTTACTCCCTCCGTTCCAAAATGGTTGTTGTTTAAGGTAATGCACACAGTTTAAGAGCTCATTAATTGATATAATATTTAGGCTTAAATGCATTTGGTGCCCCTGATGTTTCAGGTTCGTGCAAATGATACCCTCCATCTATTTTTGTCGACGTTTGTACCCTCGATGAAACAAAATAGTGTAGTGAGTACCCCTCCGTCAGTTCAACGTTAAAAAACTAACGGAAGGTGCTGACGTGGCTTTTTAATTTATTTTTTAACCGGCCATGTGGAAATTACATTTAAAATTTTTAAAAAAGGGGGAGGGTGGGAGGATTCGAAGGATTCGAACTCAGGATCTATAAGTGGCAAAACACACCCCTGACCAGTTGAGCTACACAAAGAATTGATATATAATGCAATACAATTTTATTTATATCTTTATTTCGTCATTTTCTTCTTACCAACACAGTTCTTCTCCCTTTTCCTTACCCTTTCACGCTGCCATTTCTCCTTTCCCTCTCCTCTTCATGTTTTCCTTCTCTTGATTGTGCCTTCTTCTTCACCTTATCACCACCGTCACCATGTTCCTTCCAAAGTTTCTTCTCCTTCAAAGGACAACACCATGAAACTTACCCAAGCTTTGTCCTCCTCAACCCAAGATCAGATTTGGGCTTGGAGTTACCCCCACTTCCGCCAGTGGCCGACCACCAGCACCACTGTGAGTTCATCTTCTTCATTCGTCTCTGGTGAGGCCGCCACCAACACCATATTCGTTGCACTTGAATCGGCTAAAAAACCCCACAAAATCATCATTCCCATCTACCCAAGTGAAGAGGAATGACCATAAATGCCTCTTGGACGTCTCACGGCCGCAATCTGGTCGTTCACCGACGAACCATCCGACCTGTAACTGCGATTTCCTAGAAAACCGTTGAGAAATTGGAGAAACGGATGCCACCATCATGTTCCTGACCATGAAAGGATGGAGAACCATTACACTTTTCCCCCGGCGACATCTCCGCCGCGGGCCACCATCCTTGCCGGCGATACTTCGCCGGAAAATCTCCAGAATTGCGTTTTGGTAAGTTTTGACCTACATAACTCATTTTTTGACTCCAAACTTCAATATTAAATAGAGAATAAAGTGTTGGTTGTTGGTTGTTGAATAAAGGTGAAAAGGTGAAGAAGAAGGGTAATCTATCGTTCTACACATGAGCTAGATGCTAATGATGCTGTTAGTATCTGCATGTGGGTTAAAAGCCACCTGAATTGTGTTTTCTTCTATGAAGATTTCTCAAACTCGGATCCTTTCATTTTGGGTATTCAAACTGAGTAGCAATTGCAAAGAAACTAACATCAAATGGATAAATGATATAAATAAAATAGTGTTGCTTAATATATCAATTGTTTGTGTAGCTCAACTGGTTAGGGGTGGGTTTTGCCACTTATAGGTCCTAGGTTCGAATCTCCTCCACCCTTTTTTTCAACTTTCAAAACGTGGCAGGTCCAAAAAATTAAAAAAAAAAGCCATGTCATCACCTCCGTTAGTTTTTTAACGTTGAACTGACAGAGGGGTACTCGTTACACTATTTTGTTTCATCGAGGGTACAAACGTCGACAAAAATAGATGAAGGGTGTCATTTGCTCGAACCTGAAACATCAGGGGCACCAAATGCATTTAAGCCTAATATTTAACTAACGCACTCATATTTAAAGTTGAGTTTTATTAAAGAGAGAGAATAATGACTATTGGTTAAGTTTTTTTTTTTATAAGCTAAAGAATTATATTGAAAAGAATTATATTGAAAAAAAAGTACAAGGTATACTTCAACCTAATATAAAGAGAAAGGAGAAAGAAACTACAGAAGAATTCCAAAGCGAAGGAAAGAAAAAACCCCTTAAAGCTAGGCTATATAAGGCTACCTCATTAAAACCCCACTAGGAAAACCTCATTGGGAAAAACCTATAAGGAAAAAGAGTACATAGCTTATAAAACCTTGATAACAACTATAAGGGGCTATTGGTTAAGTGATTGGTGAGAATTGTGATTGGTGAGAATTGAAGGTGGTAGGTGAGAGATATAATATTAAATAGAGTATATATGGAAGAAGATGTACTCCCTCCGTTCCTGATCTTTTGTTGTTTTAAGTTTTGGTCTAAAATTCAAAACTTTTGTTGTTTTACAAACTCAATGCATTTTTTCTCAACTTATTTCATGTATACCCTCATTTAATACTATATCTCTTACCTACCACCTTTTATTTTCACCAATCAAAATCATAACAAGTTTCTTAACCAATAACTATCATTGTCTCTTCACTCTAGCTAACTCAACATTAAATAAGGGTGTTTATGTCAACAAATATTTCAATGATTGCACTCTTAAACAATGTGCATAACCTTAAACAACTAAAGATCAGGAACGGACGGAGTAACAAATAGTCTTGGATTTCTAAAACAACAATCATTTTGAAATATATATGAAAAGCTAAAACAACAATCATTTTGGAACGGAGGGAGTACTAAAGTACCTTTATTTAGTTTTACTAGTACCATGTGCTGCTATTAAATTCTACTTGGATAAAAAAAATGTAGTTGATAGAGAAGAATTGTGGTTGATCAATATGAAATGTGATAAGTGAGAGAAAATTTATTAAATGAGAGTATAGGTGGAAATAATTAGCAAAAAATGTATTGATTTTTTAAAACAACAAACATTTCGGAATATTGAAAAAGTGCACAACAATCTTTCGGGAGTAGAGGGAGTATTTGGCATCACAAAAAAATGTATGTGTTTTTTCTTTGTTACAGAGAGTGGCAGAAGAGCCACAAGCACAAAGGCTAAGCAGGATCACCAGGAGGGTGGGCAACGGAAGGAGAGTCCTTCACGAGCAAGGAGTGGCATGCACCGAAGGAGGCATCAAAGAGGTGTTCTCCAAACTGGAGGTCTAGGCCAATTTTATCCAGGTAGTCCGCTAAGGAGTTTGCCTCACGTGGAGTGTGCTGAAAAACCATGTTGTCGTGAGCGGTCTGGAGCTGGAGGATGTTAACGGCCAGGTGCTCATAGCGGGGGCCATCCAAGTCAGGCGAGGAGAGCAACTGGATCACTTCCAGTGAGTCTGATTCCACTATAACCGAAGGAAGGTCGAGACCCAATACAAGCTCCACATCGTATCTAACAGCTAGCAGCTCGGAGAGAAACACATTTGCAAACGCTAAATAGCCCAGGTTACGACTAAAACCTTTCAACCAACCGCCCTCGGCGTTACGGATCACTCCTCCGCAGCTAGCTCCTAGAGTGGTACTCACTGCACCGTCAACATTTACTTTGACCCATCCAAAATCTGGTCTCACCCGGTTGGTTGAAGCTCTGTGAACAGCTTGGCATTCAAAAGTTCCAGGTTGCTGACCCTAGGTAGCATGCAGTGGCTGAAGCGCGTCAGTCGATGCCTTCTGCTCCATCCCAAGCAATTTCAGGAGGCCCCAAATACGTTGTGAGCTTAAGGGAGTGTGGTTGAAAACCCACTCATTCCTCATGCGCCATATTGCGGACAACGCAGAAACATAGAACCGGGGCCAATCCACACCACTGCTACCCGAGAGCCCTCCCATGATGTTGCTCGACACCCAATAGTCCCAGTCGCAGTCGGCGAATTGGCCTTGTACTGCCCCTTGAACCGTCGACTCCCAAAAGGCATGTGAGATGCTGCAGTCATGAAACAAATGGAGGCAGTCTTCAGTAACAGATAAGCAAAGAGGGCAAATATCACATGAACCCATGTGGCGACGTGAGCGAACAAAGTGTGTAAGAATTCCATTGTTGCAAAGTTTCCATGAAAAAGATGTATGTGTTTATTATAAGCCAAAATTGCATCACAAAAATGTAAATAAATAAAATAAAGATGTATGAAGAATATAACTTACTTATTATCCTAATATGTATTGCTAATTGCTATAATAATTTTTCATGATAATGTAATTAAAATATCATGATTTTGCTTATATATATTTATATATAAATTTAAATTCTTATTGCTTATATAAATTTAAATTCTTATGTAATTAATATCCATATTTCGGTCTCAAAGAAAGCTAATAATCCAGCGGGTTGTTGTCATTAATTACATCAATTGAACATATTACTATTAGAGCATCTCCAATGCAAGGTTCTTAGTTCTTATTTATGATATAAGAATTAAGAACTGAGTTCTTCACCATTGGAGGGGCTGACGTGGAGTTCTTAGTTCTTAACATAAGAACTAGTTCTTATATTCTTATATAAAGAGTTTTACTTTTTGAGATCTTAGCATAAAAAATTAATTTTTTTCTCACTCATCAACTAATTTAATTTGAGTATTGAATTAGTATTTAAATTTAAATCAAAATTATATGAAAATAAAAAATATTACTAATATAATGGTATTGTGAGACCAGATGAATAGTGGTAAGAACTAAGAACTCATGGTTGAAGCAAAATCTGCAAACGGTTGCTTAAGCACATGTGACACTACAGGCCCACATGAATAGTGGTAAGAACTAAGAACCTAACATTGGAGATGCTCTTATGATTGTTTGGTTGGGGGAAACTAAAGGTTTTCATCTCCTGAATTCGTATCGACAGTTTTCTTTTCTAGACATCTTGTCGTTGTCCTTAATTTGAACATATTATAGATCGAGTATTTCTTGAAAGTATTTGGCAATAGGAAAGGATACTTAAAACCCGCAATTCAACATCTACATTTTTTTAGTATTGTTTTTGAAAATGAAAGAATATATATATATATATATATATATATATATATATATATATATATAAATAAAAGTGAGTTGAGAAACAACCCCTCTAATCTCAACATGGGTACAATAACCTATCCAACAAAGTGGAGGCAAAAGCTCAGCAACTACAACAAAAACCCTCCCTAAAGACCTAAAAAACCAGTAAGATACTATGAAACCAAACAAAAACCCCTACGTCTGCATAACAAGGAAAGACCCCAATTTGAAGTCGAAAAAACAACGACTAGAACTAATTCTATCAACCACACGACACCTGCAAAACAGAGATCTAACCTAGCAAGGAAAAACAAAAAATCCAACAGCCAAAACCAACCAGTGCACCATATAGCCGAGCCACAAAACCTAAGAAAACATAAATAAACAAGAAAAGCTAACAAATGACAAGAAACCAAACATAAAACCAACAACAAAAACACCCACACAGAAGTCAAAACCGCCACGGAGAAGACGTTGAGGTCGGAAGGGGACCGTAGCCTCAACACCCATCAGACCACCGGTCCTGCAGTAGCATCCACTGAGGAAAGACATTGAGGCCGGAAGGGGACCGCAACCTCAACACCCAACATAGCGACGAGAAGCAATGACAGGAAAACAAGTAGTCGCACCACATCCACTGTCTACCGACCAAGACCACAACATCGTCCTCGCACACCAAAACCTCAACCGGAAGCAGCGTTCCTAGCTAAAAAAAACCACCAGTCTTACCAGCCTCAGAATAGAGCATATCTGAGCATAGCAGGACGAACGAACCATTAGAGCAACGATGGGAAAAGGAGCTCAGGCGAGCAGGGACGAGATGCGAGATAGCCAGAGAAGAGGAAGGAGAAGCACACCGGCGGTAGGAAGTTGCGACTATGGGGAAGACAAGCTAGTGAACACAGATGAAACAGTTGCCACACAAGGAGAGGCGTAGTGGCCACCCGATCAAAGCGTAGAAATGGCAAAGCCAAAAAAGGGGAAGAAAGAGGCAATGAATACCCCGGCCAGATCTCGAGCGCCAGCACATTCTCATCCAAATAGCACCACCACCACCGATGCACCTCCTGGCCGGAAGCACGATATGATCGAGCCACCAGAGACGAGGGCGGAAGCGCGGACGAGAGCAGATGAAAACGATCAGGAAGAGAAAGCCAGAAGATCTTCCACCATGAAAGGAAGGATCGAGGAGCAGCAAGAGGAGAAGACAGAGGGGCACCCACCCCATGGAGGGGAAGAGGCGGCGCTAACAATCCAGAAGGAACCCAAGCAGAAGGTTCCTAGCAGATGATTATGTGATATTTTTTTTTATAAAATGAAAAATAAAAAGAAAATAATTTTCACACTTTACGTCGGTAAAAAATTGTGAAAAAAAAATGAATGTGGATATATGTGGCTACTGTTACAGGTTTTAGATTTACTGTTGTTTGGAATTATGCAGCATAAGGGGCTAGAAAAGGCAATCCTTAATAAATTAAAAATGATTAATTAGTGAATCATATTGTATAGTAAAAGACAACTATATATAGCAGTTTAGAACTATCACAGAAGTTGGTGTCCCAAAACCTTTTGTGGTTCAGTATCATCACTTTTAAAATAAAATACTTAGCTAGATGGTAGCAATATTCATCCTATGGGGCTGCTTTCCATGGTCATAAAATGTGACTTTTCCTTTACAACTTATCCTCTTTTAATTTTTTTTCTTTTTAATTGTTTGCAAAAATACTAAATATTCTAGAATCGTATCAGGATTAGCTGATTGATCAATACTGAAGAATTTGACTAATTTGCATGAAGTTACAGATTTAAATTGATTATTTTTACTAAAAATAAAAAATCATGTTATGTATAAAATGTGTATATTTAATTTATTGATTATGAATGTTTTCCGATATGACAAGAAAAAAAAAAGATTGTGAATCTTCTGATCAAAGTGTAAATAAGAAACTTTTTATGCGTTGTGGGCGGCCTACAAACAAGTTGCGTGCGAAATGACGGATCTATGTTTGGAGGTGTGAGGGCAAATGCCCTCACTTGATTTTGAAAACAACTATTAGAAAAAAATTTGAGTAGTAAAAGTACGTAGTTTTAGATGACTATTTTGGTAAAAAAATGTCTTCATTTGTGTTCTATATTGTTAAATACCCTCACTTGAGTAGTAAAAATATGTGTTTTTGATGATTTATTTGGTATAAAATGTCCTCACCTGTGTTCCATTTGGTAAAAAATGCTCTCACTTCTAATAGTATATGTTACATTTTTTTATTACGAATTTACATGTATATATTGCCCTCACAACATCAAATTTCTGCATCCGTCCCTGGTGCGACCCTATTGGACATTATCGATTTCTAAGTACCAATTCATTATCATATCTCAAAAACCTCTTAATTAATTAGTGGATGTTGCTTACATGCTAGGCACAACATGAAAGTATATGTCTTGTAACTTATGAATTTAAGATAATCTCAATGTAAGTGGACATTAGCATGTGCATGCAATTTAAAATAAAAAGTGTACTTAGATGACGATAATTAAAATGATTCGTGTTACATTTAACTCATGATATTCAAATATACACTAAGTGATTATGTCATATTTTAATTATCGTGATCTAAGTACACATTTAAGCTAAACAATGGGCAGCTGAATGACTTTCAAAGTGTTGAATTTCTTAGACCATGGTCTCGGATTGATTAGCATCCATTAAAGTGAGTGAGTGGTGTCATGAGAGACAGCTTGACTAGACTACTGGATATGTGTTATGTTCAATGTTAGTAGTTAGTAGTACTTCTTATAGGATCGGAGGAATTGAATAATTAAAGTGCACTTTTTTGCTGGAAAATTTAGTAGTTGATTTCAAGTTGAATTAGTGTTGTAAACATTGAATGGTGACAACATACTCTGTTTTAATTAGATTGTAGCTTCTCCACTTTGCATGTTGGACTAGAAATAAGTTAGTTATGGCATGCATATAAAGTGAAAACCTAACTTTCTCGTCAAAATTGACATTCAAGTGCATGGCTAAGCATTTGAAGAAAACATTAGGGTACTTCCAGGAAGAAACTGTAAGATGAATTACCCAACTACATTCTAGCTAGTCTTGATTCTGAGAAGATGCTAATTCAATATCAACTCCTAAGAAAGAGTTTGACTAGACCAAAATTTTAATTACTTTAGAGTGTTATTTTGATCGGATTCAATTAATGCAAAACCAAGTTTGACATCAAAGACAAAAAGTTTCTTGCGTTGCTAGTTTTGATAATTCTGAGAAAGGGAAGAAGAGCAGATATATATAAGAAGATACTCATTCAATACCAACTAGCGTTAAGAAATTAAGAGTTTGACTAGACCAAACTTTTAATCGCTTTAGATAGTTTATTTTAAGTCGGATTCAGTTAATTCAAAACATAGTTTGTTATCAAAGACAAAAAGATTCTTGCATATATATCCCAGTGAAAGTGACCATTCGATCGGTTTTCTAACTTTATTTGGGAGGCTTCCATTCTATTGTGATATTATTATATATCGTGCTTGATGAGGTAAAGACAATTTTTCTGTCATAAAGTTATTTAAAATTATTTATTATTACGTGATGAGCTTAACTCAAAAGTGTACAATGAGTAATGATATGTACCCACCTCATCTTTTAAACACTTCATTTCCACATATTTTTGTTTTTATCTCTCTCATCTTATCATCTATCACATCTAAAACTTTCTCTCTCTTACTTTTCTTTTCTTCCTATCTCTCTCCTCCTCCACCTCCTTCCACCTTAAAATGAGGTGTGAATAAAACATTTTTCGTGTACAATTGGTAACCAAAAAAAAGTGTACAGTTGAAATTTTGATGTTCATATCATAGATTTGGCTCATAGTAGAAAAAATAGTATATATACATATATTAAGCTAGTGAAAATGGAGTTGTCTGGCAAGATTTTCCAATGTAATACGCGAGAATGAAAATGAACATACAGGATGGATAAAGACATATATTATTAATTATCTTTAATATATGGCCATGTTTTCGTACAATAAATATATAGTTTGAAGGAGTGAATTTATTAATGAAAAAAATGAGGAACATGGATGCAAAACAAATCATTGAAATGATAAAGTGTTGGTCTAGTGGTTATTAAGCTATAAACCCCTTAGAAATGAAAGTAAATTAATGTTTGAATCTCACAAAACTGTTTCTTAAATAAATGACAACATCCATTAAGAAAAAAAAAATCTAGAAACTACTCCCTCCGTTCCCTATTATAAGTCACATTTTTTGAAAAATTTTTGTTACAAAATATAAGTCACTTTCTAATATCTAGGAAGCATTAAATGATTTTTTCCAAGTTTACCCTCATATTTAATATGAAAGAGATGATAAACTTTAGAAGTATTAACTTGGAGAGAGAAAATAATAGGAAAGTAAATAAGGGTAATCTAGGAAAGTAAATCATTTTTTTTACAAATTTATTACTAGTAACTACTTTTCTTAATCTAAGAGAATTAGTTATTTGTGACTTATATATAGGAACGGAGGGAGTACAAAATAACTAAAAAGTTTGTGCAACTTTAACAAGCATAATCCCTATAAATGAATACTATGATAGGATCTTTATTGATCCTTGGGTCCATATATATATATATATTGGTCTACAAATAAATAAGAGATTAGGTAGTCGTGTGGGTTGGTTGAGAGAAATAAACACAACAATTTTCTAATCAAGCGATTACTTGAGGAATAAATTATGTTTCTCAATGCAAGTTCCTAATACACTCCAAAAAAACTCTTAGTGATCATTATTGAGAAGTTTAATCGATGACAAAGACCACTGAATTAAGGTTTGGCGAAAATGGATAGATAAAAGCTTAAACGGCTGAAAGTAAATAGCAAAAAGCTATATAAATAAAGTGCTGAAAGGTAGTACAATTAAAAGAACATACACGACAAAAAGTAAAGGCATGAAAGTAAAAGGTAATTACAGATAAACGTGGGAAGTTTGTAGTTTGATTGATTGATTGTGTTGTGATTTTTACAAATAACCATTCCTCTATTTATAGAGGCATATTCGATTAATCTACAATAGTTAACGACCACCTACCACTACCCACGTTTCTCAGTTTTTACAAGCATGCACTTACAGTCTTGGGTGTTGGTGGTTTCTTCTCCTAGTCAGCCTGGAAGCTTGGTTTAAGCCGAACTTCTTTGCATCGGCTAGTTTTTTAAGCAATAATTGTTTTCCATGTATAGAAGGGATGTACCATTGAGAATTTTCAACATGTGTGAGCCTTCTAGAATCTTGCAAAATATCTTCATTCTGTGTCGGGGCCCTATACCTTTGCCCAAACCTTGTCCTAATTCAAATCTCAACCACTTCGTCGTGAAAAATCGGTTGCTCGTGTTGCCTCAGCTAATTGCCACGACAGCTAATCTTGCCACACTGCCTGAGTGCCTGGTGAAATGCTTCGGCTACCATACTAGCGGTTATAGATTTTGGGTGCCAACAATATGACATGAAATGAAACATAGTCAACTCTTTAATAATTAGTTACTTCAGTTAGTTGTTAGTTATTAATTAGTTAGATTTTATTTATGATGTAATTAACCTTGTAATCTCATCAAATAAAACACTATGATGTATTATTGGGATGGACAAACACCCGACTTAGTCTATTAACCTATTCTAGCTCGAGTTTATTAAATTCCTACCTCATCGAGTTTCTTCAAGTTTAGAGACGAGTTTGAGTTTTAAAAAAATGTCATGATTAATATATAAGTGTAAGATCAAGTTTTGATCTAGTAGTACAACTCTATGTTTTGATGATTACATGTTAACTATTGTGTATGAACAATTATGGTACTCTAACGTTGTTTTCTGAGTGTTCTAATGACATGCTATGACTCTGGTCTTTTTTCACATAATTCAAAAGCACAATGCTCAAAGAGTAATCTCCGCAACGCTTTCGCACTTACTATGTTCAATCTGAACAGTAGATCAAGCTTCAGAAGATCTGAAGATAGTAAAGCTCTGATATGGATTCAGTTCACTAGAAGCTCTGAAGGATCAGACGCTCTGAAGGATCAGACGCTCTGAAGGATCAGAAGCTCTGAAGGTCCAGAAGCTGAGTAGTGAAGATTCTGAAGTCCAAGAGTAAGCTGGCTCTGAAGACCAAGTACTTCTCCTCTGAGTCCAGAAGTAGAAGGTACAAAGTTAGAGGATCCAAGCTTCCTTCTGACTCTGATCACCAAGCTTCACAAGTTCCAATATGAAGCATCACTCTGATCAGAAGTCAACTAGGATAAAGGTCATGTCACTATCCAAAGTACAAAAGCAATTGTACCTTTCCTGACGACCTTACCTAACTTATTCAGCCACAACAGAACCTGGAAAACCCAAATCTGCCCTCCAACGGTAGCATTCCATGCAAACTTCCAAACCTAATTCCTTGGAGTATATAAAGAGGCTGAAGGTGAAAGATGCCGCCTAAGAAAGCTCACGCGATATTCATTTATTTCTCTTAAGCAATCTTTCTTCAAATTGTACCTATTGTGTTTACTATTAGCTTTCTGAGAAGCATTTCCTTGTAAACCAAAAACTTTCAAACAGTTGTTTGTTTTGCCTTAAGGAGACCAAGGTTTGTCGGATCCTTGAGAAGACTAAGAGAGTGAATCTTAGTGATAGCTAAGTCAGTGTATTGTTAGTCACTTTGCAGGTTGCAAGTGCAGTTGTAACAAACTCTGATTAGTGGATTGCCTTCATTCTAAGAAGGAAGAAATCACCTTAACGGGTGGACTGGATTAGCTTGAGGGATTTATCAAGTGAACCAGGATAAAATCATTGTGTGCTTCCCTCATCTCTTATCTTAGCACATTTATCTTTGGTGTTTGAAGAAATTTGTTTAAATATCAAGTGAGAAAGGTTTTAGATTGAAAACGCTATTCAAACCCCCCTTTCTATCATTTTTCATACCATCAATAAGAATGAGTGAAAGATAAACACAATGTGAATCAACACAAGCGCAGTGTAGGGAGGCATTATCCAAGGATTTCTTGACCTTGTGAAAAAACTTGGCAAAGGTTCCTCCCCTGCAATTGCAAGATCCCAACTGCCTGATCCAAGCTGTTGTCAAGGACTATTCAAGTATCAATTGTCTGCAGGATCTGGCAAAGAGGCAAGCAAAGCTCCAAAAAGCACAACCAGCAACCTGGAATACTCTATCAAGCATTTTACAGACCAAAAACAACAACATGCATTTATTTTATTAAGCATGCTCTGCTACACAGAAGCTTGATGCACCTGAATAATTCCTCTGCTGCTTGCTCTCCCTCCATTAGACAACAAAGATACATAACACTAGTTTCACCAATTCTTGAAAAGAGCACTTGAAATCCTTTACCAAGTATTTAAGCTGAACCCAAGACCTAAGCTTGGTTAATTTTAGCACAAATTCATAGTTGGCTTTCTCCCTCTTAGACACTATAGAATTCCTATGTAGCCTTAAACTTCACACTCAGGGGCGTATCTAGGGAGGGGCTGGCAGGGGTCATTGCCCCCCCCCCCACAAGAAATTTGAAATTGTTATTGACTATAGGTATTTTTATATAGAAAATGTTATAACATTTTGTGATGCTCATCAAGTTGAAGTTCCTAACAAGAAACCCCTTATTTTATGGGTAATGATCGTCATAAGAAATAAGATTGAGATATAGAACATCATTATAAAATAGATGTATTCTATTCTGCAATTAATTTGCAACTATCTTAGTTCAGTTTTAGATCCTTAGGAAAATTTTAAATCCTTTGATAATGAGAAAATCTGTAAGCTTGTTGAGAAATTTTATGCACATGATTTTTCCGAGCTAGAAAAAAAAAATTTGTCGTCCCAACTGTGATATTATCATTCAGATGTTTCATGAGATCCTAATTTTGGAAAAAATTCAGTTTATCCGAGTTTATCAGAAGTTAGTTGAAACTGGAAAAACAACAATATTTCCACTTGTTGATAGATTGATACGTCTTGTTTTGACACTTACTGTTTCAACATCATGTACAAATGGATCTTTTTCTGCAATGCAAGTTGTTAAGACTTCAGCTTTGAAACAAAATTGAAGATGATCTTCTCAGAAATTTATTAGTTGTATATATCAAGAGAAGTTGCTGAAAGAATCTCTGTTGATACAATAATAGATAAATTTGGTACTATAAAAAACGAAAAAATGTATTTAGATGATTTTTTATTATTTAAAGTTTATATAATATTCAATGAAGATTTTTTAAGTCTTATATTTTGCCCCCCAACAAGAAAATCCTGGATACGCCCCTATCCACACTTATGCAAACCAAACCGATTTGCACTTCACTTTTTGATTTTTTGTTTTCCCCCAAAGTTCATAATGCAGAAAGCGCGATATCCCTTCCTATGGGAGTGTCTTGGAACCTCAACCATTTACAACAAGCCATCAAAACCCCGTAGGAGAAATTTGTTGCGTTAAAATCACACACGCTTCTAAAGGCAACTGCACCTTATCGCTCAAATAATATAAGATTGAAGTCCCAGATTTTTGGATCCAAGGGACTAGAAAATTGTCTCTCTAGAAGTTGAATCATAGTTTCAGGCTAGAAGTTTCAAGGTTGTGTTGTTTTAGAGATTAAAATAGAAAATCCTTAGAATTTCAATGATGTGGGATCATCTCCCCTCGTTATTATATATGATAATTCTAGTCAATTATTGTGTCAACCGTACATTCTTATAATGCCGGCCCAACGCTAAGTTATTGCTAATTGTCCTACTTGATTATACTAACTAACAAGCATACATCATTGTAAGGTGATCAATAAAAGAAGACATCATGTGCATATATAGAAGTGTCCTATGTTTATTTCACCACCTAAGTGCATAGGAAGTTAGAAACATACAAGAATTCATCCTAAAGTCGTTAGTTAGGAGCGAGTTATTATTAATTCCCCTATGTTCATTCTCTCTTATGGTTTTGTAACTAATCCCTCTGATTATGAGCTAATCAATTACTAGTTATATGGTAAATTACTCAAGATGAACTATGTGCTTAAAAGAGAATCACAAATTGACAATAAACTGAATCTAAGAAATAAACATATATAATAAATTGTGGTTCAAATCATATATATCCTACATTGCAACCGTGAGAGAGGGGATTTAGCTACACATAATAATTAAATTACAAACCAAAATATCCTTAGTAGCTATAATCATCTAACATAAACGAAGAATAAATCTGACGTATATGAGCACTTCTCATTAGTTGTTGAGCGCCATATCTCTCTAGGGGTTTCTCGAGGCTATGTCAGTGTCAGCGACATAACCATGGCTTAGTCAGCATGGTCGTGGTGTTTTTTTCACGTTCCCTATTGGCAGTGCGGGTCGGCATGATCGTGGCTTAGGTAGCATGGTTGTGTTTGCTTTTTATACGTTAGGATGGGTGTATTCTTCTAATTTATTTCAGCACGACCGTGGCTTTGCATACAGCACGATCGTGGTCCTTCATCAACTCGTCTAAGACTTCCACGTTTAAATATTTCTCCTAAACCATTATCCTTCTAGGCTACCCGAGCTCACCCTACCTATATTTCACACCAGTTTGACCCCTTACTAAAGATCACATCCATCCCAATCCAAATCTTTTTCCGATATTTTGCAACCCTCCCCACAAATTGTCTCCTTCACTCAATAACCACTATCTCCACTTTCCTAAGAGAGTCCTGTTAAATTTGACAATATCCTAAACCCCAACCCCATTCCTCCTTAGGCTTACATATTGTCTCTCACTTTACCCATGGAATTTTCATCTCATCCTCACTCCCACCCAACAAAAATTCCTTTGCAAAATTTTATTTTGTTAGCCACAACTTGTAGGAATTTTCAAAAAAGAAAGATAAAATAGAGGGCTAGAGGACAACACTGAGTTCAAGCGGCAAAGACAACCGCCAAAAGACAGGTGCTTCATCTTTCAAGGGATCAAACTCGACCTTCTGCAGATTTTGAAGAGCTTATTCCCATGTTAGAATTTTCAAAGACAAACTCTACCTTTCTTGGATTAGCATTCTACCTCATAACCCTGCAGTTTAGGGTTGTGTTTGGATGAGGGATTGTAGAAATTCAAGGGATTTTAAATGCTAGGGAATTCAATTGAATCAATTGAATTCCCTTGAATTTCAAATTTTATTGTTTGGATAAAATGTTGAAATTCGCTCAATTGTAAAATTCTTTGTTTGGGTAATATAAATGAATTTCCTTCATTTAATTGTTTTTATCTTAATATAATCGACCGAAAACCCTAAAAATCAGCCCGACTCTCAAAAATAGACCGAAACCTTAAAAGTCGACATAAAAGCCTAAAAAGTGGCTGAAAAACTGAAAGTCGGCCGAAAACCCAAAAATCGGCTGAAAACCTAAAAATCAGTCGAAAACCCTAAAAATCGGCCCGACTCTCAATAATCAGCCGAAAACTCAAAAGTCGACACAAAACCCTAAAAAGCGGCCCAAAACCCTAAAACGGCAAGAAATCCCTAAAAATAGGCCGAAAACGTGAAACTCGACTCGAAACTCAAAAATCGTCCGAAAACCCTAAAAATTAGCCCGACTCGAAAAAATCGGCCGAAAACTCAAAAGTCGGCACAAACCCTAAAAATCGCCCCGACCCTAAAAAATTGACCGAAAACCCAAAAATCCCCAAAACCCAAAAATCGACTGGAAACTCAAAAATCGGTCGAAAACCCTCAAAATTGCCTGACTCTAAAAAATCGTCAGAAAACTCAAAAGTCGGCACAAAACCCTAAAAATCAGCCCGACACTCAAAAATTGACCTAAAAACCTAAAACATGACCTTTCGGGTTTTCGGCCGATTTTTAGGGGTTTGTGCCGAATTTCGAGTTTTCGGCCGATTTTTGAGAATCGAGCCCATTTTTAGGGTTTTGGGCCAACTTTCAGGTTTTCGGCCGATTTTTTAGTTTTCGGCCGATTTTTGGGTTTTGGGGATTTTTGAGTTTCGGGCCGAATTTCACGTTTTCGGCCGATTCTTAGGGTTATCGGCCAATTTTTAGGAATATGGGCCGATTTTGGGTTTTCGGTCAATTTTTTAGGGTCAGGGCGATTTTTAGGGTTTTGTGTCGACTTTTGAGTTTTCGGCCGATATTTGAGAGTCAGGTCGATTTTTAGGGTTATGGGCCGATTTTTGAGTTTCGAGTCGAGTTTCACGTTTTTTGAGTTTTGGGCCGATTTTTGAGTTTTGGGCCGATTTTTAGGGTTTTGGGCCGATTTTTGAGTTTTCGGCCGATTTTAGGGTTTTGGGTTGATTTTTGAGTTTCGGCCAAACTTTCACGTTTTCGGCCGATTCTTAGGGTTATCGGCCAATTTTTAGGGTTATGAGCCGATTTTGGATTTTCGGTCAATTTTTGTGTGTCAGGCCGATTTTTAGGGTTTTGTGCTGATTTTTGAGTTTTTTGCTGATTTTTAGGGTTTTGGGCCGATTTTAGAGTTTTGGGCCGAATTTTGAGTTTTGGGCCGATTTTTGAGTTTTCAGCCGAGTTTAGGGTTTTTGGGTCGATTTTTGAGTTTCATGCCGACTTTCACGTTTTCGGCCGATTCTTAGGGTTATCGGCAAATTTTTAGGGTTTTGTGCTGACTTTCGAGTTTTCAGCCGATTTTTGAGAGTCGGATCGATTTTTAGGGTTTTGGACCATCTTTCTGTTTTCGGCCGATTTTTGAGTGTCGGGCCAATTTTTAGGGTTTTGGGTCGATTTTTGAGTTTTTGGTTGACTTTCGAGTTTATGGCCGATTTTAGGGTTAGCCGAGATTAATTTTTTTTACTGAATTTAGATAGGGTTAAGGGAGAGATGAAGAATTTGAAATTCCTCCTATTTTGAGGTGATTTCAATTACCCTAAATCCTATTGAGTAAAATACCTCATTTAATTACTAGTAATTTGAGAAATATCCACATTAGATATCCAAACAAGGTATTTTAATTGAAGGGATTTGAAATACCCTCTAAAATTACATTCCCCTCAAATATTCCCCCATCCAAACACAATCTAGGAGTGTGGCAAAGTTTCTCACCACCCTTTCATTTTCCACTATCCTAGCTAATTTGCTTTTAAAAATAATTGACTTTCAACCCAAAGCCAGCTCAAATCACCTTAAAAATGCTCTTTTGGCTTAAAAAAAAAAACCTTAAAAATGCTCTTAATTGTGAAAATATTTTTCAGTGACATTTCACCTATAATAAGCAAGGTATCACGTAAACTGAATATGAAAAACTTCAGCACGTGTTGTTGCTCCCACCTTAAAACTTGTAAAACTCTTATGTTTTACCGCACCTTGCTCAAGCCCCACCCTTCCGTATTAGTTTTACCAATAATGAGTAAGGTCCTGTTTGGAAACACAGTTTAATTAAGCGGTTATGATCATAAGCTCTTTATTCATAAGCTATTTTAAAAAATATATTGAAATAAATGGAAAATAAGTTATATATAAACATATGTTTTTTTTCATAAGCTATCATGAGTAGCTTATAAAAATAAGCTCAAAACAGCAATTGGTAGGTCATAAGCTGTTTGTATAAGCTCTACTAAAGACTGACATAAGAGTTTATGCTATCAGATAAGCTCAAATAAGCTCTTTCAAACGGAGCATAAGTCTAGTAATAAAAAAGTTAGACTCTGTAAAAAAAAATATTTATTAGGAGGAACATACACTCATTTTCTAAATGGGTAGTGACATCTGTCAAAGCCAAAAAAAAAAAATCAGTTTTGTTGGATGTTAACTTTACAATTGTGATTTGAATGTCGTATGTAGTTAAAAATATTTAATGACATACCTTGATTTTGATTTTTGTTAATTTTTTTTTTTCATTACAGGTTCCAAGCTTTAGCTTTTCACATTTATAGCTAGCCGGTGCGGGTGAAAAGTTGACGACCACTTTAAAAATAAATATGTTCGCACCATCCAAAATGAATGGGCCACACTTGGGAAGTAAAGGGTCACATTGAATAAAGATAGATTTATAAACTATGAATATATAACCTCAAATGAAGACAAATATAAAATTTTACTAATTTTTATATTTATATCCGATCCTTTTTTTCAATTCAAATTAATTTTACTTTCTTTATATTTTATTTTTTGTATCACACTATTATATTTCCCACTTCTCCACTTCTATTCTTATTTCTCTCAATATGAAGGCGAGTTTAAGATGTAAATGAATTATTTCCTATAATTAATTTAATGAAAAGTAAAGAAAGATTAATATAAATAAAAGATAAAATAGTCTCTAACAATAAATATTGTTTCACATACTTCCATGTTGAACCTTTTAGTGATTACTCCCTCTGTTCCTATACACTTTAAGGTTGTTACACAAGTATTAAGACTTGTTTTATTAAAATTATAATCTAACTTCCTATTATACCCTTTATCTTTTTTATTAATTATAACTTTTCAATTTTCCTATCACTAATAAATGAAGGGTACAATTGGTAAAATATAATTAATGCTCTCTTGAACTTTGTAAAGTGGCAGATAATTTAGAACAAAATTACGCTAGAAATAATGTCAGTTATATAGGAACGGAGGAAGTACTACCAAGAACGGTTAGTACTACTTCTTCTTTTTTATTTAATTTGTCATTGCCCCAAATAAGGTGACACAATGCACATATGACTAATTCATGTAATACATATTAAACCTTCTTAAATTTGAAGTGGGTTCAAGTAGTTATAACTCTATCATAATATAAAGGGTGAATATAATTTTACTAATTCTCACGAGGTTTATATTACTCCAGTTGTATCCCCTATATTGAGTATATTATATAATATAAGATTTGAGGAGAAGTCAATGAAACCCTCGGGAAAAATAAGTGAAATATCTCCAATAAAATAAGGATAATTAATAGTATCTGTGAAATAATAGTATATAGATCACTGCATAATTAATGATAAATTTTAAGAAAAATTAATGTAATTTACTTAGATATAAATATTTTTGACTCAAATATACTACCTCCGGTCCTATTTATAAGCATGAAAGAGAAGAAAAATCTTGGTCCTTTTTATAAGAACTAAATGAAAGTTTGAGCTATATTAATTATTTTTTTCCAATGATGCCCTTATTCATTCTAACTTGTAAAATGTGTCTCATTAATTATTCTTTCTCTTTCTCACTTTCCAACACTAATAACAAAAGGTAATTTTGGAAGTTTATTTTGATTCAAGACATATTTAATGCAGTTTATCTAGTTTAACTACATTTCTTAAACTATATGAATTTTTTTTTATTACTTATAAATAGGATTCGAGGAGGGAGTAATTGTGTACTACTCATGAAATAAGAAATCAAGAGGCCAGGGATCCACACAATCCAAAGCATTTGAATGTGAGTGGCATACAAGGGTAGAGGCACGTCATCAAGTATAAGTATATAAGGTGATGAGTGCAAATTAAAAGTCATCACTTTAGTATAGCACCGTGTTGAAAGTCCATTGCACGTTTCATGCTTCCCAATTCCCACCAACAATCTCCATCGATTAAGCGTGTGTCAAACAACACCACCCACGTACTCGTGTGTGTGTTTCGGTTTTGCACATAAATACCCGATTCTTCGAGGGTACCAAAATAAATTGTCGGCGCTTTTTAATTTCTCCAAATTCCTAACACTTTCATTGCGTGCAACATCAAATCTCCACAATTTGCAAACTAGCCTAAAGGGAAATAAAAAATCACTCTTAATTCCACTTTTATATTAGAGATATAAGTGTGTGATATGTTAAAAAAAAGAGAGTTAAACCAAAAAAATATAGTGAAAATGAGAAGAAACATATTTTTATGTAAAAGTTGAACTTAGAAAGTAAAAACATGAATCTAGTAGGTATTAGGAAAAAAGAAGTTTGGACGGTTAAACTCTAGCATTGAACTTTGAATAACTAGTTAAATAATATAAATTTCATTTCTCATTACTATTTACCATATTCAAATTTTATTGTCAATAATATTGACTGCTGCGTGTAATTAACTATACATTGTTTTCCTTTTTTATGGGTATGTGTACATTCTTTCAAAAACATGCTTATTTTTGTGTTATTAGTAGGGACTCATCATACCTGTTTGACTGTTTCTATCTTAATAAATTTGATCTAACCGTCATGATTTATTCCTATATATATAATAATTATTTTCATAAGATACATATTTTATATATATATACACCCTCCGGTCACATATATAAGCAAAAAAGATATTTTAGATTCATTCATTTAATGAATGTATCTAACCATTAATAATGACTAGATACATTCATTAAATGAATGAACCTAAAATATGTGTTTTGCTTATATATGTGACCGGATGGTGTATATAGTTCTCTCTCTAAACTCTCTCTAACTTCTCTTCTCTCGACCTAGCGAATCCAAGGTTTGGTCGGGGTGGCCGCCGTGCCGCTTCCTCGAGCGGCGACAACCCTCTCTCCCTCTCTTCTCTTGCTTTAGCTTCTCTATTTGCCTTTCGGTTTCCCTCCCACCTGTCGTGCTTTTTCTGGCGCAACGATGTTTCTTGACGTCGTTGAGAACACCGTCGTGGGTTGTTGTGCTCCCCGGGTCCTTTGCTCTCTGGTCTCCAGCGTCTCCATTTGCTCCTCCTTTACGGTGCTAGCTCTAATAAGGTTTTGGTCTACTCAGATTTTCAGATCTGTGGTGACTGGTGGGTTTTGTTTGGGTGTTTTCTCAAATCTGCCTTGGAGGTGTTTGCGGTGGTTGTGGAGTGGTCGGGTTCAGGATATCGCTGGGGTGTAGTGTGGCTCGTGCGTAGTGATTTGAGGCTGTTTCTTTCCGTATGTCGGCGTCCTTGGTCGTGTTCTGGTCTGTTTTCCTCCTTCACTATGCGGTTCGCGACTGGGTCTTGTGGTGGAAGCCTTGGTGTGACAGGGATCTTGTGCTGGAATGGGTCAGTGGTGATGGGTTCGCTGGCATTGCGGCGCTTCTTTCTGCTCCTTTTGCTTTTGTTCAGGTGAAGCATGGTGGAATCGGGTTGGTGCTGAGCCTGGTGGGTCGTTTTGGTGGGGCTCAAATTCTGATCCGTCTTTGCTACTCCTTGTCCCTTCGGTTTTTGCTGCTCTTTGCTGTGTTTCGTCCTTTGAAGTCGGGTTTGGATCTATTTTGATCGACCATGTGGCTTTACTTTCCTCGTCGGAGGCCATGGTTGGGTTGGGGATTTTAGTCTTTGTTTTTTGTCCTTTTTTTCCTTCTATTTATTGTTTTTCTCTCAGGGCATGTAGCTTTCTGGCAACGGTTGATTGGGTGTTTGGTTGAGGTTTTTGGATTGCACTATTGGTTGTGCAGGCGTAAGGGTTTTCCAGTGGGTTTTGGTAAGGTGTTTGTTGGTTTCTTAGAGGTTTTTGAGAGAGTTTTTTGCTGTGATGGTTGAGTTTTTGTCGTTCTTTTGGTTGACCAGGTTACTGTATCCTTGTTGTTGATAGGAGTTATTTCTCCATATTTTCATATATTTATAATATATTTCTCTTTTCTAAAATATATATGTATATATATATTTAATATGTTTTCTTATTAATTAAAATTCATATATGTCTCACTAACCCGGTCCAATGAGAGAGCTAACATTAATCTAATGGGAAGAGGGCAAATAAAAAATGTAATTCTTCAATGTTTTGAAACAAAAAATTATATTTATTCAATGTTTTGAAACTAAATTATATTTATAAAAGTTAAGTTGTTTTAAAATCACTCTCCTCTCTGCCCGAATTAAGGATATAGTTCAAGTAGTAAGAGTTAAGAATCAAATTCTCAACCTTTTGCTTAAATGATGAAGTGTTGCAAATTTTTATTGTAGACACATATGCTTTAATAATTGAAATCATATATATCTTTGGTGTTTGTAAAACTATTCTTCAAAACCTATATTTATTTCTTGATGGTGTAATTCATTCGTTATTAACATAACGTTCGAAAAAAAAACTTAGTATATAGGTACAAATTATAAGTATAGCAAGTAATCCTTGAACTTGCATGTAAAACCAGGTAACAAGATTTTGACCGTTAAAAAAAACAGGACGTACGTAGAAGAAAGTCAGAAGACAATATGAAATCTTTCTTTTTACAAGTTAATTTGAAGTAATGCTAGACCGTACAACGTAATACACAAGTATGTAATATGTTCACAGCTAGCTGCATTTAATCGATGATCTATCAGTTAGAGCTAGCTAGCATTGAATAACTACTATACAAAATAATTGTTGTTCACTCGTGGCAGAGAAATGAAGAACTGTTCCTTTATCATTGAAAATCAACCTCATTGAAGGGAAAAAATAAGGGCCCCCCTTGATCATGTTAATTATTAACTATCTATACATGATCTCTCTCTTAACTATATTCTCACTACACTACTCACCAGCCGCAACAGGGGAAAGAAAAGGGACCCAACCGACCACATAAACAAAAAGAAATACGAAATATGAATTTATTTTTGGTCAAATCCTCGCCTAACATGCCTTTTTGGTCTTCTTTCGTGCACCCTCCTTTCTCCACTTCATATAAAACTCCACTGTGCCCCCCTTACCTTGTTTCATCAAACAACTCAATTCAAGACCTTAACTCTTTTCTCTCTCCATTTTCTCCCTCTCACCGGCCATGGCTTCTTCTGCCACACATCTACCCAACACAAATCCTCACATTACATTCTCACAAAGCTTCCGTCCAATTAAGTCTCATCCCTTTGGTCAGGTTTCACTGCCTAATAGAAACAATGACTTGTCTCCCTCTAAGCACTCAATAGTAGCTTCTGGTTCTGCATTAGGAATCACCTCCACCCTTGCTATTACTCTTACCAACAATAACACTACTCTCTCACAACCTCCCGTGAGACAGGTTCAACCAGCCGTTATAGTAAATCAACCTTGGTTACCCGGTAATCAAGGTTTTGGCAACCATGCGAACCAGCTTAATGTTGGCGATCCTAGAAAACATGCACCACCCCTTCAGGGTAGGCAGGTACAACCAGCTGTTGATGTAGCAAATCAACCTTGGTTACCAGGGAACCAAGAACCCTGGTTACCGGGGAACCAAGGTTTAGTTAACGAGGCGAACCAGCCGAATGCTGAGGATGCGAGAAAACATGCACTGCCACCATCGACTACTTGCCTAGCCAAACTATGGAGGGAGATTCAAGGGTGCAACAACTGGGAGAATCTTCTAGACCCTCTACACCCTCTTCTCCGGCAAGAGATCATTCGCTATGGCGAGTTTGTCTCAGCCTCTTACAAGGCCTTTGATCTTGATCCAACCTCCAAACGGTACTTGAACTGCAAGTACGGAAAAAAAAATATGTTAAGTGAAGTGGGAATGGAGAATTCTGGCTATGAAGTCACCAAGTACATCTACGCCACCCCTGACATCAACATTCCCATCACAAACTCTTCTTCCATTAATTCTGGTCGGTGGGTTGGTTATGTGGCAGTTTCATCAGATGAAGCTGTGAAAAGACTTGGAAGAAGAGACATAGTTGTAACTTTCAGAGGAACAGTGACGAATCAAGAGTGGATCTCAAACTTGATGAGTTCCTTGACACCAGCCATGCTTGATCCTCACAATCCACAACCCCATGTGAAGGTGGAGTCTGGTTTTCTCTCCCTATACACCTCTGATGAAAGCTCTTCAAAGTTTGGACTTCAAAGTTGCAGGGAGCAGCTTCTTTGTGAAGTGTCAAGGTTGATGAAGAAACACAAAGGGGAGAGAGTAAGCATATCCTTGGCTGGTCATAGCATGGGAAGTGCTTTGGCTATTTTGCTTGCATATGACATAGCTGAGCTTGGGTTGAACAAAAAGAACCCAAATAGTACTGAGACGGTTTCTGTCATGAACCAATTATCGCAAACAGTTCCGATCACTGTTTTCTCCTTCGGGGGACCAAGGGTGGGTAACTCAGAGTTCAAAGAGAGGTGTGAGGAGCTTGGTGTGAAGGTGCTAAGAATAGCAAATGTTAATGACCCCATCACAAAGCTACCTGGAGTTTTCATGAATGAGAATTTTAGGGTTTTGGGTGGGAGGTATGAATTTCCTTGGAGTTGTTCTTGTTATGCACATGTGGGTGTTGAGTTAGTTCTTGATTTCTTCAATGTCCAGAACCCTTCTTGTGTTCATGACTTGGATAGCTATATTGGCCTTCTTAGATGCCCTAATAGTAAAAACAAGGTTGAAGTGATGATGCAGTCTCAAAGGGAAGGAGTGAACTTTTTGGTGGAGAAAGCAAGGGAGTTGTTTCTCTTGAGCTATAACAACATGAAAGTCTTGCCCCAAGGAAATCACCTGCACCATGGTTTGCTGAGTTCATTCTCAATGGATATATTAAGTTCTTGGAGTGATGAATTGCTTTTTGGCCTAGTTCTTTTGTTGTTGTAATTAAGTAGATGATATTCTAAGTATATATAGAAGTGAAGAATCATCAATAAACTGAAGAGTGAAGGCTGAATTGTAGACTAATACAAGTATGTATGTAAATCCTTGTAAAATGTAGATAGAGCTTCCAAATTAACTTATAATATAATTAGTGTTGTAGAGTGATATTTCTTTGAATTCTTTGTTTCTAAATTGCAACATATAGCTATATGGTGTGCAATTAATCGATGATCTCTACATGTAAGTCAATTTTACAGTAAAATTTCAACCCAGTCTCTACAGCTCACTCGTTTTCTCTCATCATATGGAGTGAGGAATCAGATATGTGAACTGAATATCTCTCCATTGTTGTTGAAAAATAAAAAGTGTACATGCATGAACATAACCGGGATAGGGCCAGGCATCATCATTAATATCACCAACAAGTGGTTCGGTTGGAAGTAAGGGTGAAATGAAAACTCACTCTTTTCATTTATATTTAGATTCCTTAAATACAAGAAATTCATAACTAGCAATATATTGATGAATATGAAGATAAATCACAAACAAAATTACCCATAACTATTCATGTAATTAAAACTCATAGTTGTTAACTTGTTATAAGCAATGCAATGAGAAGAGGGAGAAGAAGTAAAAGGAAAGCAGAAATACACTAGGGTTTACATTGTGAACTACTGATTAATTAAAAGATAAAATACTTACTCATACATATAGTAATGGAAAGACTCCTAATCCTAATTAAATAGTGAAACAAATCAATCTAAACAATAATCTAAATTACCTAAAATAAGATCAAGATATGATAAGATACTCTAAGATATAACCAAAATATATCATATGATGCTTACCAAAAACAATCATATGATCGATATTTTTCCATATTCTAACACTCCATCTCCTTTAAGCATGTTACAAATATACCCTTTAAAAAAAGAATAACTAATGACAGTGCATTACCATACCATTTTCATAAAGAAGAGGAGAAACCAAAAGAGAAGAATATATAGAAACTATTGTCATTGCGCACCACTGATATGCGCCTCCATCAAGATCAACTCAGTTCAGAGATACCAAACCTCTATCACGAACACAACATAGGTAATGGTCCTATTTTTAAGCTCAAGAACACCATAACAGGTATTCTAGAGAAACATAATGAGAGAGGTTAGAGGGCGGTGGTTGTCAGAGTTGCAGTCGTTGGGACCCATGGGAAAGGCGCGACCTTGCGCTGTTGCCAACCAAAGATCACCTCTGCAGTGAACCTTGTGCCATATAGGGAGAAGGGCATGGCCTAGCATTGCCACGAGAAAAAGGGTTTTAAAACAAACATTGCATCGCCTTGAGTAAAGGAAGGGAGAGAAAGGGGACGCTGGCCTTGCGTCGCCAGAGAAGCTGGCATTGGTGCCATCGAGCGTCGCCCGAATAGTACCATAGTGCTTGGAAGTCATTGTCAAGGAAATAAAATGGGTGAATAAGCAAAGAGAAAGAGACATTTATTCTTTGGGGAGAAGGGATCGAACCTCCACTGTAGAGTTAGATTCACGAAAGTTGTGCCCAGGATCTATCCGCTCTTGATACCATGTTAAGATAAGCAATACAAAGAAATTAGAGGGAGAAGAAGAGAAGGGGAGCATAAGTGCGCTAGGGATCTATATTGTGAATAATTGATTAATTAAAAGATAAAATAATTACCTCTATTTATAGCAATGAGTAGACTCCTAATCTTTATTAAATAAGGAAACAAATCAATCTAAGCAATAATCTAAATTGCCTAAAATAAGATCAAGTTATGATAAGATACTCTAAGATGTGATCAAGATATTTTAAGATATATTTTTCATGTTCTAACAATAACAATAGGAATTCTAATAGATTATAAGAAATTTTGGTAATAAATATCGTGTCATATTCTCAACACGGTCCGAGTCTTGTGTGTGAGGAAAAACCTTTCTACAAGAGCTAACCTCACCATGGTTATGAATGATTTTAATTCAAAGAAGAATCTTTAAGGTCTGATAGTGCAACCCTCACCCTTAAGTTAGTTTTTGACGTAGAGTTAGTCTTAGCTCAAATTTAAATATAGTCTATCATGGATCTGTTTATTGGAGACCAGTTATATATGGGTCACCCACCGATGTTCAATCAAGCTTCATATGTCTAGTCCTTATTGTGAATGAGTGTGCTGAGAAGTCTAACATTGACTGAAAACATGACCGAATAAATTATTATATAGTTGATAGTGCAACCCTCATCTCTTAAACTATCTTTTGGGTAGAGGTAGATCTACCCCAAATTCTAATTAAATTAGTTTTTGGGTAAAGATAGACCGAACCCAAATGAGGCTACTTCTACCTGCATGCCCAAAAATAAATAAACCCCAAATCAATCGGATATTTTATTAAGCTAAATTTTCGTTGTCCAAGAAAGTAGGAAGGTAATTATGATCTCCTTCCTTAAACTCTTATTCAATTTCCGTTGCTTAGTTCCACGAAGGCAATTGGCTTTATTTAATTTGAAGGATCTATATGCTTGGTCGTTTGATTTTTGAATGTTTTTCGGAAATTATGCTTGAACGTTTGCTTTACAATACTCATCACATGTTTCATGTCAAAAGACTTTCATGGTAGCATGTTTACAGGGGACTAGAAATTATTCTTGGATCTCCACCTGGAAACTTGTGTTTAAGGTTTTACATTATTTATTTGTCAAATAATAATATTCCACGATATGCTTTTGGAGGAAAATTTGTATGCCTCGTAAGGCAATATTCAGAGTCCTTAAATGTGAAAACATAATTTTGATCATGCTTATAATTGCTGAAACAATGTCAATGTCAATTATTTTTGGTACGCCGAATTTTATTAGTCAATGTTAGTAACGTACAAAAGAATACTAATCTCCAATACTCTTGATATCAATTTTATAAAAGTCTACTAATCTTCATATACTCTTCATATCAATTTTACAGTTTTTTTATATATGGCGTAATCCGTGTCATTTATTTGGCTTTTCTACCTGCGTGCGGTTTTTTTTAATCAATGCACCTTTTATTCTATTTTTTTTTATAATAATGGGGAATCTATGCACCTTTTAGAAGCAAATAAGTTTTAATAAATTCATTGTCACTTAACATAATACGTGTGTTTGATCATAACATATATAGTTAATTTTAGGATCAGTCATGATTGGCATTTAGGATTTGCTTGAGATTACTTGTATTCTTTACATTCCCTCACATTAAGTTATTAATGCACTTAGCTTGCATTCCCAGAACTAGAATATAATATTTTGGTTAAGCTAGATTTTCTTCTAGAAAATGTGAGGGATGTTTCTCTTCTTGAGATGTGGCGGTGCATATAGTGGTCAATGAGGTGGAGAGTACGGAGCATTAATGAAAAAAATTATGATCCTCTCATTATGTGTCATTATGGGAAGTTTTTAGGAGTGCACATAAATTGAGTTGGATGGATTTATAGATTAATCATAATCTGAACCAATTAAAATTATTTGAGTTGAATTGGGTTGAATTTCTTGAGTTTTCACCATCAGACCCGAACCAACTCAATCCGATGATCTTCTGGTTGGTTCGGATGGGTTAATTGGATCACTATATTAAAATAATAATAAATATGAAATATTGAAAAAAATATTAAAACTTCAAAAAAAATTAGAAAAAATTGGTAACTAGGTTATGGTACAAAATAACATAAAAAAGACACATAACATTGTACTAAATAGCATGAAATAGTATTTCATAAATGACATATAGTCAAATACCATAAAAACAACTGCGGCAATGGAATCAAGTTAATCAATACGACAATGTCATGATACTTAGAATTTAATTGTCTACATTCTCCAACATGCCAAATAAAATTGAAACAAAAAGTGAAGAATGTGAAAAGTGAAGCTGTGAAATAAAATAAGGGGTTTAGAATTTACATGTATGTTAGGTAAAATTATTAAAAATATATAAATAATATATTATTATTGTATGTTTGAATTTCGGGTTGGCCGGGTTGGGTAGATTGTTCTTAAATCCGATATCCGATCCGAAGTTGATTGGATTGTAATAAAATTCGTCTGGTTGACCCGTTAGCCCAATCCGCCCCGCATTTTTTTTCCCATTGGATCGGGCGGGTTCATTGGATCTACCCGGCCCATGTGCACCCCTAGAAGTTTTTGTATTTATCGCTTCCTTTATATGTGTTAAATACGCGTAGCTCTTTAAATATTTATTAAGAGAGAGGCTGACACAATATTTCACATGACATTGTCATGTCACATGAGAGGATCCAAATTCATGAAAAAGACACTCTAATGTTTAAGTTAGTTTAATATAAGAGAGAGACTCTCAAAGTCTAGAAAAGCAATATGCGAGCAAAATGAATAATGCTAAGGTGAACTTAACTTTTGGTCTTTGTATAAGAGGGGAAGTTTGAAAATGGTCCCTCGTCATAGCAAAGTTTGGATTTAGTCCTAATTTTTGGGAAACAATCCAGTTTGGTCTTCGTCCAAGTGGTTCCTCCAGCTAACTTGCCATTTTCACCATTGCGCTTGATAGAAGAATCTGGAATCGGGAAAAGAGAGAGAGAGAGAGAGAGAGAGAGAGAGAGAGAGAGAGAGAGAGAGAGAGAGAGAGGAAGAGAGAGAAACAGAAACTGAATTGTATTGCTTAATCAGTTACAGTGGAGAAGCTCTCCTTATATATGTGTACCTAGCTTGCAAAGCAAGCTTCTAATCCTAACTGAATCCTAACAGATCCATAGCTGTCATAACTGCCATGTGTCCAGCTGGCACTGCTCACAACTATTACACTAACTCGATATTTTCATATCATATACACTTATACACCCCCGCAAACTGAAGGTGGGACAAGCTTCAGCTTGTCAACCACATTTAGTTTGTCCCTTAAAAATAGAAACCTAGTTGGAGACAAAGCTTTAGTGAGGATGTCAACTCTTTGATGCTCTGAGGACACATGATGCACCACCAAACTCTTATTCTGCACCTTCTCTCGAACAAAAAATATGTCCATCTCCATGTGTTTTGTTCTGGTGTGGAGAATAGGGTTATGAGTAAGCAGAACAGTGCTCATATTATCACATAGAACTGTAGGAACTTGAAAGGGAATGTTTAACTCAGTGAGCAGTGATTGGACCCATAAAAGCTCAGCTGTGGTGTTGGCTAAACTCCTGTATTCAGCTTCAGTACTTGATCTGGCCACTAGAGTTTGCTTCTTGGCTGTCCAAGAGATCAAGTTGCAGCCAAGAAAAACACACGAACCAGAAGTTGATCTTATATCATCAGGGTCAGCACCCCAATCTGCATCACAGTAGACTACAAGGGGAAGAAGCTGAGCCAAATTACAAGGTTGGAGCAGCAGACCATGAGTAATAGTCCCTTTCAAATATCTGAGGATGCGCTTGACAGCCTTCCAATGCTCTTCATGAGGGTCAGCCATAAATTGACACACTTTATTAACTGCAAATGATATCTCAGGTCTGGTAATGGTAGCATATTGAAGTGCCCCCACAACACTTCTGTAGAGAGAAGAATCAGTCATAATAGTGCCCCCATGTTTAGACAACTTGCAACCATGTTGCATAGGTGTAGAGATGCCCACTGCATCTGCCATGCCAGCTTTGATCAACAAATCACTGATGTACTTTGACTGATTAAGGAACAGATTTCCATTAGATAGATGAGAAACTTGAACACCCAAAAAATAGTCTAACTGCCCTAGTTGTTTGAGAGCAAAAGTAGAGTGAAGCTTGGTGATGAGCTGCTGAATGAGAGGCATGGAGGGACCAGTAAGAATGATATCATCTACGTAGATAAGCATATAAATGCAACCTTGTGGAGTTGTACAGGTGAAAAGAGAAGGATCACACTTGCTGGCAGTGAAACCATATTGCAAGAGAGCCTCTTTGAGCCTTTGGAACCAAGCCCTCGGGGCTTGCTTCAGACCATACAAAGCTTTGTGAAGCTTGCAAACCATGGACTTATCACCTTGTTCAAAACCAGGTGGTTGAGACATGTAAACCTCCTCCTCTAAAACCCCATTTAGAAAAGCATTGTTCACATCTAGTTGCTGGAGTGCCCAACCCTTAGAGATTGCCAAAGACAGAATAAGTCTCACAGTTATAGGTTTAATCACAGGAGAAAAAGTTTTTGAATAGTCAAACCCTTGGACTTGACTATATCCCTTTGCTACAAGCCTGGCCTTGTATTTGTTGATTGTGCCATCAGGATTCTCCTTTATTCTAAATATCCATTTGCATCCCACTGCATTTCTGTTGGGTGGTAAAGAAACCAAGGACCAAGTTCCATTGTGCATGAGAGCACTATACTCCTCTTGCATTGCTTTGTACCATTTAGCATCCTTAAGTGCTTGTCTCACTGTTGTAGGTTCTATGTGTGTCATAAGCAAGGTAGGCTGAAGCCTAGGCTTTACTATTACAGATTTGGATCTGGTTTGCATGGCATGTGTGTTTTGAGGAGGTTGATCTGCAGAGGCAGGTGCTGCTACAGAAACTAGGCTAAGAACAGGAGCAGCTGCAGAGGAATGTGCTGAAGCACTTTCTGGCATAGTCTGTACTGAAGCAGTCTTTGAGGAATGAGCTGAGGCATTATCTGGCAGTGACTGAACTGAAACTGAAGCAGTTGAAGAAGAATGCTCTTGGTGGTGATGCCTTGACCCATGATCAGGTGAGGAATGAACATGAGAAATATGTGTTTGTGGAGTTTCTGAATCAGAAACTGTTGGAGATGTAGGCACAACTTGAACTGGATTGACAAGAGGAATTTGTGAGGAGGGACTATACAAATCTGAAAGGGATGAAGAAGAGGATTCTTCTGGAAACAGTTCTGGAAAAGGAAACCTGTGCTCATGAAACAAGACATCCCTAGAAACATAAATTCTACCAGTGGAATCCATACATTTATATCCTTTATGACTAGAAGAATAGCCTAAGAAAACACACTCCTTTGAATGAAGAGACAACTTATTAGAGTTATAAGGTCTCAAAAATGGAAAACATGCAGAACCAAAGATTTTAAGACTAGAATAATCTGGTGTCTGTCCATACAACCTAGAATAAGGGCTATGACCCTGTAGAGCAGCAGTAGGCATTCGATTAATGAGATAAGTGGCTGTGAGAAAAGCATGATCCTAATAGGAGAGAGGAATCTTAGCATGGGAAAGCAAAGTAAGGCCAGTTTCAACTATGTGCCTGTGTTTCCTTTCTACACTACCATTTTGATGGTGTGTATGAGGACAGGTCAGTCTATGAACAATGCCTTTTTGAGCAAAAATAGAAGTCAAAGGCTTAAATTCAGTACCTCCATCTATTTGGACACTTTTAAGTTTGTGACCAAACTACAACTCAATCATAGCATGAAAATTAAGGAAAGTAGCAGTGGTATCTGACTTCTTTTTCAAAGGAAATATCCAGGTGAATCTAGTAAAAGCATCCACACAAGTAAGGAAATATGAAAAACCACATGAGGATTCCTGAGGAGATGGTCCCCATAGGTCAGCAAACACTAATTCAAAAGGCAGTGAATAAGTGGTAGTAGAAACAGTAGAAGGTAATCTGTGAGATTTACCTAGACAACATGCCTTACAAAAAGAAAATATGCTTTTATTACTTGGTACTGGTATATTACAAAGGGACAAAGCTTGTTTAAGAGATTCATGATGGGGATGACCCATCCTATAATGCCACAAATCATACAAGGAATTACTATTACTACTGCCACTAATACAGGAATCATTTTCCTTATTACTAGACTGTAGAACAGAAGAATTAGAAGAAGAACTAGCACTAGTAGCTAAAACAGCCTGATGAAAATTTGCAGAAGCAGACTTGGTGAGAGAACTTTGAGAAGACAACAAGGCAGCTTGAGTAAGAGGGCCATCAAAGGAGTAAAGGCCATCCTCCCCCACACTGCCCATGAGTAAGAGCTCAGATGTGTCCTGATGACGAACGCAGCAATAATTGGCATGAAAAGAGAAAAACACATTATTATCCTTAGCAAATCAACTAACAGAAACTAAATTTTTGGTAATAGCAGGGACAAGAAGAAGATTTCAAAGAACTAGAACAGCCTTAGGATTAAAAACAGAGGTTAGAGAGGCAGAACCTATGGATTGGATGGGCAATCCTTGTCCATTCCCCATGTAGATCTGATCTGGTGCACTCATTGGAATGTTATCCACAAGAACTGCTGAATTGTTGGTCACATGGTGAGTTGCACCTGAATCTGGGAACCACTGCACAGAAGATGCCGAAGTTGAAGGTGCTTGTGCTGGAACAGTAGCCATCATGGCCTGTGGAGCAGCTCCAAGTAATCGTGGAGATGATGCAGCTGGTGGCCTTGGTGTAGGTTGTGATGCTGCTGGTGAAGCATGTTGATTGTAGAAGGAAGGTCTGAAACCAGGATATTGGAAAGGAAACCCAGAACTGGTAGCAACATGATGATTCCATGAACCTGGTGAAGAAGGCATTCCAATTGGTGAAGGAGCACACCAAGGTTGGGGCCACTGTGGAACAATTCCAGACATTGAAGCTCCCATAGCAGTGTATGGTCCAAAACCCCCAATTTGAGAGCCAGGAATCCCTAAATTGGGATAAGAGCCAAAAGCCCCAAATTGAGTGGCTGGAACCCTAAATTCGAACCAGAGGATAAAATGCCAGAATTGAGATAACCAGGAATTGAATTTGACGGCGAATTAGGAATTGAAGCTGGTTTCGACCAGCATGAAGCTAGATCATGGCCAAACTTGTTGCAGTAGGAACACTGGAGATTACTGCGCCCGCGACCACGCCCGCGCCCATAGCTTCCAGTATAACCGCCATCATTACGCTCACTAGCATCCTTGGTTTGCGCGTCTGATGTCGCGCCAGTAGGCGGTGTCCACACCGACGGTGGTGGAGCGGGTGGTGGAGCGGTGGTCGACGGCGGTGGCTGAGACCACTGAGAAGAAGTTTGCGATTGCTGAGGCGTTAGAACGGAAGGCACAACTTGAGCGATGAATGCAGAAGCAGTGGATTCAGAAAGTTGCTTCTTCTTCATCCTCTCCAAGCGAGCCTCATGAGCGATTATCATAGCTTCCACCTCTGAAATCGTGAAACAGGAGTCACGACTGTAAACCACCGTCATAAGAGCGTTATATTCATCAGGAAGTCCATCAAAGATGGCTTCAAGTTGATCACGAAATTGAACAGGCTCTCCTATGGAGGAAAGCGTGTTCACAAGAGTCTTGATCTGCTTCAGATAATCTGATGCAGTCTTGGTTCCCTTCGAAACAATCTTCAGTTCTGACCGCAACTGTGCAGATTGTGCTCTGAGACGAGCATTGAAGAAGGTGTGAACCTCTTCCCAAATCTGCCATGAATGCCTGCACTGAATCACAGTAGGCAGTAGAGATGGTGACAAAGTAGAAAGCAACCACGAGAAGAGAGTTGAATCTTGTTGTTCCCACTCAGTATATGCTGGATTTTCATTCTCTGCTACTTGATCTTCTGCAGTGAGAAAACGAACTGGAATCTGTGGTGGATTTTGCACAAACTTCTGCAATTTGTGAGATCTGATCACTCCTTCAACAAGTTGCTTCCACGAATAGAAATTTGTATCATCAAGTTTGATGATTGCATAAGAAAGAGGTTTCTCATGTGCAGAAGAAGAGAGAAGTGAGGAAGATGATGTTTCTGCCATGGATCTGGATCTTCAAGCTCTGATACCATGATAGAAGAATCTGGAATCGGGAAAAGAGAGAGAGAGAGAGAGAGAGAGAGAGGAAGAGAGAGAAACAGAAACTGAATTGTATTGCTTAATCAGTTACAGTGGAGAAGCTCTCCTTATATATGTGTACCTAGCTTGCAAAGCAAGCTTCTAATCCTAACTGAATCCTAACAGATTCATAGCTGTCATAACTGCCATGTGTCCAGCTGGCACTGCTCACAACTATTACACTAACTCGATATTTTCATATCATATACACTTATAGCGCTTATGTGGAACTGTCACATTTTAAATAAGGATGATGTGGAATATTTGTTTTCTTTTTCTTTAAATTTCATCTTTTTCACATCAAATTACCCCATTAATACCTAACCTCAAATTAACTAACTCACAAACTTTTGTTTAGAAAATAAAAGAGATTTATTGAATTTCATAAGAAACATGAGAAAAATTCTCTCATAAAGAGCTAGAAAAAAAAACCTCTTGCCCCCTCCTTTTTCTCTTCATCCCTTCTTCTTCATCACAGCTCCCATCTTCGCTCTCTCCTTTTCCTCCCTCCTTTTCTTCCTCATTTCCCTCTTTTCTCTTAAACCCAATAACCTAAATCTCATAATAGAAGCAAGTGTAGAGTTTTTTTTTTAGTTCTTCAATCGCCGATACCACCACCCCTCCTTTCTCTCATGCATCTCATCCACACTGACACTACCACCCCTTCTTTCTCTCATGCATATCATCCTTGGACGAAATTCACTTGTGTGTGTCGTTTGAGTGTTGAATCACATGACCTATGCAAATTTATGAGGAAGTTGGGGAAGCAGTGTTTGATCCTCTATCTATGTTTGAGCTTCGATCTAAACCTTGATATGTGTTGGTGCCTCGGTTGTTACTTCCTTTTGGAAAGATAACGTCAAGCCTACGCAATAAGACTTGGCAGACGACCTTTGTTCCCTTTAAACAAATATCTGATTTGAGATTCCATCTGGGGTGGCTCTAAGAAGGTTCCATCTACAGAGTTGGTGGAGAAGGTAGGCGGGCCTCATCCAAGTCCCTATCAGAGGTTCTATGATGAAGATGAAAAGGAAGAGATGAAGATGATGATTAAACATTTTTTTTCTTAACTATGATACTTTGTAATTAATAGATTTTATTTAATTTGATTGATGATTGTACAAGTAGAAAAATGATTAAAAATTAAATTAAAAATTCCACAGAAGCTTCGTTTAACACCTGTCACTGCTACATCACTCCAGCGAGACCACTTTCCAAAGTCACCGGACTACTACCTTTGGTAGGGACTAAAATTGGGTAGTTTTCCAAAAATTAGGGACTTAATCCAACCTTTACTTTAACGAAGGAAATTTTTCAAACTTTAACTATTATACAAGGACCAAAAGCTTATTTAACTCTAATGTTAATTAAGTTATAGAAGGATTAAACTAGCTGTATTTATAGAGTTTGTTATGAGTAATGAGAAATGTGTGGAACTTCTGAATCATTCAATCTAACACCTTTATAGAATTTGTTGTAATGTTTGTCATGTTTATAGGCATGCTAATCCCTTAATTAGTTGATAGCTTGGCGAAAGAAAACTCCCTACAGAGGTGCCATTTTGGGTTTCTTGTATTTTGAAAACTATAACGTACAAATTTATCCCCATTTACATGGATGGATTTCTATTGTTTGAAAAAACATTTGTTTGATCAGCTAATTGGTTGAATGAGATAAGATTTTATTTTGGTCTTCTTGACCGACCTACCCGGTGTTCATCACTTTGTTGAGAGCTATTCAGACTGACTAGGACGATAATGAAACAAGCGATCATTTGGGCCGGTCAAAACACTAACGTAGCTAGCTAATTACTCTAGCAAATACATGCGTACTTCGTGGTCATGTAATTATGACTTCAAATTAATTACACTAAAAACGTCTGTATATTGGACTATTATATTCTGTTTGGATGTGTATGGATGAAAATGAGAGGAAATAATATAAAATGAAAGAATACAAGAGGAAAGATTATAAGAGAGAAATGAGATAATTTATAAGTTAATTGAATGAAAATAAAAATAATGTAGAATAAAAGAAAAAGTAAAAGCAGCATACTTGCGCCGACACGCTCTGAAATTCGTGGCTGGCCTTTAGGGTGTTTGGCGATGGCAGAACAGCATGATCTTCGACGAGCGTCCTTGGTCTTTGCAGGTGGTGTGGCATAGCATTTACCACGTCTATGACGATTTTGCGAGGTTCCTGCAGCTTCTACGGTACATGGAGGGGACTTCTATGCTTAGTCATCGATGGACTCCTCCGCCGGAAAGCTTCGTGAAGTTGAACACGGATGGTAGCTTCAAGGAGCGAGATAGTTATATGGGAGGTGGTGGTTTGATCTGTGATGTGCTTGGGAACTTCTTGGTGGGCTTTACAGGCCATGAGGTTGAGGGGAGCTCGTTCTTAGCAGAGGCGCTAGCGCTGCGTCAGGGGTTGTGCCTCGAATAGAACCGTGGGTTCATGCAGTTATTTTGTGTGATAGGCTGCGCTGAGTTAGCTTCAGTTCTGGAGGATGGTATGAGCCTAAGAGTTCATGTGGATGGTCACATTCTTCGTGACATTTGAGACCTGCTTGACATGAATTGGAGGACCGTCGGGAAGGGATTGATGTTGCAGATTGGCTTGCTAGGAGGGGGCTTACTCGCCCGCATCTAGTCGTGGTGGTTTGATCTGTGATGGATAAAGTTAAGGACCATTAGCTTAGCTGGTGTTTCCATTAATTGCGTGACTAGCGCTTGTGATAGCTAGGGGAGAAAGCAGTAATTTTGTGGCACTTGGCCATCTCATTGGAAATGGATATTTAGGAAAATTTAAATAAAAAATGTTACTCTATATGAATAAACAATCTCCAGAACATGTTGTCTCCCTCGTTACCTCCACGTATGGCAGCAAGCCAGCAACTCACTGGTTTCCAACTATGGAAGGGAGTAGGGGTGGATCCAGACATTATATATTGATGTGGCTAAACATAAGAGATATTATAAACTAAAATATAAAGTAGAAATTATATTAGGTAGCAAGCAAGAAGTAGCTATAATCTCACATGAAAAGCACAAAAGTTTATTCAACCATGAAAAGTTAAGACTAGTTTGCGCAGTAAAAATGACAAATTTTGCTTCTTTGGGAGAAAACATTACAATGCTGCTAATTTAACATTCCAAAATTTGCAGGCACGAATCAACAATCAAAACAGGAAAACTCATCAGCAAAAACAAATGGAGGTAGCTCCAAACCCAACATGGTTCCATCAAAGAACTCATATCTGCTGAGTTCACAAGCAAAAATTCTCACCCAGAAAATCGATCCAACTCAACACGTAGAACAAGTTCATATACCAAAAAAAATCTTTGAAAATTGAAATTAAAAAAAATAGAAATAGGAAAAGATCATCCAACATGAATTGTGTGTAGCGTAGTAAGGTGAATTACGACGTTGATTTACCTGAGAGACAATGAATCAATTGAATTCTCTCTTGAATTGTGGTTGACTGGTGCGGTGATCAGGGTTTTCCATGCGATGAGAAATTTAGGAAGGTGAAGATTGGTTGGTTTTCAATTTTTTGGGAAAAGGGTTTTAAGTTGATGAATGCCGAAAGCAGCAATGGGAGAAAGAAAGAAAGAAATACCGCATTCTAATTTGATGTTAAACGTGAATTTTGATTTTTTACTTAGTAAGCTATGGCGGCGCTTTCGACCGTCGCCATACATTAACACAAAAATTTTAGCGGCTGATCCCGAACCGCCGCTATATACGATATTAAAAAAAACTCAAAATATGTGGTGTGGCTGCCTACACGTGGGTCCGTCCCTGGAAGGGAGCAAGGCCATATTTCTTGATTAATTTTCCCAAATCTTTGAAAAATATTGTAGTCATTATCTATTCTCGTTTTTACATGGAATTTAGGAGACACAACCACCTTTTGGCCAAATTTTCCGTCAAAATGTGTTAATCTTGGTCGATCGCCACCCATTATGAAAATTGGGTAACCGACCATAATTTTATGATTTTCTGAATATATATACATACACACACACACATCCGTAGGAAAATGTTTAATTTGCGATGTTTGTAGCAACCGCCATTTTCAATGAAAAGTATGGCAATTTTAGTTGATCGGCGTTATGGAAAAAATTATGTGGTGATTTTATTGCTAATTGTGGCGGTTTAACCCCACATTTTACTCTTGACACTTTAATCTTCGTTTCAAAACTTGCAGGATCTGAAATCTTACTCGTGATTCAAATTTTTTCACTATCATTTGTTCTTTGCTATTCTAAAACTCTCAAGGGAAAGCACCGCTTACTCCATCGACGTCGTACGACAAGGGAATTGAGTGCGACCCTAATCGCTTCCTCCATAGATGTCGTCGAGAGGATCGGGTGTGACTCAAACTGTTTCCTCCATCGTCATCGTCGAGAGGATTGAGTGACCTTAACTGCTTCCTCCACCGCCGTCGAGAGGATTGAGTGTGACCCTAACCGCTTCCTCCACCGTCATCGATAGGATCGAGTGTTACCCTAACCCATTCATCCACCACTGTCGTCGAGAGGATCGAGTGTAACCCTAACTGCTTCCTCCACCACCGTCATCGAGAGGATTGACCCTAACAACTCTCTCGCATCGCCCTTGTTCGGCCAATGTATCATCAGTATCATCAGTGAATTGGATGTTCAACGACTTCCACCCACTCCAACGTACGCTCAACCACCACCAAGCCCTTGTTCATCCTACTTGATTCAAAAAAATCATCAGTGCAAATTATGGCGATTTGAGCCGCCACTTTCTATAGAACATGTGAATTATGGCGGCTAAACCGTCGTTTTATACGACTTTGTAAATTATATGATGTGCATATACGACGATACAAACCAAACCGTTGTTTTATACCACAATGTGTTACGACAGATGCAACAAAGGTTCACCTTAAATCGCCGTTTTATATGAATTGCGAACGAAAATTACGACAGAACCTTCAAACCGTTGTTGATGTATAAAATGAATGTTCAAAACCGCCGCAAATTGCACAATTTTTTGTATTATATTTCATTAAGTGCAACATCGTTCAGGTATTCGTAGCTGGGGGGATGGGTAGCTCACATGGTTGAGCTAAGGGTGATTGTAGATGAAGGGTCAAGGTTTAAACTCTGACGAAAGATAATTTGTACTAACTTACTAACAACTAACATTTGTTTATAGCAACTCAACCCTTATCGTTGGATGGATTAACAATAGATGCAATCGACCATTGAAATTATTGAATTAATATATTGAACCTCATATACTTCTTAAGGGTTGAGGTAAGTTACTTATAGGGAATCAAATTGTTTTCCTAACTTCCTCTAGCAAACCAAAGATGTGATGGTAAAATTGTTATTTAGACTGTTGTTGACGCTCTATGAAAATTTTCCTTCTTATAACCTACTTGAGAATGATCTCAAGGCTTATGTTATAGATGTGAAATGATTTAGCTTTTCAAAAACAATTAAATTTATTTTTTATTCTTTATAACTAAATTTATTAGATTTGATTGGATGAATAATAATTATGGGTTGATTCTAATGATACATGTTTAATTTTTCTTAGACAATGTCTTAATGAATCTTGGGTATGAAAAAAATTCTTATTAGGATCAAGAACTAACAACAGAAAAATGTAAAAATTCTCAACTCAAATAAAATTATTTTGCATGGAAAACATATGTATTGAAAATAAAAAAAATGTTTCATTCGGATGATCCCCCTACTAATATCTAGTTCACAATTTTTTCATGTAAACACAACATTCAATTATTAGATTCCATCACAATTTTTTTTAGCTTCTAACATCCATGTCTCTTAGTTGATTTTCACTAATATTTTGTTGTTGATTGTAACATGTATCACTGTCAAATTAAGTAAAGGATCTTTGCGCTTTACCAATAAATGAGAAGCATATATTAAAACCACATCCATCCCAATATATACTTGCTTCAATTCCTATATTGCTTGAATCCTTTGCTTGACTTGACTTTAACAAACCTAAATTGATACCATCATGTTTAGGCTCCTGATTAATTAATTGTTGAATGTTTACACTGTTCAAGTGGTGGCTGTAAGGGGCCCATGGACAATAATTAAGAAATGTATAGGCCTTTCAAATATATAAAATGTATTTCACTAGAATAAATTTTATATGACAAGTTATTAGGGTGTAAACTATTATTTTAATTAAAAAAAAGTTGTGTGGTCAATATAGATGGGTTTGTTTTAGAAAATAATTTTTGCAAAAAAAATTCAGTAAAAAAAATCATTCTAAATGTAAAGTTCTAAAATATAAATATTTTTATACTTTATAACTAACTTCATCTTATCATCTAAATAAAAAATTATTTTTCAAAAAAAATGTAGATTATTATTTGTAAGCATAACTCATTTTGTAAAATATTTATATTTTTTCACAAGAGGAAAATAAAAATTTATATATTTAAATTGAATTTTCTATATTAGTTTTATTCAAATGTACTTCACTCAATTTAAAATAAAATGAATGACCAATTTGTATCTAGCTTAATTACTTATTATTATTTTATAATGTCAAATTCTCCAATCAAACTATGAACAGTCTCTGAATGATAGCTCAAGTGTTAAAAACTGTGGGACATGTGAGTTAAAAAGGAGAAGGTTCAGGAACCATAATTCCTCATAAATGGTACAATTTATATTTTCGATGTAAAAAAATAAAATAAAACTATGAGCACCTCAATTCTTTCCAAACATTTTCTCCTGCCGCTGCAAAAAGCATATCCTTTTGATGTGATGTTAGTGTGATTTTGTAGGAAGTCCATTTGTCCAAATCTTCCAATATTTTATTTTACGAAACGTCCGTATCTTCAATATATTTATATATTTAATATAAAGTCATAGTAAGTTTTCATAAACAAACGATCCGATAATGATATGTACACACCTCATTTTCTAAACACTTAATTTTTATTTATTTTTATTTATATCTCTTTCCTCTTAATTATCTTCTATCACATTTCATACTTTCTTTCTCTTACTTTTTTCTTTTCTTCATATTTCTCTCTCCATTCCACCTCTTTCCACCTCAAGAAAAGGTGTGAAAGCAACATTATTATATAAACATATATAAGATAAAAAAAAATTTTGATACATCGGAAAAAAAGGTAACTTTTTTTTAAGAAACCAAACATCCAATAATTCAAATCAGTACAGAAAATATATTAGACTTCACATATGTTATAAGTTAGTAACTTCTGAAGGGCCATCCTCCACCAAAATAGTATCAGGGAAGGAGGAAGCATTCTTCACCGGATAATCAACAGCAAAATTACCCTTTCTATACACAAAAGTTACATCAAACATTAAAACAAGAATCTAAAGAATAACAGACAAATAACATGCATTACTTAAACATTATCTTCAATGAAACAGAAACATAAGAAAGATAAATGAAAGGGATAAATATGTTTTTGGTCCTTATACTTTGATGAGTTTTAATTTTCATCCATCACCGAAAAATCTTCCAAAATTTATCCCTGAACAACAGGAAATAGTCGAAAATCGTCCTCGCCGGAAAAAATGTTCTCTAGTAACTTGCAAGGTGTGTATGGTGTTAATGTGGCATGCCACGTGTTTAAATTGGGGACCAAAATAATTTTTTTCCTTTATTTAGATCATTGGGCTGGTTCAGGTCCATTCCGGCTTGTGTTTCCACGTGTTTTTGCTCTAGCATCACCTAAGAGAGCAACAGTCATGGAATGTGGAGTGGTGGATGGTCACAAGTGGGTATGGGACCTCTCCTTTGTGCGACACTTTTTGGGTTGGGAATGACAACAATATGATGACTTACTCCATGTTCTCCAACAAATGGTTCCCAAACAGGGCGTGCATGCGGAGGTTGATTGTATGATCTGGAAGCATGATAATATGGGAATGTTTAGTGTGAAATCTCTATGTGCAGTTGTTGAGGCGAGGTGGCTCACGGAGGACGGATGGTCAGTACCGAATGTTTTAAGGCCAATTTTACCATAAAAAATTACTCTATTTTTATGGCAGGTTCAGAAGAACAGGATCGCTACTAAAGAAAATCTGAGGCGCCCTGGTGTGGCATTGGAAGATGGAGCGACTTGTGCATTGTGCTTGGCTGCACCTGAAACGGCTGCCCAACTTTTCTTGCATTGTCCTAAGGTTTGGCAGTTGTGGGTAAATGTATTACACAAAGAAGGTGCTTGGTGGGTGGTGCCTGACTCTATCCCGGGGTGTTTGGCAGAATGGAGGTCTCTTCGTAGAACCACAACAATTATCTTATGGGACTTGATACCGTATGCTCTCTGTTGGGTTGTGTGGCTGGCTAGAAACAATGTGGTTTTTACTAATCTACCTTATGCTGTCGATGAGGTATGGGAGTCCCATTTGTTTATGCTATTTACATGGATAAAGGCTTGGTGGAAGGAATGTCCTTATGGGGCGGATCAATTTGCAAGAGGCTTTACAAATATAGATATTCAGAGCAAAGAAGGTGTACGTCCTATTGTGCCTTGGAAACCTCCCCAAGGTATGACTCTCAAGTTTAATGTTGATGGGTCTTTTCAATCTGGGGGTGCTGGTATCGGAGGTATTTTGAGGAATGGGGCGGGGTAGTGATTGGAAAGTTTCCCGGAAAAATTGAGGTCCAGCGTGCTGATGAGGCGGAGGTGCTTGCTATTCTTTATGCTATCTTATTTTGTCAACAGTTTTTGGTATCTTCAGTGGAGGTTGAAAGTGATTCTACCTTAGCTATTGGTTGGGTAAGAGGCGAAAAAATGAGACCTTGGAAGCTTACAAATGAGTTGAACATGATTGATTTTTTTATGCCGCTAGTGTCATGTATTGGGGTAAATTATATTTTGAGGGAAGGGAATGCGGAGGCGGATGAGTTGGCTAAGCAAGGTTGCTCTAGGGAGGAGCCGGTTTGGGTCTATTTAGGACACTAATTGTGTTGGTGTAAGGTGTCTTTCTTTGGATTTATATTTTTGGTTGCAGGTAGAAGGGAGACATGGAATTGTTTACCTGTTAGTGCTGGCATTGCTGCGTTTGTTGTTACCGCTGGTTAGAATCACTGTTTTTCTGTTGTTGCTGGTGCTGTCATTGCTATTGCTAATAGGTGATGTTGATGTTGTTTTGTTGATGCTGTTGCTGGTGCTGTCATTGCTGTTACTGATATGTGCCGGTGCTGTCGTTGCTGTTGCTGATATGTGCTGTTGCTGATATGTGTTGTTGCTGATATGTGCTGTTGCTGTTGTTGCTGTATGAATGTGGCTGCTGTTTTGCTGTTGCTGTTAATTGTCGTTGCTGTTGCTACTCGAAAATGGAGGCTGATGTTGCTGTTATTGGTTGCTGTTTTGCCTGTTGCGTTGTTGCTGTTTGCTGTTACACGAATTTACCTGTTGCTGCTGGTGCACGACTTAGCTGTTTTTCTTGTTTTGATGTAGCTGTGTTGTCCGTATTTTGCTACATGGTACCTGAGCTTGTACAAAATTTGATTTATTGGTTTTTTATTAGTAGCAGAATGGCTTTCCCAAGATTGTGGTACTCTTTTTCCTTGCTTGGTTTTTATCCCACTGGGTTTTTCCAAGTAAGGTTTTAATGAGGCTCTTTCTTGGGATTTTGTTTTGGTCATTCTGCGGGTTGGTGGTGGGTTCTTAGCAAAGCTCAGGGTGTATATGTTGATTCAGACTGATCTTTTGTATTTGGTTCTTGACTTGAGTCTTTTTTGACTCTAGCTTATATTATATATTCATTTCATTTAAAAAAAAAAATTCAACAGCGGCCAAAGCGTGTGAGGAATTCAAGGTTCGGTGTCTATGGCTCGTTATCCTTTCAAATGGAAACACAAACTTAATTCTACAGGGATGGAAGTAGTTAGTGAGTCAACTATGATTGCGACATAATTGAGGATTGGTGGCGAGCCTACGAAGGTTATGTCAGGCTCTTTATGTGGGGCGTCGTATGGGTTTGGTTCCTTTTCTTCATCGGGTTCTGAAGGAGAAATGACAGTGATTTCAGTGGCTAGGCCTTTGGTTTTAGAGGAGCGGATTTCAGATGCATTTCTTTTTCTGGAAACTTGCGCTAGTAAAGGTGTTTCTGGAGTATCTAATAAACTGATGGTATCTTTGACTGATGCAGATGGTAACTCTTCGAGGAATGAGGATGATGGTTCTTAGGGTTTGGCGTTATTTGAGAAGTCTCAGGTTGATTTGCGCTTAGTTCGAGGTGTAGGTGATTCGTATCAGTTTACTATTGATGGTGAGGTAAAGTTTTTTGTAGGGCCTGATTCTTCGGTTATGTTAGATATATTAGATTGAACTACTTATGGGGTTTGGCTACCTATGCCGTGCTGAAGGATTTTGAGGCTAGAACAGATGCTTAGCGTCGTGGGGATTTGAGATTATACTTCATTGGAGATACGTGATGTTCTTTTTCTCCCAGGTGATGTTATTGATGCTAGTGGTTCTGCTATGGAGATTGAGTGCTCTATGGATACAAGTTTGGGTGCTGATTGATAAGTGCCAATTTTACCATGTTTTCTAGTATGTTTTAGGCACTTATCTTGTGAAATTATTTGAAAAAGCTTGTAGATTAACTCTCTTCATGTTTAGAAGTTATAAACTTGTCAAAATTGAACTTAGATTGATTTTAATGTATATTTTAGTTCAAATCTAATTGCAGGGTCAAAGATCTGGAATGAATATGGATTTTCTGAAATATCCTTAGTTTCCCCGCTCAGCCCATTCATTTTCCCACCCAGCCCTCAAAGCTCATAACCCTGACTACCCAGGGCTGAGCGCCCAACTTGAGGGGCTGAGCCCTCAAGGTCCAGATTTCTGACTACACAAGGCTGAGCACCCAAAAGGAGGGGCTGAGCGCCCCATGCACAAAAGAAGGAAACCCAAGTCTGAAGTAACTGGGGGCTGAGCGCCCTGTTCGTAAAAACAGTATAAAAAGGGCGGCTTCAGCAGACAGAAAGGGATCCAGAGTTAGAAAATCAGATTGAGACATAGAGAAAGATAAGAGAACTACTAGAGCTCGTCCCAAGGAGAAAATGAAGGAGTTTTGAGGCCGGTTGATTGTCCGTTGAGCTGGAGACACGCTGAGGACGCCGCATCGCCGCCGATCATCATCTTCTTCATTGTTTTTCTTTGTAAGCTTTTGAGCATCCATGAAAATGGATAGCTAAGCTCTTTTTGTTGGGATTGGTTGTAGCATTTTTTCTTTATGCACTCACTTTGATCTATATATATGAATCTTTGTTTTTATTTATGGTTTCAATGATTTTACTTTGTTCTTAATGCTTGTTTTAGCTTGATCATCTAAGACATGAAAATGGATTTGATAAGTTTAGTGAGAACTAGCTAATTGAATCTGATCTAGGTGAATATCATCTAATGAATCTAAGATCTAGAGATAGGATTGGATCATTAGTCAAAATAACACCTATGCTTAATGCTTCTTGCTTTGTTAATCAATCAAGAGATCGAGGGTTAACTTAGGAAGACGATAATCTTCGCATAGGGAGACCGTGTAGCAAGATAAGAAATGGTGTGATGCAACCAATCATAGGACAAGATTTATGTGTGAAGTCTTAGAGTGCGTAAAGTCAATCGGTGAATTCCAATTCCAACAGTTTTCTCTAATTGTTTTCAATCCGTTTAAACTTCCGCTTATTCGCTTTTACATGTGCTATTAGTTGCTTGTTAAGAACAATCTCCAAACAAAATTTGTGAATCTATTGCTTATGCGATTTTGCTAAAGAACGACGTTGTATTTCCAATTCCCTGTGGATATGATATAACCCTTTGCTATACTACAATTGAATCTTGAAAGGGATTCAAGAGTAGAGTGGTAAAAACCTTTCAACACTGATTTAGCTTATGGTTTAGATCCTACGTTGGTTCATGATCATGTTGCTTCTGAGACAACAGTTTTGGATGATCTGCAGATTGACTCGATGAACGTATAGTGTCAGACCATGGCGTTTCCTCGTTGATTCCCCTCGATGTGATTTTCTCTCGGTTTGAGCCTCTTTCCTGTTGTCCTTATGTGGAGAAGGAACTCGTTAAGGGCCCAGGTGTGTATATTGGAAAAAAAGAGGTTGGCCCAAGAAAGTCGCAAAGCGGAGTAGGAAAAAATAAGGGCTTCAGGTTGTTGGTTCTGATGCCGTAGTGGCATCGGATGTGTCCGGATTTGCGTCTGGTAGGGTGGATCCTGTTGATATGACGTCTTCTCAGTCCCAGGATTGTGTTTATGAGCGAGCACGTGAGATATGAACGGTTGGTAAGGATCTGGGAATTGTTTGAGAATGTTCCGATGAGGAGACATTGAGGGGTGTGTGCAGCACCTCAAACGTATTCATCTAAATAAGTATGGGTCATCTTGAGCCTTTATTTCTTTGTGGTTTGGGCTGTTTTCTTTTTGTTTGGGTTGTTTCAGTGTTGTATTTAGGGTTGTTTCATAATTGACTTATTGTGGTTAAATTTGGGTTTTCATATTTTATTGTATTGGTTACTTATTGTGCCTGGTATGACTCAAAGACACTTCTTGGGGATGTTGTACTCTTTTTTCTTCACTAGGTTTTTATCCAACTGAGATTTTCCTATGAAGGTTTAATGAGGCACGTTCCCTAGGTGTGGTCTTTGGGGTGGTTTTAATTGGTGAATTTTTATTGATTTGTCCTAATTGTGAGAGGGTTGTTCTCATGAATTTACCTATTCATATTATATATATAGCTGGAAAATTAAATCATGAATCCACACACTTCATCTTCATCAAACAAGCATGTTCCCAAATTTCTTCATCAATCATCAAACCCCAAATTTCAATAAAAAAAAAAAAGCAACCCAAATTTCCAAATTTCACTCAACAATCCAAAGGATGACCTTGTTCTTCCCTAAATCCAAACACACATTGAAACTCTAAGAACTACCCTTTACCCAATTCTCGTCCTCCTTCATACTTCTCACGTATCCTCCAACCACCCTCCTCACCCTCACCCCCGCCACCCACATCCCTATCCTCCACCTCACCGCAAACCCAATCCCCTACCATTCTCCTTCTCTTCGTTCAGAAACCCAGAAACTTCATTCTTCTTCTTTCTTTCTTCTTCATGGCTCTGTTCGATTTGCCTTGATTTCTGGATCTCATGGCCAGAAGAAGAAGCCCTAGCCCTTGGAGGTTTGTATTGAAACTCCAATCCCCACCCAACCTAGAAACCACCGGAACCCTAGTAGAAGATGAATCCGCATCTGTATTGAAACTCCCTCTTTGCGATGACAAACCAACATTCTATAGATCTGGGTGTGGCAAGATCTGGGTTAGGGCTGGGTTGGGGGATGATGAACCAAAAATCTTTCTACCTTTCTTCCTTGTCTCTCGATCTGGGTTGGGGTGGCTCGATTTGGGTGCGACTGGATTAGGGGTTGCGGTGGGTGTGACTCTTCTTCCATTCTTTCGGAATCAGATCAGCGTTAAGGCGACCCAAAAGGTGTGTGAAGTTGATGACGAGAGAAGAAGGTGTGTGAAAGAAAGATATTTGGGTTTGTGGTTTGTGGGATTTGTGGCTGGGTTGGGGGATTTTGTGGTAGAGAAGGAAATTTCAATAAAATAATCTAGCTTTTGTGATTGAATTTGGGTGTGGTGTTGTTGGGTTTATAGTGAATGGTTGTTGTTTGATGATGAAGATGAAGAAGCATTGTTGTTTGATGATGAAGATATTGAAAATTTGTGTTTTTGGAGTGGAGAAGATTCTAGGTTGAGATGAAGTTGAAGACAGATGAATGATTTAGGATTAATAAATTATTAATTTTTTTAATAGGCAAAGTTTAGGTTAGGTCCCTAATTAAAGAAAAAATTGATTTTGGTCTCTCATTTAAACACATGGCGTGCTATGTCAACACCGCTACACACCTGGCAAGTTATCGGAGATCCTTTTTTTGGCGAGGACGATGTCTGGTTATTTCCCCTTATTAAGGGATGCATTTTGAAAGATTTTCTATTGAGAGACGAAAATCAAAACTTGCTCAAAGTATAGGGACCAAAACATAATTAACCCTGAAAGAAATGATGGGTGATGTAATAAAAGAAAGAAAGAGATAGAAAAAAAAGTAGGCTTAATAGAACTTTTGTTCCTCACTTATTAGGATTTGGCAGTTCTGATCCCTCATGGAGTTTATTAGCCTACAACGTCCATCACATTTACTAATTGTTGCAGTTTTGGTTTTCCGTCAGCTTCCATTCAATTTTTTACGGTTTTTGATTAAAAAATCAGTAAAAAAAACTAGAAACCATGTCCAAATCATGTCCAGATGCATGATTAACCGTTCAGCTCTTCTATTTTATCGTGCCAACAACTATTCATGTATTTCGACTGGCATGCTCACAATTAATTAGTCTCTATACTACGATTAATTTGTCTTTTCAACTATCAAAGTAATCATTACAAATTTTTAGATGCTAACACAATAATCTAAAAGAATATTTTATGCAAACGTTGATTTATAACTTATTATATCTCTTGCTTTTGTTATATTTTAGTTCTTTCTCATTGATGAAGGTGAAAATGGATGATGAAACTGAAAATATTAGTGAATAAGAAATTAATCCTTTACAATCCAATAATGCGTGAGACAAATTAATACATGTCATCGTGTACACATAGAAAGATTCGTGAATCATGATGGTGTAAGCGATATATATATATTGATCATGAAGGGGGAACTTGTCTCTTTCACTAGTAACCACTTTTTGGATGTATGCAAATTTAGAGAGAAAGTTGATGATAATTAAGATTTTGGACAAGAAACACATGCCTCTGATTTCAAAGTCTTCTTACTGAGTTTCAACTTTGTAAATAATGTGCGGTGATCAAGAATTTGTCGCAGCTAAGTATGACTTCGCCAGTTAATTATTTGCTGTGATGCAAAAGTAGTGAAAGAGTGATTTGATTCTTTTCAATATATAATCTAGCTAGTTTGCTTTATCACAGATGGTTTTGATGTGAAATAAAAGATTGAATGTCTCTAAATAAATGTTTTTTCCAAAAATAATTGTTGATTTAATTAGCTTGTATAGATTAGTTAATTTTAATAAGAGAAATATAAAAAAATGCACATAGAAATTTCAAGATTTTCACATGAGAAGAAGACCTTGATTCGTTAGAGTACATGTTACTTACACTCTTGCCTTCTTCTTTTTTGTTGAAGACACTTTTTTTTGTCAAGGGGGAATAGATTAAGGGTTAAACACAAGTCAAAAGACACTTACAAACTAAATCCAAACACAATTAGTGTTGCTTAGAATAATGCAATAGTTAATAGAATGCATGTTTGTGTTGCTTTGAGTGCAAATTTGAGAATGGAAGTTTCAAATTGTTAGCTCCTCCTGTCCTCCATTATGGATGCAAATTTGATTCTTTAAGGTGAAAATGAGACTTTAAAGAGTAAGTACAAATTTCTATAATAAAATAGGAAGCTGTTGAATTTCAACCATTGATGACAACTACAACTCCATACTTTAATGCACATCTTTCATTTTAGAGGAATCAAACACACACATAGATATATTGATCACCATAGTAACTAAAAACAAAATAATCATAAAATCAAGGTAATATATAGGGAACAATATAATGGAACAGAGACTACACTTTGTGTTCATATCTATTCCTATTCAGCTAGCTATCCACTCTTGTGGAGCTCACATTGTTTGCCACATCATGTTTCTCCATCTCATAAACTTGTTGTGTCCTGTATTTGTATCTATGTGTTGAGTATATGAAGATGCAGAAATTGACCAAGCTCAAAGCTGTGAGAATCCAGTAAAAGTAGTCAAATCTTCCAGTGTTAATGTTTTGGGCCAACCAAGACTCTTTCCCTTCTTTACCTGTTAAAGATTTAATGATGCTGTTTATGATAGTGGCTGCAAAACAACCTAATCCACCAGCAAGAGCAGCATAAGCAGAACCAATACTCTTCATTGCATCAGGGGCTTCCTCATATAGAAATTCCAGCAAACCAACAATGCAAAACACTTCAGCCACACCAATGAGGCAGTACTGGATCAATAACCAGTATGCACTCAAATTAGGCATTGCTGATAAAAAGTTAAACTCAAACCCATGTTCTATTGCATAGTTTCTTCTAAACCGCTCAAAGATTGCAGCCCAAGCCACTGATAAGATAGAAACTCCTAAGCCTATGCCTATCCTTTGAAGTTGAGATGCACCATGGGGGTGACCAGTGATTCTTCTAAAGAGGGGGACAAAAATTTGGTAGTAGAGGGATAATATGAGGAATATGCTGAGTCCAGGGAATACAGGCATGCATGTTACTGGAAGTTTCAAATGACCCAAGTGGGTGTTTAATGTGTATGCTTGCTGAACTGAGAGGGTTAGAAACTCAGTTAAGATCACATTGAGCATGATTGTGCAAGCTGGTATGGGAATGAGTTTCAAGAGGATCTTCACTTCTTCCACTTGAGTGACAGTGCAAAGCCTCCATGGAATTGGATTAGCACCATCTTCTTTCAATTGCAGAGCTGCCTTGTCAAGAAACCTGATATAAAGGATTAAAAAAGAAAGAAGTAAGCGTTACAATATTTGGCTCCACTTAAAAAGATGGAATCAATAAAAGCAAAATGAAACAAGTTGTTCTGTTCTATAATGTTTGCATGCTAAATGCTATCTAAGATTTCTCACAAATGTTGATAGATTAAGTAGATATGTAGTTTCAAGATTTGCATAGAATACAAAATACGTTCACATAAAAGCTAATAGAATGATTTCATCAACTTCACTTTCACCATGGAACCAAACATGCTATGAAGTATGAACTATATGAAGTAAACTTAAGATAATTTCAGGATCATTTGGAAATCAAAGTACTTGTGATGACTGTCCTAGCATACAAATATGGCTCTCACCTGAAATCATCAGTGTGAGCAATTTTGCCACTCCCCTTGATAGCAGAGCGTCTTCCGGGAACCTCATACAAGCCTACAAAGTCACTGCTAACAAACGCAGCCTTTCTCTTTCGAAATGCAGCCACCAAAACTTGAGCAACACGAGTTAGAGGGCTGCCTCCTGGCAACCTGTGCCTGTACAAGGGAGTGCCAATGAAGAATACCATGTTAGAAACACCCATTGCAATGGCCAATGAACCAAAAGCAGATCCCCATCCAAATTTCATCTGAACATAAACAACTGCAGTGAACGCCACAATTGCCCCAACGGTCACAGAAAGATAGAACAAGTTGAAGAATCTATCAAGATGGTCCTTGTAGTTCTTACTCCTTTCATCAAACTGGTCAGCTCCAAAAGAAGACACACAGGGCCTTATACCTGCTGCTCCAAATGCAGTGATGTATAGAACCGTGTAGAGGTAGGTCATTTGCCATGGTTTTGCAGGCTCACATTGTCCTAAAAGCAGAGTAAGTTGGCTACACTCTTCTTGGTTTGGTACAAAAATGCTCATTGTTGCACACAATGTTATTCCTGTTAGACCCTGTTAACAAAAGAATTGAAATATATCAAACAAATTTATGCTTCTCTTATCATAAAAGAAAATGATTTGTAGAAATCTGCATAGGGTAGACATTCAACAAACACTCCGCACTCTGCAGACATCCAACAGACAACGGGAGTGAGAAAGAAAGAAAAAAGAGAGAAGTAATGAATGTAATATATTATAGGAGAAAGAGATATAGAGAAAAATGAGTTGTCTGTTAGCTTTAGATGTATGCATGGTTTGTATGTGTGAGTATAATTACTGTATCATAACTTGATTAACTTCATATAAACAAGCAATGTTTTTTCAGATTTCAGATTTCAGATTTCAGATACTGTCCATTACCGCTAGATAGATTGTGGTGAAGATAGCTATTGTCCAGTACCGTCCAAGATATGCATCTGCTAGAAAACCACCAAGCACTGAGGAAGCTTGTGATATCCCTAAGAAGTTGTTAACTGCATTGGAGGAACTTGTGAAAGGTCTATGCATCACATAGAACATGAATGCCACCATGTTAACTGAAAGGCCAAAATAAGCCATTCTTTCTGCCATTTCATTTCCTGCACAAAGAGATAAATGGGATAAAATTTAACACATATTAAGTAAAATTAACATGTCTAATTGGAAGAAGGAGTATAAAAATTTGTAGGAGATAAAAACAACATATATGAATACTATTTTACAAAAATGTGTATTCTTGTTCAATAAAATGTGTTAAAGAGATGATGCATGTTTGGAAATCATTGTATAATTGATTCTATACCGAGATCAATTCTGGGGAGAAGCTACCGTGAGTAGCTTTTGCCTTTCAGAATTGATTATGAGGAAAGTGAAGCCAATTCAATCATTCTGACATTGATCAATCAAATAAGATAAAATGGTAATGGACGTGCATGCAATGCACACACATAAATGTATAGTTAATATGGATTTGTGTATATAATCTGTACCAAAAATAAAGAATGCAGCAATCCAACCACCCGTTTTTGAAAGATCTACAATGGATTTGCCATGGATATCAACCGGAGTGGATCCTGCTGTGTAGCCACGCCCAAATGCCATCCTTCTATCTTCAGACTCAATGAAGTAAATGCCAAGCTTCTTTCTGCTCATTGAGGTGCTTCCTGGAGTCCCCTGTTGAGGGCCTTCAGGTGACTTGATCTCAGAGGTATCCATTCACTCTAACACAATACAGTGCTATAGTTAGCACAAAAACTCAACTTTCAGTTTTGCAACACATCAAACATGTACAAGGTCATGGATCTCTTCAGCAAAGTTAAGAGTGGAACTGGAGGACTAAAGCCACCACCAACTTCTGTTTTCAACACAGCACTGTTGGATCTGCTCTCCTCCTTAATGGAGAGAAGATTTTTAGTAGCTCCTGTTATAGAATAGATGATAGAGTCTCATTTTAAGGTAATTTGGGCATGTGAAGCAAAAGCTCATAGAAGCATCCACCAAATAGAGGATGCTCCCATAGTTAGAGATTTAGAGATATACATTCAATCTTTGGTTTCGGATTCGAGTTTATGTGAATGTAGTTGCGTTAAATACTTGATATTGAATTTTATCACCGATAATGATCTAGTTGATTGTCGGGTCTACAAGAGAAACTTTTAAGAATTTTTGGGTTGCAGTAAAAAAATTAGTAAGTGGTTTAGATTATGTGGCACTATGGAAAATTGTAAAGAATGAAGTGTAGACACTCTAGTGAATGTGATGGATAAAGATGCTCTAAGAACTCAATGTCAGCCCCTCTAATGGTTAAAAACTCAGTTCTTAGTTCTTAACTCAAAAATAAGAACTAAGAACCGTGTATTGGAGATGCTCTTAGGTCAAGGAGTAGTACTATACAATGTAATGTTCAATAAATTCTTTCCATTTTTTTCAGGCCCATGACACTCCCTTAAGTAGAACCAATTATGAGAATGTGACAGATTAGTGGAAACTAAGTGACTTTTTTACTTATGTAGTGTGAATATACAAGGTTGATTAATGATGAGTGAGGAAATTGCTGACACTGATTTTATTGATACAGATAAGCAAACGGGCCATATTAAAGTGGAGTTCAACTAACGCGTGAAGATCTGTGCAAACCAACCATGTCCAATAAATGGTAGTACAAAGCATACATACACCAAGAGTGGAAGCGATTTATGACAATGCATTTATGGTCACCTGCACTGAAGGTGGTGCCTTTGCTTTCATTGGTTGGTGATTGAAATTATATGCCAAATCCCTTGCTCCCATTTTGTTTTCAGTATGAAAATATGGATACACGAAATTTCCTTCTCAATTGAGTAGATGGAGATTTGACAGTTGTTACTTTAATTTTGGGGCCTGTTTTATCAATTATTATGCTTCTGTGATGTGATCATATCTCTCTACAAGTCCATACATGATTTTAATTCTCCTTCAATAATGTGGTCTTATTTCTCCACAAGTCCATGTACATAACTTAAAGGAAAAAGAAATCAGGGGAGTGATTGTGGTATATAATGTGATGTGAAAATAAAGTGCATGTGGAGTGCCAATATTGTTTGAATGTTTAAATTTTGGGATTGTAATTTTACTTAAGGTTCACTAAGTTGTGGTATTTCTTCATAAGTCCATACATAATCTTAATTTTTCACTAATCTTAATGGGCAAATTGTATGCATAATGTTGGGTAGATAGGGGGAGTCTATGAACCAACATTGAAGATCACTCAAAAGAATTTGGACACCACATTTTTACCAAAAAATTTAAGGAATTGAATTTATGGGTCACACACCTTTTATAAAGTCTTCACATCACCTATATTTAATCAATGTGGGACTCAACTCACTCTTGAAATCACAACATTCTCCTCCTCAAGTGTGAGTCACTACCACATTATCATGCTCCCCTCGGTGGAAGCTATCCACACTTGCATTGTTGTTCGCTTCACCTCGTCTACGAGACACGTCAACTAGTCACACCAATAGGAAGGAGCCGTCGTCATAGTTGCACCAACCATTAGCTATAATATCACTTGTTGGGGAGACAGAGAGAGTCCATAAGCTAACACCAAAGACCACTAAAAAAATATGGACACTACATCTTTATCTAAAATCTTAAGGCATTGAGTTTATGGGTCACATCACACACATTTAAATAATATGAGACTCAACTCAGACTTGAATTCACGACATATAAATTTATGCAACTGTACCTTTAGCTGCATCTAATTTGAAAATTAGAGACTTCTTATGGAAAAAATGAAATTTTATGTAGGTCTTCTGAACATAAATATTGAACTTTTTTTTATAGAGAAATGTTAGTTGTTATAAATGTTAGTAAATTAATCCCTCCTCCGGGTTCGAACCCGGAACCCTTTACCCTAGGGGTGTTCATAACCGAACCAATCCAAACAAAACTGACAAACCGATCCAAAAAAATCGAAATCCAATCAAACCGAAAACCGAGCGGACTGAAAATTGAAAAAATCGAAATTATTTATTGGATCGGATCGGATTTCGGATTTGATTTCTAAAACCGAACCAATCCAATCAAAACCGAACACACACATATATGTATACTCTTAGTTATACATATATCATTCCATTTACACTTACATAGAACATATTTATTGTATATATATTGATTATACCACACATTCTTATTTATAAAATTACGTTTTAATAAAAAAAGTTCAAGTAATTATTTGAACTATATACATGCATCAAAGTAAACAATTATAATCATAATTTAAAAATATGTTGACTATGTTATAATTTATGAATGTTATATTAATGTTATAAATTATGTATCGTTGTATTTATCATATATTATATATTTTTAAAATTTATACAACACAATTTCAAAGTGTAAAAAAGTGAAACAAAAACCGAACAATCCAATCCAATCCAAACCGCTATAGATTGGTTCGGATTTGAATTTAGTAAAAAATCCATTTGATGACAAAATCATAAAACCGATAAGATCGGATCGGATGGTTTTTCTCCTTAAAACCGATCCAATCCAATCCGCGAACACCCATTTTAGCCCACCCAATATTTATGTCCCTAGCTCCTACCACTTGAGTTATCCTTCGGGCACACATAAATATTGAACTAATTTACTTATTTTTTCATCGCAATGTGAGAACAACAAGAACTGTTACTCGGAAAAAAGTGGCTTCAATTTTTTTAAAAAACCTTACATCAACTGTCATAAAAGGAATTTAGTAATATTTTTATAGAATCCTAAATGTCAGGCTTCTTCTAAGAAATTCGGAATCAAACTACTTATAACTACTATGAAGATTTTCATGAAGAAAAAAAAAAAAAACTATGAAGATTTTCACTTTTACGATTGGTCTGGTCAGTTCAAACGATGACATGGCCTACCATATAATTGTCATGGTCGACCTAAATAATTACACGAGTGATCGTTAAGCTGATTGACTAGAATGACCAAACTAAGAACAATTTAAGATGAGAAAAAGGGGAAATGAGAAAGAGACTGAGATCGAGGGAGTAAGGAGGGACAGAACATGAAAACTTGATGGATTTTTTAATTTCTAAAGCTTGATGAACTTACCAGCCGCCTTGGACCCAATCGAAGGTCTCCCCTTCCATACATGTGATCACACTCAAATTGGAAAAAGGGTGGGGAAGATTAGACATTAAGAATTACAACCTATTCACTAATTTACTCAAGACAACAACAAAATCACAACCCTGAGTGCATCACCTCATGATTCCAAGGCTTGAAGGCAACACAATAAAATGCATGACCCCACTACTAAACACAAAAATACACATCTTCAATGTATTTAAAGTTCAGCAAGTTTGATTAGCTCCTCCATCCTACCTTGTATCAATCGCAAGCTGGTCACACAACTGTTGGGTGATATCCATTCTACAAATGGTGAAATGGCTAGGTGGGAAAGAGAATATACCAAAGAAGGAATTAAGGAAAGATCGAAGGAGGAGGTGGAAAGGCATGACCTCTGGTGCAATGATGAGGTTCGATGGAGAGGCATGACCTCGCTGTTGAGGAGGACGACGTGTGCAATGCATCGTGATAGTGGAAGTCGGAGAAGAACAAGGAGGTTGAAGAAAGGGGTCACTGAGTAAATTGGAGTTATTTAATTTTGAATTTTTTTGTTAGTTGTTAGTAAATTAGTTCTCCTCAGGTTCGAATCCTTCACCCTTCACCCTCTCAAATTCTTATGTTCCCTACTTCTTACCACTTGAGCTAACCTTCAGGAACCTATCAAATTTACGTGGTGGATCTTTATTTTAGTTGATCCACCTTACCATGATTGGGGTGGCAATAACATCTCTTAACTTTTTTTAGTCAAGTACATGCAGCTGAACCAAATTAAGACAACAAGCCCAGGGAGGAGCCCAATCCAGTAACACGAGAGACAAAAATTTGAGAGACTAGGTATAAACAACCAAAAAGAAGTTGACCAAAAAAAAAAAAAAAACTAGAGTATAACTGTATAAGGTTGATTCGACCATAAAACCAAGGGTATAAGGTTGATCATTCCCTATTTTCACCATTTTGTTTGTATTATATGAAATTTAGTAATGGTATATGAGGGAGGATCAAATTATACAACTCTAATTCTTACACTGGTACACTTATGTTCAACTTTCATGTCGGTTAAATCTAATGATTCCAAAAATTTAGAATTAGTGAATCACATGATATGCAGCCTATTTTCTCGTAACTTAAACATCCTCTTACTTTGCCTCTTGAGTCATTCTGTAATCTCCACAACATCGGATTCTGTCACACACCCTCCAACTACTGTTATACTTATACATACTCACCGTTGATGAAACAATCTTACTAAATGATTGTTCATTGTGGTTTTCATTTTGAGAAGGGTTCTAATTGCTACACTGGTAATTTTCTAAAAATCTAGTGTTGAAACCAGAATCAAGAGACAAGGTCATAAAGGGGCAACAATCACAATGTAGCTTGTTGGAGCAAGCATATTATAAATAAAAAATGAGACAATTAAAAAAAATACAGAACACACGAAGATGGTTCAAAAAGCTAGTTGGAGCAGCTTATTGTTTAAAAAATAAAGCAATTCTAAAAAAGAAAAAGATATGCCTGGAGGGAGACAAAGCACAAATGAATCAGTAGTCTAAACCAAGTATTAGTATTAGAGCAATCAATTCTCTAATTTTAAAATTTTAGAACCATTAGATTTGAACACATCAACGGTTGAAAATAAGTGTACCAGTGCAAGAGTTAGAGTGATGTATTTCGATCCTTCCTCAATATTACTTAAACTAAAGTACAATATTTGAAACACAACGCTTCTTCTAAAACCGCATAATGATATATGGGACGAAACAAAACGCTTCGAAGCGGACAATGTCCAATTTATAATGTTTCACCATCGTTTAAATGATCCCATGAATGGCACCACACTTATGACATAACTCACAGCCAATGTCTTTTATTAATCCATAAATGGCACCATATAAAACATTACTCACTATAACATTCTCACTTCAGAGACTGACCAACTTAAGAGAGTTAGCTTTCTCTTGCAGGGAATCCAGGAGGCTATCAAAGCTCTTCTTAAATGATTCCACTCCTTCAAGTTCAAGCTGGGAACCAACAAAGCTCCAGTCAACACCCACTTTCTGGAGAGCGTTGTATATTCCTTCAGCTTCAGATGCATTTGAGTCTATTGTCCTGGATACAGTACCATGATCGATAAACGCTTGAAGCGCTTGGTCCGGCATGGTTGAAACCTGTGAAGTAAGAAGGTAATGCTATGAGACACAACAAACATATCCTCAAGCTCAAAGATTAGGAAACATTTTATTTCCAAGTGTTTAAAAAACAGGCAAGGCCAAATACTAGTTCCTTAAGATCAACTCCATTGATAACTGCAACAGATGGAACATGTGAAAAATACGACAGCTTACCGTGTCAGGTCCAATAAGAGGAGCAACATATAAGGTGTCAGGATAGGCAGGATTCTTGACACTGGTGGAGGCCCAGAGCAGCCTTTGCTTCTTGGCCCCTTTTTTAACTAGAGCTTCCCACCTTGGACCAGAAAATTTCCTTTGGTAGAGCTGGTAAGCCAGAGCTGCTTGGGCTACTGCTGCCTATAAAATATAATGCGTCATGACCAGAGCATATTTGATATCTAGAGGTGTAATAAATCAGAATTGGCAAACTATGAGCAGTTACCTTGCCACGTAGATTAAGGGCCTCTGGTGTGCCAATTTTCTCAAGGATCTTGTCAATGAGAGTGTCTACACGACTGACAAAGAAAGAGGCAACACTGGTGACTCTGGAGAGGTCATTTAGCCCAGATGCCTCAAGACCTTCAATGTAAGCATCAATTACAGCTTCATATCTTTCAAGAGAGAATATCAGCTGGGGATACAAGTACCAGAAACATATATTCAGACACCAGTAAATAGTAATAGAGATCAAGTCAGATGACATAGTAAAAGAGAATATGAGCTTCTCAACTTCCTAATACAACCTTCCTCACTTATAATCAGCATAAGCTTACTAACCCATTAATGCTGTGTTGACTGGCAACATCTAGGATTACTTATCAAGTAGCTAAAAACATAACCTAGAATATCATACAATAACACAAAATGATATTGATTTTTTTAATTTGGAGAACATATGAAAGGATGTAGCACAAACTTACAGTCACATTCACACTTATCCCATTAGCAATAACTTCCTTAATTGAAGGGACACATGCAGCAGTAGCTGGTATCTTAATATACGCATTGGGGCGAGCAACCACTTTATGGAGCCATTTTGCAGCTTCTATGGTTCCTTCGGTATCATCAGCGAGCCTAGGAGAAACTTCAACAGAAACATAGCCATCAGAACCATCTGTTTCATCATAGATTGATTCAAATAGTTTGCAAGCATCTTGAATGTCTTTCACTACAAGTTCCCAATATGCACTCTCAATGTCTTTCCCTGCTTGCACAAGTTCCCTGGAGGATTAAGTAGTATGTCATTAGCTACAAAAGCTGGAGAGGAAATATCTTCAGCTATAAACATACTTCATTAAGAGACAAGCATTGCTAAACAGTAATACACTGAATATACACACTACAGATAGACAACCATGACCCGTGTCAGGATGAATAGACAGTTCAGTCCACTGTCCACTATACTGCTTTTCAAGTTTGCAAAAGAAGAAATTTCAGGGTTAGTAAAAGATATTGATAGTACCTGAACTGATCATTGTAAGCATTTGAAGTAGAGATAGCTTTCTGAAAGATCTGCAATCACATACAGACAGCTTGTTAGAGTAACAACTTCCAATATTATATAAAAGTAAAAGTTACAACTCAAAACAATGTTTGGAACGTATGTAATCTGTATTAATTTCTGCATCATTGTTCCCAGGATAATCATCTTCACACATGGATAATGCTAACTAAAAAGAAAATATTATTACCGCAGGGTTGCTAGTGACTCCTCTAACACCACTCTCAATAAGAGGAATCAGATCCGTAACGGGTCGGCAGAGATTATCATACCATGGACTCTGCCCTTCTTTCTCATAAAGATCATGAAGTGTTGTCCTCTTTGCAGGACTTCCATTTCCACCTGTTTGGGAGCATCTAATCCTGCACAGACACAACAACCATAAAAACCGTTACCTCCCTATTAATGCCATGTAAAAAACAAAAACAAAACCTCATACTCATCAGTCAATAACAAGAGCTTAGTTTCAATAAATCATTAACGGGTTCACCATGCAGTCAACATATCCATACACTGAAATTTATACTACCTATACAATATGCTAGCACGAATAAGGCTACCATAAATCCGAATTCATAGTAACACAACTACGCGAAGCTTAGCAATAGCATAGCAGAAAACAATAATCTAGAAGCAAAATTTTGAAATGAGAATCACTTCTAGCTAAAACAAAAAAAAAAAAACAAGTCAAAATCAAAATCAGAACATGTTTCCCTAACAATCAACTTTCCTACAACTAGTATTCAAAATTTGTAACATGTGCTTTAATTTTTCACCCACCAACTTTCAGCTACTCAAGTCTCAACCAACCAAACACGCCCTAACAAGAGGCATCGATAGTAACGAAAACAATCACAGTTCTTATCAACTAAAACAGGTAAATAAATAAATAAAATAAAATAAAAACAACCAATTACAATCAATACTGCATCAGCATGAGATGTGAGATCACAAAACGAAATGAAAACATGCAAGAAACAGCGATCACAGAGAGAGAGAGAGAGAGAGAGAGGGAGGACTTACCGCAAAGTGTTTTGAAGAGGGTGGGAGCGAGGGGCAAAGAAGGAAGCGGAGAGGTTGGTTTTGAAATTGGTTGAGGAAGGTAGCTGGAAAGCGAGGAAGCAGTTCTGAGAAGATCGGGTTCGAAGCGATTGTGATAAGGCTGGGTTTGGTGTTGGCGTTGTGAGCTTTGAAATGGAAGCCATCGGAAAATTCGAAGTCAGCGATGCGATGCGGTGTTTGGTGGTGGCTGGTTGGTGTTGGTGAGAGTGAGAGTTGGTTTAATTTCATCAATTTTATATAAGAGAGTGAGAGTTGGTTTGGTTTGGTTTGGTAGACACAAAGTTGGTGGCACCTTTTGGGTTGACCCAAAAGCCACTCACTCGGCAGCACAAACGAGGGTGACAAAGGGGTAATATGGGAAATTCACGATAGCTTTCTTTCTCAGCATAGCCGCCATCTAACAATCAAGTAAACTTCACTTACTTGATTTATACATATAACAATATTAATTAGTTCTTAATAATATTTATATTATACATTATATTAATTATTAATTGTAAAAAATTCAGTTTTTCATATTTAAATTTTAATTATTGATCACAACTTTAGAAAAAAATTTAAATAATTATAACAATAGGAATTGTAATAATATGATATAATTATAATAATAATTAAAATTGACTTGACCTTTACATTAATAATAATACTAATTAGTTGTTAATAATTTTTTATATTTACAGCTAATTGTAAAACTTTTCAATTTTAGTTATTTTTTTTTTGAAATCTTCAATTTCAATTATTAATAACAAAGTGAGGCAATTTTTTAAATTATAAATTAAATTAAATTATTATTTTTACATATAACAAATATATTATACCACTTTCAAAAAAGTTAAAATACCAAAACAATTATTACATATAAGTATATCTAATCTATATCTATGAGATATATCTTTTGAGAAATGTGAGAATAAATCGCAAATGTTAGATCTAATCACGAATAGTCTAGATTAAAACATTCTCATGTGAATTTTTTAAGTGATCACATAACTATGACTATTAGGAAGATTCAACCATGTACTAATTGGGTTCTTTTTAAGAAAATAATGTAAAAAATAAAACAATCTACCAAAAAAGTTAGTTTAAATTAATTTACAAACATGGGAATGTTTGCGACGGAAATATATCCGTCGCCAATTCTATCATAGATTTACAAAAACCACATTCGTCGTCTAATATTACTGACAGAAACTATGTGATGGAATTTGCGGCGAAGTGAATACCTCTCTAACATTGTGTTTGGTAGGAGTGAATTAGGGTAGAAAGAGATGAGAGGAAAAAAGATAGGGGAGGGTGCGAGAAGTTACCTTGTTTGGTGAGAGAGAGAGCTGCATAAGTGGGGCCCACCCCTTTACGGGGTCTCTCCGGTTTTATACCGCCACTTTCTTACTTTAAAAAAAATGAATAAGAAGTTAATTTTTTCTCTAGCTTCCACCTCATTATTTATCATATCTTTCTTTTATCATACCAAACAACTTCTTAAATTCACTCTATTTCTCACTTATTTCTCCCTACTCAACTTCTAGTCCGTCGCTAAATTTATCCCACTCACAAGGATTTTTTTGACGGATGGTATTTTCGTCGCAAACGCCTTGACATATTTGTGACGATTTATTTGCTGTCGCAAAGTCTCTGACACGAACTTTGTGGCGGATTTATATTCCGTCGCAAGTGATCAAATTCTCGCTGCATCTTCCATATTGATAAACGAGGTGGGTGTATAATAAATGTTATCTTGAATATTGGTGCGAAATCTAGCAAGTTCCACAGCAGCTACGGTTATGGCTTCAATTTCATCGTTATCTGTTGCTTCTCTTTCCCTCCCCAAATCTCATTCTCAATCTCAGGAGCACGACAAATTCTCCGATGCTTCTTTCTCCGGTGCGTTCGGTCTCACTGCTTTTACTTTCCTTTCCTTGTTAATCTATCTATAGTAACCGCTTTCTTTCAGCCAAAAGCAACGCTAAGAGTACTGGTAGTTGTTGTTGTTGCTCGCCATCGTTGGAACGAAGAAAGATGATTCTCTCTTCCCTCGGCATCGTCGCCGGAACCTTGTGCAGCGCCGGAAGAATCGCTCTCGCGTCTGAATTCGCTGACAGTAATTAATTCTCTCCCAAAACTTGCTTCTCACTTTTCTAGTTTTCTACTTACCTTTGCTGAATTTGTAGTCACAACTGAATTTGCATTTGTAGACTAGAGATAGATTCTTGTGTCAAGTGTGAATTATCATAAAATTGTAATTTGAAGAAAACCAGTGTGTGTAGTTGTAATTGGAAGTAGGAGATTGCTTCAGCATGTTCTGCATGCTATGTGGAAAGAAGTAACTCTATTGTTTTTGCCTTTAGTGATAATAGGCTTGAATTTCCATCTTATGTTTATCATAAATATGATGCTGTTGAGCCACACAAATCAGAGAGAAATTTGTTCTGTGAAGTGTAAGCTATGGTGAATATAAGAATGTAATCTGAAGAAGGCCACTGTGTGCGTATTTATAATTGGAGGAGGAAAATGATTGAACATGTTATGCATGCTGTGACGAAGGAAGTGCCGAAGTGATGTATTTGTTTGTGTCTTATGTGGTGATGATGCATATAGGCTTGAATTTGATTCTAATTTTTGGCAAAAATATGATGCTGTTGAGCTACATTGGATTGAAGAAAGTATAAAAATGAGAAAGAAACATACTTGCAATATGACGTGTAATTTGAACATGCAGTGCCAGCGCTTAGAGGGAAGGACTACGGTAAATCAAAAATGCGATACCCGGACTACGTAGAAACTGAATCAGGACTCCAATATAAGGTGAGATATTGCACGTTGCAAATACTTTATGGTTAGGCATGCTGCTTCTTTTTTATTTTATACAGTTCATAACATATATTGAGAACGCAGGACTTACGACCAGGGGATGGCCCAAAACCGAAGATTGGAGACACAGTAGTGGTAAGGCACTGATCATTTCTTTTATTGTTTTTAAAATCAATTTGTTAGAAGTCAGGTTTAGCCAGTTACATTTGGATATAGTGGCTCTTAATTAAAATGAAAACATTGTCTTTATCAATTTTTCTCCTGCGCTGTAGAGTGTAACTAAACTAGCAAACTTTTATTGGCTCTCTGGAATGATTTTGGGTGGGTATCTTTTGCACGGAATTGACAACTTTAGTGAAGAAAATTAGAGTAACCTGTATTTCTCCAAATGAACCCTTTCTAGATACTATTGTTCTCTCTTCAAATTAGATAACTGAAGCAACTTATGGGCTTCAAATTCCATTCAGGTAGACTGGGATGGCTACACCATAGGTTATTACGGCCGTATATTTGAAGCCCGAAATAAAACAAAAGGTGGTTCCTTTGAGGTATGAAATGCTTTGCATCATTTAACCAGACACTGAAGGAGTGAATGATTATAACACACCTATTGTGTTTTTTTTCTGACATGCAGGGTGATGACAAGGCCTTCTTCAAATTCAAAATAGGATCACAAGAGGTGAGAGACTTCTTCATTGACAACTTGAAAGGATTTTGTGATAGGTTGTGAGCTCTATTTCACTGATAATGCTCACATTATCTGCTGCTATGCGTGAAACAAGTGATGTAGGATGCGAATCATAAGATAGGATAACAAAAGCATAAGTCAAAATCAAAAGATTCAAAACCAACTGGTTCTACTAGGTCATAATTATTTTGCTCTGAGGACTGATTTCTTATGTGCTTTGAATGTTTAGGTAATACCCGCTTTCGAGGAGGCTGTTTCAGGCATGGCTCTTGGGGGCATTAGAAGGTGCTGCATCAATATTTCTAGAAATACTTTGACACATACTATGTGGCTGAGTTGTGTTGTGTTCAAGTTTTTTCCTGCCAATCCAATGGCCTGAACTTTTGTGTTTTGTGAAGAATGGTATTATGAATAACATTAAGTACCATGGATATCACGCCAACAGTTGGTGATGGCATTCCATGAGGCAAAATACTTTTTTTTTGTTGAACTGCAGCTTCTATCAATTCTAACTCAGGATTTTGGGAGACCTAACAACATCCTTACTTTATTTTGCTGACTGAGAACTTCTTTCAATTCTAACTATGGATTCAGGGCACTTCACAACATCCTGAATTTCCTAGGTTGAAATTGTGAGTCACTGGAATATTTGGTTCAGAATACAACAACAACCAAAGCCTTTTACTCACGAGGCGGGATCAGCTATATGGATCAAATGATACCATAATATCCTATATATTTAGTTCAGAATCTTTTGCTTACATTTTTTAATCCATTAAAAACTGAATATGCTTTAAAACCTACGCACATGTGCAATGGATTCATATACTGCCTAGAGAGATGTTTAAGGAGAGAAATGCAAATTTCACTATGTTCGTCAGTGATGCAGGGTAATTGTGCCCCCTGAACTTGGATATCCTGAGAATGATTACAATAAGGGTGGCCCAAGACCAACAACATTTTCGGTAAGAGTTGAGTCTTCTTTTACCAACTATCTGAATTGTTTCTGAGGAAGATGCAATGAAAATATGTGTTGCAGGGCCAACGAGCCTTGGATTTTGTGCTAAGGAACCAAGGATTGATAGACAAGACTCTATTGTTTGATATCGAGCTGTTGAAGATTATTCCAAACTGATTTGTCAAATTCTGCATTGATCCTGGAATATTTGTATATTACAATCAGAACATTGAGGTTAGTTTCTCTGACATCACTTATAGTATTATCAGCATTCGTATATGTTGTGCAAGAAAATAAGCTACTTTGAGCTTATTTCAATAATCTTCTCGAATTAAGTTATAAATAAGTTTAATTAAGCTATTTAGTCAAACACACCCTAATTCTTTGTCAGTGCCATGCTGCAATTTTCTAGAATAAGTTTATTGGCCTAACAGTGCACCTTGTGAGTACTTTCTGATGAGTTTTGTCCTTGGTGATTGTTAGAGTATAATATAAAACCATTAAAGTGGCCCTTACCGAACAGCTTAAGCTTTTGGGATAAGTGGTTGCTTGACAATGATTAAGATTATCGTCTGTGTTTTGCAATCCGTTTGTTGTATTAAATACATGAAATATAATAATATAACAAGCAAGAGCTACAGTGAATTTTGGAATGCCTTCTCATTATATTCAATAACTTGCTTTTGGTTGTAGGTCTACCACTCTACCTACTTACAGTGGATATGAGGATGCATGCTTCATCATGCAAAGGGTTGTCCTGTCCTGTAGTCTTTTTATTAACATTGACATTTGATGCTTGCCTTTAAAAGCTGAAATATCTGTGGCAATTTGACCTGGTAATAGATGCTACATGTTGTATTTGCATGTATATTGTGGTCTTGTCCCTTGTTGGTTTCCCCGGTAATAGAGCATATGTATAGTGCAACGTTCAAAACAAGTCTCCTCAACTATTGCAAACTTTGATTGACTATATGTACATGGGAAGTGACATCCAAAGGTTCCATTCAATTCTTGGATTTGGGATGCATTGATGCTGAAGTCTTTTTTATGTATGTCCTATTTTTTTTTTTGGTCAATTGTATGTCCTATTTAGTTATGCATTGTCATCCTCATCCCTATCTGATGGGCTATGAAGTTTGTTATAATAGCAGCCCAAAATCTCAAAGAGAGTTATATATGCACTGTTTAAACAAAAGAAGAGATCTTTGGACCCAAAAAACAAAGGACAGATCTTTCAGAAAATTCAGAAATTTATTCTTGCATACATAATAAGCCTTATATGCAGGCAGCAAACAGAGCTAACTAATGCTTTGAATGACTGGCATAGATTTTTAAGATCCAATAAACACTGCTCAAGTGACATGTTTCTGTCTGAAAGAGCTTATTTAATGGCAATTTTTGAAAGGATTATTATAATATATCGCTGTCTTTAATAATTAGATCAGCAGAATTAAGTTTGGGTTTGCTTAATCTTCATATGCATTATCTCATCAAATTAAGGGCTTAATTACCTAGTAATTAATTCATCATTTTGATTAATTATCTCCTGCTGTTCCTTGCAGTACTCCTAGCATCTCGTTGACAGTTGAAGTATGTTGCAGCGACAGGTGATCCAAGATTGTAAACCTCGGCAAAGTCTCTAGTGTGAAAATTTTGGCGCCACCCAGGTGCATGTAGTGTTTGTCTACCCCCCAACTGACGAAACAGCACAAAAACTATACGATGAATCCCTGCTGTTGGTCGTGGACTTTCATAAGATACAATCTCTTCTCCTACCAAATCAAATACATTAAAAAAAAGTCGATAATATTAACTAGCAAGAAATTAAATTTAATGAAGTGAACATTTGTCATGTAATGATCAAATCAGATAAATAAAAGCTGTGTACGTACCAAAGTTTGCTCCTGTAGTTGCTGGAATATTGGTTACTAACCTAGGCATTTGGAAAATGAAAATCTAGTGAATAATATTAACACAAAAGTTAAATCTAATGAAGTTAAATAAAAATTTGACTTTGCTCTAGTCATAGTGAGTATGACATTAAAATTAATGCCCTTACACTATTAACTATAGCATGGAAAGTGATCTTATGCATAGTTTCAACAATGGTAATTCTACACAAAAGAGTAGGGGTGTTCAAAAATGCGATCCCATTTTGTCTTTCATAGTCGGGTTGGGTCGTTTTTTTCATCTTAATATTACGCTGAAATTGAAATTGGGTTTGTTTGATCTTTCACAACTGGGCTTGAATTGAGGAATTTTTGTGTGTGTAGAATTTGGACGAATAACAATTATAGAGTGTGCTCTTCTTGGGTTTGTATTTTATCGTAAATTTAGAGTGCTCTTCCAAGTTCATTTATTAAATATCCTCTTATTGCAATTTCTAACATCTTAAAAATCCCAAGTTTTTAGGAGTAATTCTGTAGCGAATTATGTTAAAAACAAGTACACCTATAAAACATGTCTTTACTATTAACCTTTAGTATATGTCATTTATAATATATTTTTTATATGCTAAAATTAATTTGTAGAAAAGCTTTATTGAATTGTGGACTATATTTTTCTTATCCCACGTAGACAAAAATATTTTAGCAGTGCAGAATAATATGGACAAGTGAATGAAAATGATGGAGAAGGACTTATGTGGTAAGAGCTAGGGGCATAAGGGTTGGGTGGGATGAAGAGTTCAAACCCTGAGGAGGAACTATTTTTTTTTGGTACATCGAAAAGATAAATTGTACCCGCCAAGAACATTTGCCTGAAAAAAACAGACACATGAATGAAAGTGAGGGGAAGTACTTACCAATGCAAATATTCCCTTTGATGTGGATCACCTGGGCTAGGTGAATCAGGATCCACCATGATCTGCAAATTAACTGCATGGATTAATAAAATGTATACATATATAGTTATGAATACCATTTCCGCTTATAATTTGTAGAGTTCGATTTGTAATTATGTGTAATACATAACATTGAAGTTTACGATGAGAAACACTTATAATTTACAATATCTGACTATCTGTTACATATAGTTATGAATATTGAAATAAAAAAGTTACACCCTAAAACATGCATGCTATTGCTAGCTAAATATATAATAAATTAACCAATGTTGTTTGTGGATTATTATGAACATGTTTAATTACCAGAGTGTAAAAGGTCCTGAGGTCATGACCACCAACTTCAACTCTTGGTTGGCTGGCGATTTGGGAAGGCCTAAGCTCACAACAGTTGATAACTTGTGAGGTATTGTTATAGACAACCCTTAGAGAGATAGAACTTGTAAAAGGATCTAAGACTTCTCCTATTACACCTCCAACAACAAGAGGATCAGTTGATCTAGGCATTGCGCCTTCACTTGTTTGGGTTTGATTTGAACGAATGTTGCATATATATCCCTCTGCAAATATGTACTGGGTTGATTTTACAGATTTGCCATTGATAGATTCTCAATTAAATAATGTATAAAGGTCAACTTTAATTCGTTATTCTTACACCACACTTTTTGCAAAACACAACTTGATAAGGAGGATTTTGCAATCAGAACAAAAACTATTTATGCAGCTTGCTGAGATGAAATATTCTACTCACTTATTCTTTGAGTGTTCTGCATATTTGTCTATGGTATATATGGTATTCGATTTTGAACTAATTATAGGTTTCTATTCAGCTTTGTATCAGAGTCCTCGAGAGCATTTCATCTAATTCCAAGTAATCTATTCTTGTTTTCAACTGCAAAAGAAATTGAAGATTTATATTACAATTTGGCATGCGACTATATGGTACTTTGGATATTGCTCAAAATGTGTTTTTGAATTCCTCAAGGTTTTGTTTTCAAAATATTGTGCGGTTAATTAAACTAAGATGTTGCCGTTGGCAGTGGCGGAACTAGAAATTTTAGGAAGCCTAGGCAAAATTTTTGATTAAGTCCCTAAACTTTGCCTTCCTTTAAATTTTGCCTTTTCTCTAAAAAAATTTTTGGCCAAAAAACCTACCTAGTCCAAAGAGATTTTTATTTTTTTTTTCTTTGAGCCAGGGCATTGGACCTACCAAGCCATGTGGTAGGTCCGCCACTGGCCGTTGGCTGCAATTCACTTCACATTTCTTTTGTCCGGAATTCAATCCCCCTCATAAACTTTAAGCTAGGGTTGGTACATTTATCAGCAATTGAATATAATTTCTTGAGTTATGATTCATCTACACCTCTCATATCTTTTTCATCTTTATTTTTTATATATTTCTCTCTTCTCTATCAATTAAATCATCTATCACATCTTTACTCTTTCTCTCTATTCTTCTTACCTCTCTTCTCATCTACCTCTTTCTACCTCATCTTTGAGGTGTGAATAAGGCTATAGCATGTCGACGTTGGTACATTTATCAACAATTGAATATAATTTCTTGAGTTATGATTCATCCACACTTCTCATATTTTTTTATCTTTATTTTTTATATATTTCTCTCTTCTTTATCTATTAAATCATCTATAACATTTTTATTTTTTTTTCTCTTTTCTTCCTACCTCTCTTCTCTTCTACCTCTTTTCACCTCATCTTTAAGGTGTGAATAAAAGATTATTCTCCTAATTTCTTTAGGTACATTCATTATTTAAAAAATATTATATATATACACACACTTGAAACTAAGCTTAAAAAATGAAAATTTAATTAGAATTTAGAGATAAATATTGCAAATACGTACATGAATTAATATTTACGGCATACACCTCGAGAGCGGAATTTGGTGGCAGATGCTTTGGCGAAGACCATGGCGAGCGGGATGGAGAGTGTCTGAAAATATGGCGTCTATCTCCATCTCATATTGTTCTCATCATGTGTCAGGATTCCCTAGTCTAGTTTGTTTTTATTTTCCCATGTAACAAAAAAAAATATATTAGTAGCGGACTTACTAATTTTAATCTAGTCGTAAAATTTGGAAACCACCATGTAATGTTATAAAACAACATAGTTTAATACTTTAATTAAGGGTGCATGCATTTGGGTAAATAGTTTATTTAAGCCCTTATTGAAAGAGATTAATTTATACTATGCACTAACGATGTCAAAAGTTTTATACAGTCACTCAATCACAACCTTCTATTTTCTATTTTAAATATTATTAAATTCAAAATTAATTATGAGCTAGCAAAATGAAGGATGTGATTAAGTGATTTTGAAAAATTTATTTAGACTGTCAGTGCATAGAAATTAATCTCTTATTGAAATAACCTGAAAAAAGTTATATGGAAACCTATACTCTTAATTATAAGTTAATATGAACAACTTATGAAAAATAAGCTCAAAATAAATACTTATAATTAAGCAGGTGATAAACTATTTACCTAAGTTCTCTCAAACACACATTTAAGACTTTGTACTATAAAATAAATTAAAATAAATTCTACCAAACATGACATAATTAGTGTTTCGAATGCATGATAATGATAGGAAAATAAAAGAAATTCTAAATCAGAAAATTAAAGTATGGTAAATAAAAAGGGGTAAGTTGTCTAAATTACCCTATGGGTTGTTTAACCCAATCCTAGGGGGGTTTGTTTAGGGTATGAAAACACGTTCCCGAGAATGTTGAGGTTGAGAATAGGTATTCTGAAAGATTGAAAATTCAGAATTTCGGATATCAATTATTTCCAAGAATGAAATAACCATCAATTTTCCTGTCATTTTTGCATGTTCCTATCAAATTATAGGTTGGGAATCTTTCATTCCCACGAGAAAAGATTTTTTTAAAACATAACTTCCCACTTTTACAACATTCTATCTTATTTTCCAATTTTTAAAATTAAATAAAATTTAACAATATTCCCGAAAATATTAAAAATTTATCAAGCATATTTATAAAATTTATTCAAGAATAACATTAATTCCTAGTCATCTTCCTTGGAATGTAATCACAAACCAAATATCCTAATTTTTTTATAAAAAATGAAATAAAGATTTATGAAATTCCTAACTCATTAATCAGTAATTATAATTTCAAACTTGGTATGAAACTTTTTATATCCACATATAACCCAAAAAAAATATCAAATATTGTTTTATATCTTATTACAAGTTTGAGATCTTTGCGGTGACACGTCGGAGACATGGTGACATTGAAATAGGAAAAAGTGTATCTGCGTTGAGAATCGGAGATGAAGATAAGAAAGAGATGCGAAGACGGGAAATAATGGAAGTCACTCCCAAATCCTGCTCCGCACGGATGATATCTAAAATGAACATCACATAATTAGGATCTACATGTATGGAGAAGAAGCATCTTTAAGCTGCATGGCCTCACGTGAAGATATATATCCCGGGAAGGGATATATTTTACATGTGTGGAGAAGAAGCATGTTCAAGTTCAAGCTTTATGGTCGTCTCACGTGATTAATCGATGCTTTATAGTTGATATTTTTTTTATTCCTTATGCCTTAGAGCAACTCCAACCCACAATTTCTTATCTGGTTTCTTAACACACTATTCAGCACTATTCCTGTGGGCCCTGTCTGTCACATCAGACTTAAGAAACTCCTAAGAAACTGAAGCAGATTTTGCTCCAACCCATGGTTTCTTAAATTACTATTTGAAGGGTCCCACCCGTGTCCCACCATACAACATAAATTAATAATATTTATTTTCACTCAATTTAGATTTAAAATTTAATACTAAATCAATACTTCAACTTAAAAATAATTTAATTAAAATTAATACGAATTTAATTTAAATTTAATTTTACTTAATATTTAAAACAATTAAATTTAAATATCGGCATGTTAACTTGAAACAAAAATAAAAAAGTACATTGTGTTATTTCTAGCAAAAACAATTTTATTGAATGATAGAAATAAAGACGAAAGAAAATACATGACAATGAAAAATAAGCAACAATACATTTGAAATGAAATACATAATAACACTTGAAGGTTAATTTTCATTATTCTCGTTTTCGGGAAGCTGCCAAATATGCTCCACCAAGTCTGCTTGAAGCTGGTGATGAATTGACCTATCAATTTGATGTGCTCTTCTTTCCAAGATATTTCTAAAAGCGGGAATAGGACCACTTACTACTTCAGCATCCAATATGTCATTATTGACCTGATCATAAACAAAATTACCTCGGTACGTGTTGCGCTCATCTTCAACAATCATGTTGTGCAATATGATGCAAGCATACATTATTGACTTCATCTCATTCGGATGCCAAAAGCGTGATGGACCACGAACTATTGCAAACCGAGATTGGAGAACGCCGAATGCACGTTCAACGTCCTTTCTTGCTCCTTCTTGTCTTTTCGCAAATTTTTGCCTTTTTTCTCCTTGCGGCATTGGGATGGTCTTCACAAATGTAGCCCACGGGGGATATATACCGTCTGCTAGATAGTATCCCATGTTATACATTGTTCCATTCACGCTAAAGTTCACCATGGGAGCATTTCCACTCAAAACCTCATTGAAAACCGGAGATTGATTTAGCACATTAATGTCATTGTTAGAACCTGCAATGCCAAAAAATGCATGCCAAATCCACAAGTCTTGTGATGCCACTGCTTCAAGCATGATTGTGGGCTTTCCATGATCACCTCGGGTGAATTGACCTTTCCACGCAACTGGACAATTCTTCCATTCCCAATGCATACAATCAATAGAACCCAACATACCTGGAAATCCACGAGACTCGCCCCATTGAAGTAAGCGGGTAATGTCTTCCTGGTTCGGGCGCCTCAAGTATGTTTCACCAAATACTGCACACACACCTTCCACAAAATTCTTTAAGCACTCAATTGCAGTACTTTCACCAATTCGAACGTACTCGTCAACACTGTCAGCAGGTGATCCGTACGCCAACATACGAATAGCGGCGGTGCACTTTTGTAATGGTGACAGGCCTTGTCTTCCAACTGCATCGACAGACATTAAAAAGTACGGGTCATGAGACCCAAGGGCCCCTACAATTCTGAGGAACACATGCTTTCGCATTCGAAACCTTCGTCGGAAAAGCTCTTCCGTGTACACAGGATTTTCGGAGAAGTAGTCATTCCACAAGCGCTCGTTCCCAGCTTCACGATCTCTCTCTATCACCTTTCTTGTTCGCTTGGGCCTAACGGTGTTGGCACGTCGTTGATAAAACTCCATCTCCTCCTGCATCATATCTTCTATAGTCGTGTCATTGATAAGTTCGTCAATGACAACGTCGTAAATGTCCAAGTCGGCCATATTGTTTGGATCCATTCTATGACACAATGAGAAACTATCAGTGTAATTGGATAGGAGGAAGACAATATGAGAGGACAAAACAACTCTTGAATGTTGAGATGAATGAAATATGACATGTATAAATAAGAGAAACAACAACGGCTATATTCTCCAACGGCTATATTCCCCAACGGCTATATTCTACAACGGCTATATTCCCCAACGGCTATATTCCCCAACGGCTATATTCTCCAACGGCTATATTCCCCAACGGCTATATTCTCCAACGACTATATTCTCGAACGACTATATTCCCCAACGACTATATAGAACACATAAGTAGAAACGCAGTACACATTAAGAAAAATTCGAATACTGAAAGTACAACATTAATGCAGAATACATAAGTAGAAATGCTAAAATTACAACACTGATGCAATACACATAAGTAGAAATGCTAAAATTACAACACTGATGCAATACACATAAGTAGAAATGCTAAAATTACAACACTAATGCAGAATCAATAAGTAGAAATGCTAAAATCACAACATTGGCACACGCTAAGAAAGACAACAACAAGAATTAAGACATTCCTAGTTCTTTCATGGCGAATTCAACTAGGCGCTGATGCGTTGCTAACTGCACCTCGTTCATTTGTGATGTGTCCTCCATAAGGATATCTTTGTATTCCTTCAATAACCGCGCCTTTTGAAGTTTGTTTTTTTCCTTTTTCACCTCCAGTTCTTCAGTCTTGAGCTTCTCAAAACTCGCAAGGAATCCCAGTTTAGCTTTCCCGATGGCTATCATCTCGGAGTTAGGAACATAATCGAGATCACTTGAAGCTGTGTCTCCTACTTTGGCCTTCCTTTTCTGGTTCTTTTTTCCCAACGGACGGGTTGCTGGTTGTGTGGCCTCATATTCGTCGCCCTCAATTGATGCACTCCGGTCAGACGATGTTGCATACACCCCATCTCCTGACTTCTTCTGCCTCGTTGAACTGGTTGTCATAAATGTTCCCTTCCACTTTGGTTCATCCTTCACCAACCGCCATTCATTCTCATGTTTGAAATCTTTACCCGTATCTACATGATATAATTGATGCGCCGTAGCCATGATGTCCTTATCTGAGTGTCCACTTTTCCAATGATTGACGGCTTTAGTGTGGCAACCGACAAATTTTTGAAGATCAGCATTCAATTTATTAAAATGAGATTTCAGGGATAACCATGTCCTCGAAGGAGAGGCATCGTCGCGGTACTCCTCATATTGGGCTCGAATCTTATTCCAGAACAAATCTGACTTTTGCTCATTTCCCACGACCCGATCGGTAGAAACGTTGAGCCATGATTGAAGAAGAAGTATATTATCTTTACCACTCCATTTGGTGCGTTTCTTTCCGGATTCTTCAAGATCAATATCATCTAGACCCCGTTGAGTAGAAAATTCAGGCTCATCGGGCATAGCCTCACATTGTGTACTTGAGACTTTTGAACTACTGCTGCTACCAGTAGGAGGTGCTTGGTATTGTGGTGGATACATGCAATATTGTGGATTGTTTGGATAAGGCATTTGTGGTGGATATGGTCCCATTTGACCCTGAGGTTGGTTTTGATGGTAGAACGATTGTGGAAACATTTGATACGAAGGATTTTGAACATTACCACCGGTGTGAGGAGGTTCGTTTTGAGGGTGACACATCTGCGGATGTTGGCTTTGTGGTTGATACATTTGCGGATGTGGGTTTTGTTGTTGGAACATCGGCATAGGTTGGCTTTGCGGGCGAATCATCTGCGAATGTTGGTTTTGTTGTTGGAACACCATCATAGGTTGGCTTTGCGGGTGAATCATCTGCGGAGGTTGGTTTTGTGGCGGAAACATAGGCGAAGGTTGCAAACCTTCACTGGTAGGAGGTGTTTCATTGTCGAGCAGTGGATAATATTGCTCATAAGGATTAGACATTTTGAGAAATTTGAGAATTTTTGGACAAGAGAGAAATTGTGAGAGTAAAGAAGCTGGGAATTGAAGGTTAAATACTGGTTTGGGCCAATGAATACAATACTTGTTGTTGTTCTTGTTATTGCTGAGACTATATATAAGGTAAAGATGCTGAGAATTGAAAAACGGTAAGAAAACCGGTCAAACCGGTCAATTCAAAAAAATTCAAAAAAAAAAAAAGCCCAAACGGGCATAAAACCGGCTCCAGCCGGTCTACAACGGTGGGATGACCGGCTCAGCCGGTCACCCACTATAAATACATTTTCTTTTCTCCCATCCCCTTCATTCTAACCCTAGCAGACTCCCTTCCAATCCCTTCCACGCTTTCTTCCTCCTAACCCAGCAGCCTCCCCCTTCCACTCCCTTCCACGCTCTCTTCCTCCTAACCCAGCAGCCTCCTCACCCATCCCCTTCCTCCTAACCCTAGCAGCCTCCCTTCCACGCTCTCTTCCTCAAGCTCTCTCCCTCTCCACCTAGCCGCCTCCTTCCTCATTTCTCGCTCACCCACTCACTGTCTCCTACCACGCCACGATCCACCCACGAATCAGCCTCCACCGCCCCTCTTCCATGCGCTCAAGGCCTGATATCTCTCAAAAGAGCTTTCTTTTCACACATGCAAGCCGATTTGAGGCAAGTTTATGTTGATTTTGTTGATTTTCGTCAGTTCCTGTACTCTTCTATTGAACTTCTCTCATTTCCCTTCCAGATTGGAGCAAAAAACAACCGGATCGGAGCTCCACCGACCCTTTCAGCTGCTGTGTTTTTTGGTTTTTATTTTTTCTATGTAAAAAATTCATCTTCACAACATTTCATTAGCTTTGTAATTATTTTCTTATTTTGTTGAATAAAATTTATGGAATTGTGGTATATGTTCATGCTGTGTGTGCTGATTCCACATTCTGTTTCTTTCCCTCTGAACATTTCATTAGCTGTGTGTTGATGTTCATTCTGTTTCTTTCCCTCTGAAATCCGTTGATGCAAAGTGAGAGAAAATATCATTTTTTTAATCTAAGAAACCAAAAAGCAGAGTTCCTTGTGGAAGGAACTCTGCACTGTTGCTAAGAAACCAAAAGTGCCAAGTAAGCAAACTCCAATGCAGCCACAAAATAAGAAACAGATCTTAGCAACTCCAGCTGGGTTAAGAAACCAGCGTTGGAGTTGCTCTTATGCCTTTCACATCGATCCATACACAAATTAACTGAATTTTAGAGTCACGCATCCGATAGAGTGCGAATATTCATATAGGATTGAGTACCTTTACCAACGGATGCTGCCGTCGGCAAAGCACATGGTATTTTATTTACATTTTTACAAACTATCAAAACTGTCAGTAGTCTTTTTATATTTTTAATTAAATTAAACTAACTTTTTAAGTTGAAAATGATATGTTAATTTACCAAAATTATGTACAATAATGTAAAAAAAATGACCGCAACGTCGGCAAATATTGTTGGTAATATTTTATGCCAAGTATTTCCGCCACGTACTGACAGTAGTAATTGTAGGTAAATGTGAATTTTTTTAGGCTTAATTGTTTTTTTAGTCCCTGATGTATTATGATTGTGCAATTTAACTCCCCAATGTTTAAAACGAGCAGTTTAAACTGACGGAGGGACCTAATTTTCCCATTGGTCTCTCTCCGCCATCTCTTTCATCGCTTTCTCCCATCAATCTCCCTCCACCGCTTCTTTCTCCCTCTCTACAGCCTCACCCCTCTCACCACCATCGTGGCTTCGTTTCAAACCCAGCAAAGGTGCCAACATTCTACCATCGATCTTTCACCACCATCTCTGACATCACTCTCGATCTCTTTCTCTCTTTTTCTCTCCTCGCCCCCCCCCCCCTCATCGATCTCTCTCCACCACTTCTTTCTCCCTCTCCAACAGCCTCACCGCTCTCACCACCATCGTGGCTTCGATGGGGATTTGTCCTCCACACTGATTTTAATGTTGAGCAACCTATTTTTCACTGATACTGGAAACATGATCTGCATTCTCCACCGAGCAAATGGGGTTTTGGGTCTCGATGATGGTGGGTCTCCGTTTCTAAAACTCGAATTACCTTTCAGTTTTTGTTTGCTCAAAATCTCTACCTGCATCATTTTTGTTTCTTCTTTTCTGATTCTGTCTTCACTATGCTATTTTTGGGTTTTCAGCTTGGGTTGGATGGTTTGATTAGAAATAGGGTTTGGCGTGAGGAAGAAGAATAGTGGATGAGAACTGAGGGGGGAAAAGGGGTTAGGGTTAACAACCATGGTAGTCATGCGGTGCGACCGGTTGAGGGTTTTCATACGTTGAAGAATATGAAGTGAAGATGAACGTGACATGGAGAAAATTAAAAGAAATGCTGAAGTGGTAATTTTTTTAGTAAAATCTTAATAAATATTCTAAATCAGAAATTTCCGTTAGCAATTTGACAGTAAACTAGCGGAGGGACCTAATTTTCACAAATTAAAACTATCGGGATCAAAATTGCTCGTTTTAACATTGGGGAGTTACATCGCACATTCATGGTACATGAGGGACCAAAAGTGTAATTAAGCCTTTTTAAAGGGGAAAATACGGTTGTTAGTAATTATGGTAAATTGGAGCCAAAATTACCGACGAAATTTAGGCCATCGCCAATGACTTACAGTATAAAGCTGTAAAAAAAATGACGAAAGTGTTGGATACAATGCTTGAAGAAAGTAATATTCGTTATAAGAAAAGTGACTTTCTTGGGTGTTGGCGGGAGCTTGGGAGTTGCTTGGTTTTTGGTGGGTTTTTCTAGGGTTTGTAAGGGCTTTTAGTTGGGTTTGTATAGGCTTTGGGTAGATTGGGTTGGGTGCTATATTTTTGGAGCTGTTTTTGCTTTTGCTAACTGGTGTATTTCATGTCTATTTCCTCATTAATATATTTTCTTCTTTCGAAAAAGTTAAATATATATTACTATATTATGATATAAAGTTGTTAAACGTGACGTTCAAAAAAAAAATTGTTAAACGTGTTGTTATTGTTGTTTATATTATAATTGGTTACTGTTAAAATGTTGGTTATTTAACCTGCAATTGAATAAAAGTCTTTTAATTATTATAAATATGTTTGAATTATTTTTATTATGACAAATCAAATTCATGTTCGGACTTTTTCCTCCTGAAGTAAAACTCGAGAGTTCTTCTTGTTCTATATGGCAACATGCAGCCTAGAATGACTTTGTAAGCACAGTGAAGCTACTTGACAACATTATCAAGTAAAATACAACAGATGAACATTATCAAGTAAAATACAACAACTAAAGTCTTCTCCTACATGGACTAAATAGCTTTCTAATCTTCAATCTGTAACCTTACACAATTTTATTTTCTCTCTTTATTCCACAAACACCTAATAAGTCAAGATAGTAGAGCCGGATATTAGGTAGAAGTTGTTAGTAGAAGTTACATAGTAATTTGTCGCCAAAGTGCAACAAAGCAAAACAAACATTCATTAGAGAGAAAAATAGAACAATTGTAGCCAGGAAATCAAAGTATGGAAACTCAATTTCAATTTAAGCATATAATTAACCACTTGAGTGCATCATCCAAAGATATTTTTGATAAGATTAAAAGAAAGAGCAAGAAAAGAAGAAGGTTGCAAATAGTACAATTCAAAATAAATCAAACTTCAGAATTAGACTAAGATATATAGCATAAAAGCATATGATAAACAACGTAAACATCGATGATAATGCCTAAAATCAGATCAGCCTTTACTACTATACTGTTTTGATTGCAAGATCTCAACAAATTTTCCTAACAGTATCTTGTGAATTCATGGGATAAAAGGATACTCAATGAAAACCCTACATCTAAGCCTCTATCTTGGGACTAATGTACTTCACCATACCAAATGGAACATAATTATTCACTACGATGATGTGAAAGAGAACAAACACATAATATGAGTTTGAACCCCTTTTGAAAATCAGGAAAAACTGGTAAAGAAAAGATAGACAGCCAAACAAAATGAACTCTAAGAAATATAAAGGAGGCGGGCCTACCAGCCGCAACTTTCTCCCAATGAATAGAATGGAGTTGGTCTTGGGTAAGGTTGCTTATTCTCCATATCAGATACCTCCTCCAGGTGCTTATTCTTCAATAACTCTTCTTCCTGACCAAAATTCCAAAAACTGAAATTTATTAAGAAAACCAAAATAGTTTCCATGCAAGATGAACGCATCTCTCACAACACAATGGTTGAAATAGAACATTCAAATGTCAAAACATACAAAAAATAAGGTAGGAAAAGTTAAACGTAGAAAGGGAGATGAAAACTTAGTAGAGGGAGGAAAAAGAAACATAAGACCCAGGAAACCCATCTCAAATAAAGGACATAAAATGAAGGAAAAAAGGCCGCGGAAATTCACATACATGATAATACTGTATTAAGAGAATGAACTCCAAGTGTAGAAAATTTGGACTATCCAACTAAGAGGATAAGGAGGAAGGGTGAGGTTTCCAAGTAGTTGGAGAAGGAATGCCAATGATAGAAACTTTAGTTGTAGTTGGAATATAAGCTATACATAATAAACCATTTGAGACCCAGCATAAGATAGTAACAGATTGCATAGAAGAATCCTTTTCTAAACACAAAAAATATGGAAAGAAGGCCAAAAGGAAGGATTCCATTTATAAATAGTCTAGACCACATCTTGCTAAATTAAACTGAAACTCTCAGGTGTTGATGCTGGGAAGGTGGTCTAGACACACATTACTAAGAAAGTTTCACATTTTAAATAGTTAAATCAATAATCTTTAATTGAAGTGACAATATAAAATCAGAAGATAACATTATACCAACTTTGAAGAAGAGGAACACCCACCAAAGGCATAATGAGTTGTTTCCTGAATCTAGAACTTTGTTATTCATGGACTTAAAACATCATATTTATTCCTTACTCTTTTTTTCTTCAATCCAATTTCTACCACCATTGGTATAGCCTTATAGCATTAAGAAATTAAAAGTGGTTATCTAATACATAAGTAGGAGATAAAAATGTTTTCGTACTTGCTAAAATTGTAAGTAAGAATGAAAAGGAAAGAGAAATGAGAGCAAATGAGAATTGTGATGAGAAAAGAAGAGAGATAAATATAAGGTGTAAATAGTATTGGGGTGTGAAAAAACTATGGCACATAAATGCTGAACATCTCAATAAAGACTACTTATATCTTGATTCCTAAAATGTATGTGTGCTGTTGGAGCCAAATTAGCCCCTAAGTTCAACCTTAAATATATGAAATTAATTTCTAAGGGTTAAGTAGAAACCTAAGATGAGCCATGTTGCAAGTCATCCCCCATTTTGGGGCCTGTCATCAAGTTGTCCTAAAAACTTCAGTGCACCAATGCCTTCTGCACATTTTTTCTCACTATGACTTGCAACCATAACCTGCAAGTGTGGATTTACAGAAAAACAAACCATTGCGGCATTAACAACTTTCATCAAAGGAATCAAAAGTGTAAATTGGTAAGCTTTTGTCACAAGTCCAACCAATTGTGGATGTGAGACCAACATAGATGAGTCTTCACTTCAGATAATATCGAAGTAAATAATATGCATTCTCTTATGATTCAAGTCAACAGTATTTTAGACTTCTTAAGAGTTGAGTGAACCAAATTTTATAGAACAAAATTCATTAAACACAGAATTTGCAAATGCAAGCGCTGATAAACAGTAAAGAAATGCAGAGAGAAAGAGAGTGACTAATCATTTTTTTGTCATTGTAGGCTTTAATGCTTTTTTATCATGCTCCTCTTTCTCATTTCTACTTTAGCAACAAAATGAGTATGACAGATTAATTAAGATAAAAACAGAATCATAAAAATTTCTATATTTAAGGATATCAAATTAGTTAAATCACATTACATTGATAGAAACAACAAAAATCATAGTTCAAAATTACTAAATTCAAAGGTGCTAACATAAAGTGGGACAATGCAATAACCTGTTAAATTCTGTAAATTGGAGCAAGATGGCTATCAAAAAACTGATTCTCTTCAGCTCCTTTACTCCTAGGTCTTACCTAGAGCTGTTGGAAAGTACATGTCTTTTTCTTGAGTGCCTTCTTCTTTGCCTTTGGTGGTGTTAATACAACCTTCACTGCAGCACACTTAGTGTCTTCACAATCTGAAACACAAAAAATTTAGTCTGTTTAATTCAATTTATTTATTGCAGTATCAAATACTAATATGACTTCACGCATATAAATTTATCTCAACTCTTTCACTGGTTTTTAAGAATTAATCGATAACAAAATCATATTGCTACTTGGGTAAAAAAAAAGCCAAAAGTTAGATTCCACTGCACTGCATCAGAGAAGTTTATCCTACAATAAACTTCTCTTCCTTTAATAAGGTTTTTCTTAGTTCCTAAGTGTGCTAAGCAGAGACACATTCAAACTACTCATGTAAAGAATAGGAAAGAAACATAGGTATATTAAATTATCCTAAAGGAATAAGAATTTTTTAACTAAAAAGCAATACACCAAACACATACAATGTTAAGTACAGTTAAAACATCTATAATCTATTAAGTCTATTATTCCATCACTATCTAACTCTTCCCATTGGTTCTGTCTTTATATTGTAAGATTTCTAAACCAAACAGCTAGAACCTTTCTCATATCTTCTATAAAGAAAATTGATGCTTCTGGAACCTGCAGATAAAAGAAAGATTTTCAATTATATAGAAATTCTATATTCTTGAGGAAAGTACCTATTTGCATATAAGGAACCATGCTTTGACAGCACAACATAGATAAAGTAGAGATATTTGGATCAACTCTCTAACTCAACTCCTCACATATCAGTTGGAAAAGTACATAAAAAGTTATGTGACTATTTATCTGAGCACCGACAGTTCTCATTTGCACCTTAATATAATTACATTGAAAAATGGGAAAAAATGAATAGGAAACAACCATCCATGCTAATGAAATTAATTTGGATCTTTATTTCTTGCCTTCAATATCTTTTCTTCTATAAGCTAATTGAAAGAAGTGGTCCTGCAATATACGATAAAGATGCTTGCCATTGAAAGACCATATGTTGAAACCATTTTCCATTTCATGAACTGAAGTCACAGCAGTTGTTACATACCTGTAGTATAAAAAGGGTAATCAATATAAATTTGTCATAAATAATAAGTCAAGATTCAGTATTCATAGGTAACAAAAATCCAACACTTCTAAGGCAAATGCCATTTTAGACTGATTTTACACAATATTAAGCCACAAATTTCTGCCTTTATTTGTTGTACCAGTACTAATATAGCTTCTAGTTAGATCCCATTCAATATCTGTTGACATAAAATGTTCAGCAGCAGCCATGATTTCAAGCTCATTGACATTGTAAAATTCCAACATTCCATTTAAGCCTTTCAACCAGTTAAAAACAAATAAAGAGAGAAAATTACCTCAGCATCAATCAAGACAAGTAGCAAAGCATCTAGTTTAGAAGGTTCAACCGTTGGTGCCATCTCCCACTTCCTAATAACCCTTGCTCTGATCTTCCATGCTTCTCTACCGGGGCATAAGTTTCAAATGGAGTTCATCTGTGCAGAAAATGGAGAAATAAAACAGATCAGTGAAATCAGTGGAAATAGAGGAGATTTCAAATTTCAAACAGAACGAATAGGAATCTGAAAATTGGGATATGGAATTGTGTTGAATGGGAGTTCACAGCATGGGGTATTTAAAGCCAAAATTTGAAACTGAACTGATAGGACCACAGCTCTAGTAGATGTAGGTAATCATAATGCAAAAATCTAAAGAAATTAATGGAGATTTGGATTGATACTGACAATTTGACCACATAATCGACCTTTGTAGATGCATTCAACCCTAAAAATTTGGCTACTGAGGAGAGGGAATGACGAATGAACAGGAACCGGCGACGGAAAGAAAGGCCTCATCAGATCAATCGAAATGACACAATTGATGGATTGGTGAGAAGTGGGTGGAAAGAACAACATAAACACGGAATCACAACTAGGGTTTGGATGAAAGTGGAGAAAAAGAAAGCAGGGAAGGAGAAGTCAAGGCAAAAGAAGATGATGAATGTACAGTGGAGTGGGTAGAAAGAGAGATGAAACACGCGATTAGAGATGGGGATTGGGGAGGAAGAGTACTGGCGTGGGAAACGACATCGTATCCCACATTCCAGTTTAAAAAAAAAACGAAAACTAAAGAAAAAGAAAGACAGGTGGCGCAAGCTGATTTGATGTTTTGTAGGAATAGTGAAATGCAAACTTGAGAATAAGAAGTAGTAGATAAGAGCTTCATGACTTAGCTTTCCGCCAAAGCTCATAAACCTTCCAGCAATCCATCTCAAAACGGAAGCACAAAACCACTAGCAATGGCAGTAACGACGACAACACTTGAAAATGAGATGCGGAAGCAGCATCCAGCACCTCACCCATGTGGTTATGAACAGTGGCGGATTCAGGACCCCGAGGTCAAGGGTTCAATTTTTATTTTATTTTTTTGAATGGAGGGGGTTCAAATTTTTCAAATGAACACATCAGTAAAAATTTAATTAAAAACAACTTTAATATGTTTATACATGATAAATCATACAAGTCATAGTCGTCCTCTACGTGATGTCATATTCTAAAATCGTTGAACAACTTACATTAACACTAGCTATCATTTTCTCCCTCAATCGAGGGAAAATTGAATAAAGTTAAATCTTACATAAAACTTGCAGAAAAATATAAAATCGACTTTCTCTTATCATTTTACTTACTAATGAAAATAACAGCCAAATAAGTAAAAAGTAAAAATAAAGGAAAAAGTATATGTCACTTAAAATTCTGTATCTGCAAATATTTATGTATATATGCACATGCATATGTATGTATGATTCATTAATATCTATCATTTTAGTATCACTTTTGACATTTAATAATTATTTCTTAGACTTCTAAGTACTACAATTGAACTTCCATTGTATTATATTGAATTCATGCTCTTTCGTTCTGTTTATGTTATTGGTTGCCTACAAATGAAATTACCAAGTTTGACAAATCCAGTTATGAAAAACTACTTATGGTAACCGTTGAGTATTCCAAGAGAATGAGTCATTTGTCATAAAAATAAACTATCTATTAGAAAATACTTAACAATTTTGTTAACCAAGCAATTGGAATTGCCAAATAGGAATATTTACCGCGGTGCTTCAACTCATTGTTATTCATGTAGTAAAAAAGTATTCACTCCTTTGGTGGAGATTACATGTCATGATGATGATTTCAATGCTGATTACTTCACGTATCCCTAATCAGCATTTTGAAAAATATGAGATCTTAGTTTAAATTGACCAACTGAGATGAGAAATCTAAACTGAAAACACCAGAAACATATATTATTCTCATTGAACGTTTCCAATTCAGTAAATATCAGATGAATGAATAATTCGATTGTTTTCAAGAACTAAGTAAAACTTGAAACAGTTCTCACTTCTTAGTTGGGTGGCACTTAGGGTAGCGAGAGAAAGCTAGAGGGTGAGGGCTGAGTGCGCGTGTGTGTGAGAGTGTAAGAGGAGTAAGTCAGTGTGAGTCTTTGGTGCAAATAAGTGCAAAACTTAATCTACTAATATAATTTAAAATTTTTAGAGGGTTAAAAAAATATTATATAGGGGGCTGGGTAAGTGCAAAAATTTTTTTTGAAGAGGTTCATCTGAATTCAGGGGTACATATTGAAGTGGCTCCGCCACGGTCACGAGCCACAAAACCAAATACAACCACTGTGGAATCCACTACAGAAGCATTAAAATTGACTTTGATCATACGATGCTAATAATTTTGATTTGTGTTAGATGTATTTGTAATGTGATAGACGTATTATATATATATATTAGTAAAGCTCACTTGAGCTAAGTATTAAGTACAAATACACATGAGAACCTACATACATTAGTAAAAAAACTGGTGTTTTAATGAGATAGCTTAGTGAGTGAATGAACGGGTAGTGGAAACTTGTGCACTAATGATTTCAGTTTTAAACTTAATAAATATCAAATGTATAAGCAAAAGAGTAACATCCATGCCAAAAGTGTAACATACCACAAAGTTATATCTTCAAATGGTTTTAGCACAGTACCTTAAATTAAAATCAAATTTAATGTTAATTTTAAACTAATATCAATTTAGTCCAAGAAAAAAAAACTATTAACAATAAAGCATACTTCCGCCAAAATTAATCTTGATATGCAATGGTCTTAGTTTGCTGTCCAATTTTCTGCAGGAATATATGTCTATTTTTCTTAAACTCACAAACTCTTAGAATTCCTTAACATAGTAACTCCGAAGAAAAACTAACATTAAATTAAAAATAGTGGCATGATGGCAATACCAGTGTCAAAAACTGAATAAAATTGTTAATGTCAGGAGGCTATTCAACTATCTACATTAAATAAATAAAAATAAAATGTATTATATTGAACCATGCATCTATTATATCTCTATATAAACAAACCAGTGAAATCACTCACAAACTCAAATTATTCATATTTCTTAGACTTTAGCTGCTGGTGAGAAAAAATGACAATTGTCTCTAACTACTTCAACAAGTATGTCATTTTTAATTATTTTAGTTAATTTCAAAATTGCTTTTTTAAATTACTCATTCTTATTTCTTTATTGCAGGAGAAAAATCATCAACAACAACAAGAAACACACATTACTTAGTGATATATCCCCGTTGCAGATGATTGGAAAATAAAACTGTGAGTTTCACATATATGGTAATTTACTAAACAATTCTTCTCATTCAATTGAAATCATACAAATATATCATCATTTCTATATTTATATGACACAAATCAGTAACAAAGTGTGAGCCACATAAATTTATATATTGCACTAGAAAGATAAGTGTAAAATGTAGTACTCTCTATATTCTTGATAAGAAATAGGAATCTTTCACTCATCAATATTGTCATATTATGGGAAAAAAATAACAACTTAATCATTCAAAGGGAACAAATGACGTCCATCCTGCAGTTAGATAGAATCTATTTTTATGTTCGTGAAAGTGATTTTAAAAGAACTTCTATGCCACCAGCAATGGTAAACAACCACATCAATCTTGATAAAAAAAAAATTAGCACAACTGATAACATCACTGCAATGACTAAATCAATATTAGAAAAAAAAAATAGTAGACTACCACGTTCATTTCAATACTAATCTAATTAAGTAATTAAATTTCTTTTATATCAATAAAAAAACTACTCTCATTTCAATCTCAATAGAAATCTACCTATTTTTTCTTCCAATGAAGCAAAAAAAAAAAATCTACTTGTTTAATCCTTTTTTCCCTTATTAGAGAAAGAAAGTGTGAGAATATCATAACTCAATTATATTTAATTATACATATATTCTAAATCTTCTTCTAAATAATAGCTTTCTTACCTTTCTGCAAATTTAAATATTACAATTAAAAAATACAAATTAAAAACGAACCCGTGCAACGCACGGGTTTAATTTCTAGTGATATGTGAAATTAATTTATTTGTTACTGGTAGTATAAATATCTTTAAAAGATATTGAAAAAAAGTATTATATTATTTACAGAGTAATGGAAGACTCAAATATAGGAACTCAAGAAACTGTTGTTGTCTTATACAAAGAGCAAGGATTGAGGGAGACGAGCGGAAGAAACTACCTCTGCTTTTGAGAAAAGAATTTTGAAGATGGATAAAATTATTGATAGACTTAAGAAAACCAGAGCTGCAAAAAAGGATGTGCATGAAAGTGTTGAATCATGTGATGAACCAAAGTAATAATTGTAATAAAATAATTAAATAATAGCTTTAACATTATTATTGTTAATGTTGTTAGTTTTTATTATGGTTTCTATTATTATGAATATTATTGCATATCTCTTTTAATTGTTATAAATATGTTAGAATTATTTTCACCACAGTAGCACCAAATTTATGTTGAGCTGAACGATTATTCAATTACAACTCTTCTTTATTTTTTATCTGAATAGTTTTGATTAATGAAATATATACTAATGGTTTTATGCGCCATATAGTATCATGCATCGTCATTACACTCTTTGAATCTGATTATGTAGCTTAGTCGGTCGCTTAATCACCCTGATTTTTCTATTCTCTATCTCAGTGAAGGTAAATAATAGGGAAATCACATTAGTTAAGTGACCAAGTTATATAATTGAATTCAAAACTTATAATGACGATGGGTGATACTCGGTAATAAATAAAAATATGTATATATATTTTAATGATGAAATTATGTAGTTATGTCTATCATTGAGAATGAAAGGCGAGATGAATTGGATAATTATCAACCTCCACATGAATTTGATGTTGCTAAATAATATCAAAGGTTATTATTGACGTATACAGGACAAATTAGTGCTGACATATACGACTGGTGCTAACTACACTACTACAGAAAAGGCTTTTCGCCACGGTTCCGCACGCCCTTTAGCCACGGTTTAACCGTGGCGATAGCGTGCGTGGCAATTGCTCAATTGCCACGGTTCAAGGGCGAACCGTGGCAATTGATTCTCCTATTACCACAGTTCGTAAAGGGTAACCGTGGCAATAGGGTCCACATATTGCCACGGTTACACACTTAACCGTGGCAATAGAGTTCACATATTGCCACAGTCAAGCGTGTAACCGTGGCAATATATGACCTCTATTGCCACGGTTTTTTAACCATTGCAATATGTTGTACACAAAAAATTGCGCTTATTAAGTAAACATTAAATGTGTTCAATTAGTGTATTGGTTTTTTTAAAATGCATACATTCCTCCATATTTACCCTTTGTCATTTTCTCTCACTAATTAATGGTAAGTGGTAATCAAAACTTGGGAATTGAAAACATATAATTAATGTGGAGGGTAAAAATGGAAGAGTACAAAACATTTTGGTTAGATTATTGTAACTAGGTCTTATATTTAGGAACTTCAAAATTTTGAAACTAGGTCTTATACTCTCTCCGGTCCTATTTATAAGCAACAAAAAAAGAATTCACATAGTTTAAGAAATGTAGTTAAACTAGATAAAATGCATTAAATTTATCTTAAATTAAAATGAACTTCCAAAATTACCCTTCGTTATTAGTGTTGGAAAGTGGAAAAGAAAGAGAATAATTAATGAGACACATTTTACAAGTTAGAATTAATAAGGGCATCATTGGAAAAAATTAATTAATATAGCTCAAACTTTCATTTGGTTCTTATAAAAAGGACCAAGATTTTTCTTCTCTTTCATGCTTATAAATAGGACCGGAGGGAGTATTTAGGAACAGAGGGAGTAGTGTTTTTCTTGTTATGTAAGCTGTTGGGTATCGTGCTGACTTAGAGGTAACCCTAATATTGAGTTGCTAAGTAGTTTGGGGTGGATAAGAACACGATCCATTTCAAACTACATATTGACATGATGTAGTGGTACTGCTAAGCCGACACGACACTTACTAGCTTAGAGACTCTCACACAACGAACAATGGTTGTAACTCATCATTGAATTTACATTGTCAAATGAAATTAGTGTTAACAATGAAGAAAGCCACATTTACGGAAAAAACTATATTTTATAAATTAGCATTGGCAGGTTCCTAGACTAGGCCAATGCTAAAGACCAATAGCGTTGCTTACCTTGTCAAGCGTATAGCGTCGACTTAGACCATTTACAATGGTTTGTTTAAATTACACACTCTCAACACAATTTTTTCTCTTCCCAACACTTCACATCATCTTCTCTCTCCAATTCAACACTCTCTCAACAATTACCCACTCCAATGATTTTCATTCAACACCCTACCCCACCACTCACCCTACCCCACCACTTTTTTATTTCATATTTTTATTTAATTTTATATTTTTGTTTTTATTATTTACATAAAATTACAATTATTGTTTTAAATTAAATTAAAACAATAAACACTTTACAATTTAATTTTTTTTAAATATAGACAATAATTTATTTTATTTCCTTAACTTAAAAATGGAAGACAACAAACTAAGTACACAATAATTTATAGATGAAAGATAATAAGATAGTGAGAGAGATAATAAGATGGTGAAAAAATTTGGTTTTTTTTCTGTGTCCAAATTAAACGAACCAAGTCTCTATTTATAGAGGAAAAAAAGTTATGAATTTTGGTTAAAAAAATTTTCAAAATTTGTTTTTTATCAACAAGATAATTCAGTTTAAAATTTTTAAAAACAAAAAATCTCCAATCAGATTCTCTCTCCTGCCTTCTCTCTCCTCTTCACCATTCATAAGCCGCCACGTGGCACCAAGCACCCCTCTCAACTTTGTTGAACACTCTCAACATCTCACTCCTCCACCTCATCCTCAACAAACCTTCAACAACCACTACAAACCCTCAACAACTCTCAACATCTCTCTCGACTCACAATTGCATATGGTCTTATGAACGTCATTAATATAGCGTTGATTGTGGTGTTTGTGATAGTTTCATACCGTTACAATCGTGTTTTGTGTGTGTTACATGCCTGTTAGAAATATAATATAAAACAAATTATTTTGACCTTTACCCATCAGCTTATAAGCTTTTGGGAAAAATGATTTTTTGACAATGTTATTCGTGGCTAGTGGCTACCATAAACCACCCGGGCTGGGTTCACAATTGTTTTTTAATATGTAAAGAAAAAAGGTGGGAGATTTTTTTGGGTGCATATGTGGAGGAATGTGAGGGATGAATTTAAAAATGTGGAACCTTTGCCCAGGTTCATACGTATTTTGGACCTTAGATAGCGAATAGCTACTCTATCGCCAATGAGTTGTTGGAAACTGAAGAATCAGAATAGAATATGGTGTTTCATCCTCAACTTTTGTTGGAAACTTGCAAAGATGCTTTGTGGAGATCAACATGGATCACAGCAGAATATCCTGCTCCACCAATATTAGTTGCCTATCAGTGTCAATGGTAGCTTAGGTTGTCCACGGGATGATCTCTTTGGCGGTTAGGTTAACAAGATAACAACTTAAAAGAGCAATGTGAACATTATTTTGGAGCCTAAAATGAAAATGTTAAATTGATTTTCTTTTAACAAGGATCTTAGAGAGACTTAATACATCATATAAATAATATTTTTTATATTAATCTCAAAGAGACTTAATTTTTTATACAAACTTTGATATCAAGTATCTCCTTTAATAATTCACTTCAAGGTAGAAACAATGAATTTTTTTTGGGAAAACACAATAAGTGAATAGTAAACTTGTACAATACTACAATTATGAGTAAACAAAAATTAACTTTTCAATTTTTGGAATGTAAAAAAAATAAAGGATATTTTATTTATTAGTTTTTTAGAAAACGTAAATTTACTAATACCAAAATAATTGTCAAAGTTGCATTTTTCAGCTTTTATGTTACAATTAATATGATATGATTTTTCATTATTTCATTACTTCTCTCAAGTCTCAATAATATATAATATAACTGCTATTTTTTTTTAGGGGAGGGAGGGGGCTAAGACAATTGCCTATTTGCCTTTGCCTTCTCCACGTCCTGAAAAAGGAAATCTTTGTATATTGTAAACAAAATGAAGAAAATAGAGAAAAGTAATTTATGTGATATATGATTAAAAGAGAGAGTTAAAAAAGAATGAAGTCACCAAAAAATGTATGCAGTGTTTAAATGTTTCAGTATCATTACTACTCACTCTGTTCCTATATAACTGACACTTGAAGGTTGTTGCACAAGTATTAAGAAATAGTAATTAATGTTCTTATTTTATTTAAATTACAATCTAACTTCCTATTATACCCTTTATCTGTCTTATTAATTCTAACTTTTCAATTTTCCTACCACCAATAAAGGAAGGTACAATTGGTAAAGGGGTGAATGATCACTTTGGTCCCTATTGTTTCACACGTCGGGCAATTTGGTCCCTATTCTATGGAAACGTCGCCTGTGGTCCCTGATGTTACAAATCGTCGATCACGTTGGTCCCTGGCTCTTCTCCCGTTAGTGAACGTTAACGGGACGGCTGATTTGGCACGTTAAGTGCCCCACTGGCCGTGCCACGTGGATTTGAATATTGGGATTTTTTTTTTTAGAGAAACTTAGAAACTTCAATTTAGTCCTTAAGACAAAATCTCCAAATCTGAAATGCTTCAATCTTTCCATCATCATCTTCCTCCTCACTCCCACCGCCAAAGACCCCATCAAGCTTCAATCTCTTTATCAACGAGGACCATCATCACAGAAGAAAATTTCAGAAGCCAAAGAGAATTTGAAGGAGAAAGACAATTGAAAAACACAAATCAATGAAAAAGGAAAAACCAAATTCCAAACAAAGGGGAAACCCAGAAAATGAAACCATACCACCTAAATCAAAATCCAACCTTTAACAACCCAGATCTTTGAGTTTGACAAAGACGATGCAGTGGCAGAGGAGGATGGAGAAGGCACTGTCTTGGCACCAGGACCTTCGTGGGTTCATCGGTTGCTGCAAATTGAGGCTGGGTCGAAATCACGTCGGTTGCCACGTTTCCAAGGAGGTGTGGTGGCTTCATGGATCTGGACGTATGGATGTGTAGAAAGGGGATAGAGTGGGTGGGTTTCAGAAATTGGATTTTGTTACTAGGTTTTTGAGAGCAGAGATTTTGTGGGTTTTGTTACAAGAAAAAGGAAGAAGCTTGGGTTGTTGTTCACAACCAAGAGGGAAAAGGTGAAGATGAAGATGGGTTTGGTGGTGAGTGACTGTTCACATTTGATTCTTCTTATTCTCAATTTTTCATCTTCGATTCTCACCTTATTTGTATCTTTGGTTTCTATTTTGAGTTCTTTTTTTCAATATTTTTTGTGGAAATTTCAAACATTTTGTCTCTTCCGTCAATTTTCATTGTCCCTGATCATCATTTTAACATCTGGGTGGGTATTTCTTCTGAAAAAGCTCAAAGGGTCTTATGGGTTTGATCCAACAAGTATAAAAAACCAACCTTTAACATTTTCATCATCAATCGCTATACCAGATGCGAGAAAATCTACATGTTCCAAGGAATGGTGCTTCTAATCCACCTGGTGACAACAACATTGAAGTGCTGCAGTTTTTACGGATGATTGATTTTCCTTAATTTTGTTACCTAGTTCTGAATACTGATTATCATTTTGTGTTGTTTTGGTTGGAAATGTTATTGTTCTGTTACTTTCACTCAACATTTTTGTTCCATTTTATGATGGTTTTCTTTTCCAATTTGGAGATTCTAGTCTGTTCTAGAGTTCTTCTTTTCATATAAGGTTCACAGGGACTAAATTGAAGCTTCTAAGTTTCCCCCAACATTCCAATCCACGTGGCACGGTCAGTGGGACACTTAACGTGCCAAATCAGCCGTCCCGTTAACGTTCACTAACGGGAGCAGAGCCAAGGACCAACGTGATCGACGATTTGCAACATCAGGGACCACGGACGGCGTTTTCATAGAATAGGGACCAAAGTGCCCGACGTGTGAAACAATAGGGACCAAAGTGATCATTCACCCATTGGTAAAGTATACTTAATGCTCTCTTGAACTTTATAAAGTGTCAGATAATTATGAACAAAATGCAGCTAGAAATAATGTCAGTTATATAAAAACAAGGGGGGAGTATTCAAGAAAAAATGTTACATATGCATAAGCTTTTCAGCAACACAAACACATTAATGACAATTTATAACAGGTGCAAAGTTCTACTTCAGTAAAAAAAATTGCCATAAATGCGTGTTGATTGTATGTCTTTGAAAAGGTGTATTTACATCAGTACATGCATAAAGAACTCTAATTTCAATTCAATTTTTTTATAATTATTTTCAATTCAATTTTTGGAAATATAATTAGACATCTTTGTTCATAAATTTCAATACAATTGCATTAGTGATCATTGAATGGTCCCTTTTTTATTCTTCTAATAATCAGCTCTCAGATTTTGATACCAGCTTACAACTTGGAAGCTTAAAGAGGCTTCCAATAACAGAATAACTCATACAGACAGCTAGCTAGTGCACTGTCACAATATTACAAGTAGGCAACAACTAATTAACTTTTTTTGCCTCAAGTACTATGATACATCTTATTTGCGTATTTTTTTTTTCTGTAGAATAAGCATTCATACCTATATATGTATATATTAAAAGAAGGGCGTTGTTAAATTGCAAGGCGTTTAAACCAGGGTTTAAAATTGCGGTTGAAATGAAACGTGTTTTGCAGTTGTGACCGCAATTATGGCCGTATCAAACAACTTGTATTTGTCCGCAATAATTCTGCATCGTAAACTGCAATTTAAAACCCGGACTTAGATTACATGATCCTCCTTCCGCCGGAACCACTTTCTCGTTGACAATGGAAATACATAGCTGCAACTGGTAATCCAAGATTATAAACCTCTGCAAAATCTCTAGTAATGAAGTTTTGGCGCCACCCAGGAGCAAGTATGGTTTGCCTACAAGGCTGGTGAAACAAGGCAAAAACAAAACGATGAATCCCTGATGTTGGTCGTGGATTTTCGTAGCTCACAATCTCTTGTCCTACATATAAAATGCCATGCGCGATTAATTAATATCAATAAACAAGGTACTCATCATGCAATCGAAGTTCACATATGCATTTTATATAAGGCAAAATAATTCATTCTATAGTAAGATTACTTTTTTCTTCAAAAACTGACTTGTCAATAACAAAATTTGGGGCTTCTTATATTGCTGGTACTAAAACTTCTAAAAAACTAGGTTTTTTTGTGTGGAAAAAATTGTTGGTATAATATGTTTGAATTAACTCTTTTTTCCAGTATTCAATTCTAACATGCAAAACTATTCACATAAGTTTACCCATACATTTGATTTTGAATAGAATTTCCAAATACTAAGTAACTTGGGTAGAGATTTTATATCCAATAGTCATAACCAAATTGTTAACTAAAAGTTCCAAGAAAGAAAAATATAAAAGCTTGAAATAGTGTACTTACCAAACCCTGATCCAGTAGTTGCTGGAATATTGGTCACCAACCTAAGGATCCAATGAACAAAAACAAAATCATAATTGCACGAATTGCTCAAAAAAAAAGTTCTTCATTAATATATATAGACATGTATTCAAAAAAAAAAAATATATATATATATATATATATATATACACAATTTTATTTGTGAGCCATAAGGATATATTAAGCTGCAACTCTCACACATAGGGACTTTTTTGTTTTTGTTTAGGCATCTCTGTGATTGGGACTCCAAAAGGTCCAAGAAAGACATAATCGTAATTGGGCCTATTATTTCTATTTGCTGACCTAGTCCCTTTTATGACCTCAAAGCTTTGGCATTAAGCAGAATTTGAGTATGTTTATACCCATAACTAATTCACTAATTCCTCAACTAATTAGAGCATGTATGAATGTGGACCAAAAAGCATTTGAACTTGTTCTGGTAGAGAAACTTATTCTGGTAGAGAAACTTCAATAAGTGCTCTTGAACTTGTACCCAAACCGGCTTTAAGTTCCTAATTAAACAAAGTTAGAAACACTGAATTCACTAAAGCACTTGCACGATGTTTACTTGAGTAACTTAGAGGAGCACTTGAAAATTAGCCACAGCATTGAGTAAGGATGTTGTGCATGATTAGAAGCCAGTTTGCGCAATTTCCCACTTATGACTTACCAGTGTAGATATTCCCTCATATTTGGGTCACTTGGGCTTGGTGCATCAGGATCCACCATGATCTACAAGTTAAATGCCACAATTACCAACTCAGCACCGGTATATATAGATAGTGTTAATTTTTTTCTCTTTTTTATTCATAACTATATGAGTGTGTGAAATTGGGGGTGCGAAGATATTATTTTCCTTTTCCATAACTCAATAACCAAAGAAAAACCATAGCTAAAATGAATGTAACAAGTGCACAAGGATCAATTGTTGAACAAATACCAGAGTGTAAAGGGTCCTGAGGTCATCTCCACCAATATCAACTCTTGGTTGGTTTATTATTTGGGAAGGTTTGAACTCACCACTGTTGATGACTTCTTTGTTATTGTTATAAAGAACCCTCATAGAGATAGAGCTTGTGAAGGGGTCCAAAACATCTCCTATCACACGTCCAACAACAAGAGGGTTTATTGTTTTACCAGGCATGATAGATGAAGCTGATGAATATTGATATGGCATGGAAATGTAATGTCCATGCCTTTTATATAGCTTTGGATCGTTGACTTTAAGTAAATGATGCACCATTAATAGATTCTACCTTTTTTTTCATTTCCGTCTTGGAGTTATTTTCTTTATGTTTGTCCATATTTCAGAGGAAATGAATATGGATTTGTGATTGAGTGAGATGGAATGTGTGAAAAGAAGCATCTCTTAACAAGTTACCTAGAACACTTTTAGTAATGCCTTTTGCTTGAAACAAAGTACATGAAAATGTAACATGCATTTGCCTGATTTGCCAAAAGTTAAAATAGTTTCCCTAGTAGCTATAGTTGCGGATATTAGAAATATAATTATTCATTTATGCTTGAGTTTCTAACACATGATTGGTTATATTTCTAACACGCTATTCACACTAGAGCCCACTTAGTTTTGAGGGGTGAACAGTGTACAATTCTACCGAGTATATGCTGAAATTCAACTTTTTTATTAGAAAAATCGGGGTAGCTAGGATCGAACTTCGAACCACTTAGTCATAGAGGCCTTGATGCCATATTAGAATTTGAGAGACATAATTTTAATTTTTGAGTTAGAGTTAGGTCTCCCAAATTTTAATATGATATTAGAGTCTATCCTAGATCTGTTTAGTATAGACCATTCATATATGGGTCACCCGTAGACACTCATTCCTGCATATTTCACGCTCCAAATGTCCTACTATGAGTATGAAGGGGGAGTGTTGAAAAGTTTCAATTGACTAGGAATATGGTAAAGATATCTCTTATATACATGAAGAAAATCTTCACCTCTCAAACTAATTTTTGGGGTAGAGTTAGGTCTCCAAAATTTTAATTGTAAAATTCAAGTTGAAACTTTTATTTACGTGAGTATATGAAATGGATGGAAGCACTAACAAATCAAGATCGGTGATAGTTTGTCCCTTAGTAGTGTAACAAAAGGCCAAAGAGGAAAACTACAAGTTATTCGCTGCGGTCAGTTAATATACAGAATAAAATGCAGTTGAAATAAAGGGCTTGGATTCCCTCACAGCTTTCCAAATGACCATGACCTTAGAATGATATTCTTCCTTGGATAGGATGATGTTTTCAGTAAACTAGCAATTGCAAGGGTTTGCTTGTGTTTGAGCTTCTATTTTCTTAGGAACAAGAACAAAGCTTAAGTAAGCCTTGATTGAGTTTTCAAGTATTCTTAATGCTCTAGTTATTTTTCTAATTTACTTTCAATGAATTAAAATTTAATATTTAACAAGAAGAATTATCAACCTAATAATAGGGGCGCAATTTAGCTTTTAACTAAGGTCTAAGTTAAGAGAAGTAACTTTGATTAAGTCTCAAGGATAGAAACAAGAGAAGTAATTAAATTATTCCTCTACAATATTTTAGTGAATCGTTAGTTGTTAAAAGTAATCGTGTCCTCTGAATTTCTTAATTGTGTGATCACTTCAATTTTAAATTTATGTTTGCAAATTTTAATTTTTATATAAAATTTAGTTTTCAAAACCTCAAAAGAAATTTTTGAAGCATTAAATTACCCTTGTAATTTTGACCCGGTGTGATAAAGACCAAGTCTTTCCAAGTTAAGGATTGAACTTTGGACGAGATTCAAATAACTACTTTTAACCACAAATGAAATTGAAACTAATGAGTAAATATTTACCAAATACATTTTCTAATATTGATATTTTTCAATACTACAACAGTTTAGCGACAAACATTCCGCGGTTAAACCCATTTTCAAGTTTTCAGTACACTACAATTCAATCAAAGTTGAATGAGTTTGGATCCATTTAACTCGGATTTAACAGCAACAGTCACCCTATGTTCACAGCTCACAGTTGCATCCAAATTCATAGTTGCAGCCTATGTTCTGCTAAAATGCTGCAAAATGACACAGGACCACAACTTCTCCTGACCACAGTTTCATGCAGATCAATATTGAAACTGCGGTAACTCCAAATATCAAACTTTTGAATTAGGTGATTTCTCCGTGAAATAAAAGCCATATAATTCATACAGGCCTGGATGGCTTAAATGGTGAAATGAAGTGTATAAATAATTTGCAACATGGGCATAGAATCTAATAATCACCAAGGTATCTCAGTTCTCATTAATCCAGACGAATCCATCAGAACTGTATCTTTGAATATATGCAGAATCACAACGAGTAACAGTGAGATCAAAGATATGCAGAATCACAAGTTTTGGGTGTTCAACAAACGTAAACAGCACCAAACTTTCCTTAAAATCGCATTCATGAATTTCCAATAAAGCTCGGTTATGATGTCGTGCAGAAACTTCAAACACAGTCAAAAAAATGCCTCAATAAACAAGTAAACCATCAATTCATCAAGATTGGCGGATGTTTTTCCTTTTTCGAGATGGGTTATATCATATATGACTATAATCAACAACAAAAATGCATTTCACAGCGTTCCTCATACAAATTTAGGCAAGATACGAAAAAGCATCAATACCTAAATTGAAAAAACATATAGTACACAGAGTATATGATCATTTAGATGTACTTTAGACCAGTGATATATTGCTGCCTGGTAATCAGATACTGGGACAGGGAATATATAACTCCTAAGATACCCAAAATCCTAATCTTGAGAACATCTGTACATGCGATAGGAAGCAGATTAAGAGGCAAGGTTATCCATGGGGGTGAGTCACTCTGCTTTACATGGCTCCATACATACCTGTTGAAAAGTATATGACTGGGGAAAGTAAGAATGAGGAGGGCCAAATTCTTCACCAGAAAAATCCAGTCCGGCCCACCGATTTGAAGACCCCATCCACCATTACCTTGCCAAACATCTTCCCATATGCTGTAGAGGGCAGTTAAAACGAAGTAACCTGAGATGACAACAGTCACAGGAAAATATCTGTGTCGGTCCCCGAAACCAGCAATAAAATCTGAATCCTGGTTAAGCAGCAACAGGATAGGAGCCAAGAAAAATATAGAGCGGTTTGAGCCACCGGTAAGGTTAATATTCAAGACCAGGCATATAACGAAGCACATTACTGTGGCAACATTGCCAACAGCTGGCATCCAGGCTCCATCAGCAGCCAGCTTCTTAATTGTAAATGAGGGAACAGTAGCAGCCCGACGTTGCGGCATGAATCTCATTCTTGGTAGGAAATTAGCAGATACACTTTGACCAGAATGATTTCTAATTCCACCTGAATCAACAATCTTTTCCCGCATAATTGAAGCAAGTTTATACTTTATCTCCAAGGCTATAAGCATGAAGATTGCTGCATACAAACCAAGAAGAGATGTCCTGGCACCCTCAATAGCTAGCAATGTTGTCAGCTTCATCTCCTCCTCACCCAAATTTCCTATCTCACTATCTTCAAGAATATTTTTAATTCTCAGTTGGCCCTCCAATAGATAAGTCACTGGAAAGAGAGCCACAAGTAAAGCAAATACCAAGGGCAAAAGCTTTGTGCTTGAAGCAGAGGGCATATGAGTGAAGACAACAAAAACAGAGGCACAGACCATAGTGACAACAATGAGAACATGCAGAACTCCTGTCCAGAGGAAGTATTCTGTGGAAATGTAGATACCAAGGGCAACCCCCATAGCAATGGAGTAAAATGTCCTCAATTCTACAATGTATTTAATGGGTATGATAGAAGTAATAGATGCTAGAGTCAGCAAAATTGCAATAATAAGCAGCCAAGAAGGCCAGGTAGGCTTGCCAGCAATAAATCCATAAATTGAGATATCATCAGCAGTGTGACGGGCAGTTCTGATAAAGTCTGACTGGTAAGTCAACGACAACGGAATAGGTGGCTGCATCGTAATAAAGAGTAGACCAGTTGCCACTACTAGCACCAGACATCTTTTGGCAGACTGCAGGGAAAACAAAAAAATTCGTGATCAATCTTTAGTATTATGCATAAATTAGAAAGACATGGTGGATTGCTCTTTCAATCATACTTTCTAACTGGTTATGAAGCATGTGACCACCCAAAGCTTGCAATGGATATCAAATGATCCACACACTCCCACACAAAAAAATGAAATACATTGGATTGGATAGTATAATGCATACCAAAACATGAGAGAAATGAATGGCAACAATTGGAATACAAGCCAATCCGGTCAACAGTATACAGAAGCCCAAAATTAAACCATCCGTAGGGGACCTTCCCTTCCACCATTGGAGGGCTTCAAAAATTGTTTCACGGCAAAACCATACAGATAGGCCAACTACACAAGCATGTGCATATCCTTGCCATGGTTTCATCCTAGAAGCTGTTTTTGATTTATCCCTGCAAAATCCAACAAAAGTAAAGTCTAAGGAAGGCTGACACAATAAAGTCTAGATGCATAATATATATTAGAGAATCCCTCCACACTGATAAAACCCAGGGATTGTAACAACAATCACCTGTAAAGAAGCAATGGAGGAGAAACAGCCAATAAGAGAACAGCTGAAGCCCAAACAACAGACTTTGATGCAATAAACAACATGGCCAGCTTTGAAGAAAAGAGACAAGTCAATATCCAAACTGCTTTGCCTCCAATTCGACTATCCACAGATAGCCTTCTAACCAAAGCCAAACCCAATAGAGTGGTCATCACAACCATGTAGCTAGGGTACACCACCTCATCCTCAAATCCATAATAGTAAATGCTGGAGTAATTGAAAAATCGGTTCTCAATGTAGCACAAGAGCAATGCATGGCTTACCAGACTGATCTCAGATAAGAAGTTTAACTTCAAAGGTAGAAGAGTTAAACCAGGAATAGCCATAGCCAGGACAGCATTTGCTACTATTAGTTTACAAAAAGATTTAAGGGACATGCCTGCCATCCAAATATTTAAATCCCAGAAGTTGTGCTTCACAAACCATGTAACCATCAAGCTCCCAAGAACAACAAAAGCAAAGTATGAAGCTAGACTCTTCTTTTCAAAAAATCGAGCCAGATAAAAACCAGCAACTGCAGGCAGGGGAAGGAACTGCAAATTAAAGGAAAAATAATAACTTAATAATAGGGAGAGAAACTTATAACCTACAACTTGTTGAATATTTAACTAACAAAATAAGCAAAAATTATCACCATCCAACAAAATAGCCAGCACACCAGGAGTTGAATATTTTGAATATACAACACAACATGACAGTGCTTTAGATACATCCCAACACTATAACTATGTATCAGTGTTGTTAACTGCGGAAAGCCAAAATCCAGCCATAGATGACAAATAATGGCGGAAATGGCGACCATATGACAGGATATCGGCCATGGCGGAAAGTCAAAAAACTGCCATGGCGGATATTTGATGACACTGCTATGTATACAAGTTAAAAGTAATTATATCTTACCATCCAAGCAAAATTAGTTCTACAACCTTACTTTTGTAATATCATTCCCAAACACAAATCATTTTATCAAAATCCATTCCTCCAAAAATAAATCTTACTAACTTACGTTCTACCAAATAGCATTTTACTCAAATTCAAACAAATGGACCCTTAGTCTGCTTGGGGAAGGAGGCGGCTTTTCTTTCTTATGGAGCGGCAAACACCTATTCCACCTACCCTTAGTCTGCTTAGGGGGGTGAGGTGACTTTTCTTTCTCTGAACTTACTTTTGCAATATCTTTCACAAACTCCAAACATTTTATCAAAATTCATTCTTCCAAAAATAAATCTTTCTAAATATGTTATACCAAAAGGCATTTTATTCAACTTCAAACAAATTGACCCTTTGTCTGCTTGGGGAAGTGGGCTACTTTTCTTTCTTATGGAGGGCCAAGCACCTATTCCACACCTACCCTACTAAGCAACTTCTCTTCTCTTTGGGGGGCCAACCACTCATATTGTTCTCTATATAGTTCCGTCCCTTTTGTCAGGGTTCAATCAACACCTGCATCAGTATAGTGAAGGGGGGAAATACAGGAATGAACTAGCCCTGGGCATTGTGCACACTTGGCAATGGTGTTGCAACCGAATAAAGCATAATTAGCTATCCTTGACAACAAAATATTAGTCACAAGCTTGTTTTCTTTATTAGGGGAGTTTTCTATGAAGGACTTGCAAAGTGACTGCATTGCTCTTATCTCAACACCCTTTATATTCTGTTCTTCACTTTCTTAATGAATTATCCTTCTATGGTAATTGGTAAGACGAAAAAGACATTCACAATTCATATGTAGCTATATACAATCATCAGTATTAAAATCAAAACTAAAGCATCACTATTCAACTCAGGGTGCACAATAATAAGGAACAGAAATCAAGGTGTACATATTTCCAGTTCTGCAGAGCTTACCAGACCAGATTCTAAAACAATGTTCAAAGAATCAACATTCAAGCAACAGTTATAGTGAGTGAACCGGCGATCATAAAACACACTCAAATAACTAAGTCTGAAACTGCTTACCAGTACGGGGAATCCCACAACAATTGCTCCGGCAGTACTGACCACTATAGTGGAAGTAGTGAAAGCGACCGAGCTGAGTGCGTCGGAGACCAAGCCCATGGCATGAGCACCAGCAGCAGCGGCACCTCCAAGCATGGTAATGCTGACGAGAACATAATTCAGAGGCGGTGGCACCTGTATGTACCTCCCAAACGAGTGGAAAACCACCCTGACCTCCAAGGCAATGACAACGAAGACCAAGGCCACCGCACCATTGACGAGGCGAATCTGGTGAACATGAGCAGGGTTCTCAGAGACCCACCAGAGCGCGCCCCTGGTGGAAGCATAGAGCTGAAAGAGGAAGGGGATGAAGAAGAGCAAGACGAGGTCACAGAACGAGGCAGCGGAAGAGAAAGCGAGGGTGTAATGGGAGGCAAGGTGGAAGACGAGAGGGAGGAAGAGCAGGTAGAGGGAGTGGACACAGCTCTCGAGAGGGCCGAGGATGAAGGCGTCCCTAGGGAGCTGGCCGCCGTGGAATCGGTCGCGGTGGGTGGACTTGAAGGAGGAGAGGCGAGGGATGGAGTACAGCCAGTAGAAGAAGCAGTTGAAGGCTAGGAAGTAGTAGGCGGCGTTGTGGATCCCAACGGCGGAGACGGTGGCCCAAGTGAAAATTGAGGAGGCGGAGATAGGGAGCGAGGCAAAGAGGAGACGCTCAAGGGCGACGACGACGGAGGGGTTTTCGAGGAGGAGGTGTTTGAATTGAAGCGAGGACCAGACGCCGATGAGGAAGGTGGTGTGTGCGCAGAGGAAGGAGGCGAGGAGAGTGAGGGGAATGGAGGAGTTGAAGGTGGTGAAGAGGTTGAAGGAGGAGGTGAAGAAGAATGCGAGCTGGGAGAAGAGAAGGGAGAACCAGAGAGCGAAGAAGGCACCAGGTTTGAAGTTGAGGGAATCGAGGATGTAGGCGATCATGAGGCCGACGACGAGGACGGAGATGACGGTGGTGCCGCCGAGGTCAAGGAGGAAGGCGGCGGAGGGGACGAGGGCGATGGCGATCCGGTAATTATGAGAGAAGGAGGAAGGGTTTTTGTTGAGGGATCTGGCGGGGTGGCGGTTATTGGCGTCGTCGCCGTCGTTGATGGTGGTGGCGGCATGGCGGAAGGTGGTGTTAGGGTTTGGGGAAGAGGAGAAGGAGGGGGCGCTGGTGGAGGAGGAGAGAGGGGAAATGTAAGGGCGTAGAGATCGGGGTTGCAGCATTTTGGGGTTTGTGAATTGTGAGTGATTGTTGACGAGAGCTATGTGTAGTAGTAGTAGTAGTTGACAATGCTCACCAGTCACCACTGGAAGGTGAACTGAATCAGAGGCAATAGCATTAGCACCACTGAGGAAACAAGCTGCTGCATTTCCAAACTGCAACGCCAACTGCGATCGTCGTTTTGAGTTTCTTTCTTTCCATTTTTGGGTCCAAACATGTGCCATAATGAACATTTTTGGGGGGTTTTGGTAGTTTGGTTTGTTTGATTGTGGATTTGGTGGGCTGAAGATGAGGCCTGTTGGGCTTGGAATGAGATTGAAGGCTACAATTACAATGTGGCTCTCACTTGGTATGCTTCTTTAGGAGGGCCATTGGACTTGCATTGTATCAGAATGAGCAGGGTTGCAAACTTGCATTCCAAAATACTCTACCTTGTAGATGACCAAAAATAAAAATATTCTACCTTGTTGACCAAAAACAAAAGACTCTAAATTATCCTAAAAATACTCTACCTTTTGTTTCAAAAAAAAAATACTCTAAATTAAAAAAGAAAAAGTTGGTAGAAACTAGAAACCATGTTCTCCCCCTCTCTCTTTTGCTTCACAAGTGGGATCTATATGTATTTTCAAGAACTTTTGTAAATTTATCAACATGCTGCTCTATCAAGTATTTTAGGAAGAGGAGTGATAGCAACACTTTTTATGTCACTATTTTTTAACATTTTTTTAATTAGTTAAATTTTATATAGGCTTTTTCGAATTGAGAGTGGACCTCATATAATTTAATGGACCTTATATAAATTTTAACCAATTAAAAAAAGATTGTCAAAAACAAAGTGTTACTAGCATTTTCTCGTGATGTTTTTGGCATGTGAGCTTGCGTGTTAGTTTCTCTATCTAGTAACTTAGGAAATATAAATCACATACTCAAACAGTGCAAACATTTCAAGACCACTTCATTTTCCTTTGTCTCTCTTCTTATTACATTCATTATTCTTCATTTCTCACTCTGAATGTCTATTAGATGTCTGTGCAATGTAAATTTCTAAGAATCATAGGCACTCCCTCCGTTCCTAAATAACTGACACTTTAAGATTGTTGTACAAGTATTAAGAAATAACAATTAATGTTCTTGTTTTATTAAAATTACAATCTAACTTCCTACTATATTCTTTATCTCTCATATTAATTATAACTTTTCTACCACCAATAAATGAAGGGTACAATTGATAAAGTATAATTAATGCTTTCTTGAACTTTGTAAAGTGACAGATAATTAGAAACAAAATTTAACTAGAAATAATGTCAGTTATTTAGGAACGGAGGAAGTAATTAATTCGCATTGAGTAAGATAGTGTCTATGTATAATACTTCATATATCCCTAATTAATTATAATAGTGTTTAGATACTTGTTTGGTCCTTTTATACAAGACACTCTGCTAATTGGGTGGGATTATGTTTCTACTGGTTTAATTTATGGGTATATCAATTTGCAGACTTGTAGTTTATGATTGTATTGTTTTGTTTTTGCTTTATCTCTTATTGTATTATGGGTTGAGTACCCCTTATACTCACTTTCAATACAAATTTGGCTTACCTAAAAAAAACTCTACTAAATTAAATATTTATTACATTGATTTTTCCCACATACACCCAATGTTATAATTAGCACTAGTAATTAATTGGCCGCGCATAATAATAGCTCATAATTGGTTGATATTTCCCCAGTTTTACTTTGTGAACAGATGACCAAAAACAATTAGTTATGATTTCGACTCATTTTCTACCTTCATTTTCTATTATTTCTCTTTTGTTTATCAATCAAATCGATCATCTGTCACATCTTTACTTTCTATCTCATTTCTTCATATCTCTCTTCCTCCACCTCTCCATACCTAAAAAACGAGGTGTAAAGATATAATTATTCAAAATACATTAATCTGCGATATGGACCAAAAAAAATGTCAAGCTGCGATCAAGCGCGTTCTCTCTCTAAGAAGACGTGTGTTTTGTGCGTTGCACCTACTTATTTGTTCATGCATTCTCCACCACAGCTCTTTTCGTTTGTGCAGTGTGGAGTGGATTAATTGTGTAAAACTTCAACACTATTATCAACATATCAAATGTTATACTTTTTCAATAAATATTATTTACTTCTCAATTCCTTAAAAATGATCTTAAGAACTCTCATTACGAAAAACCTAAGTAAAACTAGACTAATCTTCTTTCAAGGCATCGTAGCAATGTAGTAGCCTCATATTTCTTCTTCCATGCACGTGCTCTTCCCATCACCTGTCAAATTTAAGTCTGACAAACGAGTAAGGCTAGCTCCTCTTAAGTGCTAATGCAAACGCTTTTCCACCTGGTATGTACCACATTAACGCGTTTCTACAGAAGCAGATTACATACATAAATTTTGCCGACATTAATGTCAAACTGATTGTCAAATACTATTATTTCGGTGCCTTGTGGCAGTTGACAATACACTTAATTCAAACACTGTGCATGTACCTATCGGGTCTTGCCGTCTTGTCACATAAATAATAAAAAGTCGTGAAAGAAATATCTTAAATTTTCAAGAGTATTATACTTTTTAATTTTGGAATGTTATGAAAGAAATATCTTAAATTTTGAAGAGTAAATACATCTTGTCCAATTCACGTACGTTAGCTACTACTTAGAATATCATACTCTCCTAATGATTATTATAAATTAAGCATGATACTGAAAAAGGAATCAATTTGAAACCACACGGATCTTGCATACACCACCTTGTCCACGTTGTTGCAAGTACTCAGATGAAGCCACACGGATGTTGCATTCACTAGGGTGGGTGTTTCACTCCTAAGATGCTTAGATATGCTTTTGTAAAGCCAGAATTGATTCTGTAACACACAAGCTATACAGAGTAGCGTTTCATTCTCCACAAATGTTTAGAAACACTTCCATAATTAACTCTAAAGCTGGAATCAACTCTGAGAAGAAGTTTATATGAATAATAGCTTAGGAGTTCCAAAAAGAAATTGATCCAAACATGTTCTTCTATTAATCATATTTCACAATCAATTCTAACTGATTGTGAGTTTCCAAAACATATCCAAACATAATAGCGTAAAATATGTAGAAGCTACTTAAAGTAGCTCATGGTGATTGATACGTGATTCTCTTTGATACTTAATGTTTCCAAACACACCATATAACGCGGTGAATGCAAGAATTGTGCCTGTAGAATTGCTTTTAATAGAATTCAAAAATTTTATAATGCTAAATAAACAGCGTAAATATATCACATTCCTTCCCCTCTCAACTTCCAGTCTGAATGAAAAATCAAAGTCATAAGAAAACTCAGAGGAACAAAAAGCATATCTAATGTTAACACTAACACGAAAAAAATGATGACACTTCTAAGAAGACACTCCTTCTTTTTTGCTACCAGACAAGTTTTGTCACTAATCTACAGTGTTACTTTTGTCTAATGAAACTTGGGTTGAATACTTTTTAATCCTCAAAGAAATAAGTATGCTAGATAAAATTCCAACCATAGGAAAAACGTAAGACCAAATTTGAGATTTCTTAGAGCCAGAGGCTGTAGCATAAGCAGCACCTGCAAGGCTTCCAATGGATGTATTCTGCAAGATCATAGGGACACATCCAATGATGGTGGGAAGAAGAAAATCCAAGACGAACCCAACTTCAGTAGCAGCTAAGGTATAGTTAATGATATAAGACGGAACCGGCGAGAAGCGGGCAAGAAGAACAAATTTCCACCCATCTCGCTCAACTCCTTTAGAAAGGAGAATAAAATACTTGTTTCTTCGAGCCCAATCCATTGCTGAGGTCGAATTTCGGAACACTAACCTGGAAGAACACAAAATGACACACATTCAGCCAAGAAAAGAAAGATAAATAGACAAGGAATAACATATAGCACATCTAGTAGACAACACATCATTAAATCAGGACATCCTTGTTACTAGACATGCTACATTAGAATGGTCGATCTCCACACAACTGCCTCATTCACTCATCCTTCATACTAGACATACTAAGTTACCATTTTACAGCATTGTATACACTCTAGCAGCTATTTTCAGGAGTCAGAAGTAAAGCTAAAGAAGCAATAACTAAATCTGGCAATAGATTTCTTCAATAAATATTCTTATGAAGTTAAAAATGGTGACACAACATGTTTCAGGAAAATCGTCCCTTTCCTGTGGATATAATAATTAGGTCCACCTAAGTGCGCCTAAAGGGCACAAATTAAGGAAACTTAAATGTGCATGGTTTAAGGAAAATGGATTTTACTCTTCTAAACAGAGTAACTCGCTTTAGAGGGGGGAGTTAGGAATGTCAATGACTGATGAGCGAACATTTTAACAAATTTACAATTTCTTATGCATGTATATGTAATATCAGCAATTGATTTTCATAGCCAATGATTAAGGGTCCTTACTTTTGTATTTCAGTTTAAAGAGGGATGTTAGGAATCTCAACTATGATGAGAAAATCAAAAGAAACATATTAACATTTAACACATGTGCATGGAAAATGAAGAATAGATTTTTCTACTCAAGGGCTAAGATTCATGACTTTACAAACTAAAGTGGGCTATTAATTTATAGGGGTTGAACAGCAAAATAATTTACAGCAGATCAAATTCAACTTCAGAAATCAATATCGAACAAAATACAACTATACAAGATTCAAATTTGAATATTTAATAAACAACTTTCGAAATTTATAATTTTATATTCATGAAACGAACGGATGCAAAGACAAAATAGAAAGTAGCAGTTATTCCTCAACATGTGTGTGGCACAATATAACAAATGCCTATGATTAGAAGGAACTGAAATGACAAGTGCAAAACAATCAGAAAGACCAATGACAAAGAATATAACCTCTGTAAACAAAACAATAATAGAAGCCACTACCAGCACAAAGTCACCCTCCAATATCTTAAGAATATATTTGCACAAGAGATGCCCATGAAAAAGCCTAAACCCTAATGCAAAGTAAAAAGCCAAATAGACTAACAACATGTTTAGTTTTACTTTGAAATCATTTCTCCCTTTCATAAAAGCTACTTCACTGGCTTCTTTCAAAATCACTTCTCCTCCCAACGCAAAAACCTACCGACTGAGTTTCCAAACATAGACATGATACTATTCTAAAGTTCAGGCAATGGGAAACCAAAATTCCAAAAGAGTTTGTGAGTTATCTATCTTGAGAAACAAGATTGGTGACTATGCTAACAACAGAAGAGAAATCATGTAAGTTGTCAATTCGAAACTTTCCTCACCAACCAATTTGATTCCAGAAATTGACATGATTAGCTTTCAAAATAGTAAAAGGAATATTACATTAACCGATTTATTACAGCTTTCAAATTGCAGTCCGCAGTTGCAACCGAACCGTAACGGGTTTTGAGTCTCGCTGTGCAACGCAGCGGCAACAGCGACCGCAATTTAAAACCCTAATTTAATCGTTGTTTGATTTTACGATTTGACCAAAATCCAAGTCACAATTCACTAAAACGCTTAGAGTGTGTTTGGATTAACGATGGACACACAATTCAAATCGCATTAATTCTAGAAACTACACATTTTAGCTTCTCCCATTAGTGATTACTGGACTTCTTATCACAAAGCCAAACACGCTATAAACAATAACATGTTTGGATCAGCTTCTCTTTTCTAAGAATCAATTATGACACCAAAAATAAATTGATTTTCTACCCACAGAAACTTCTCCCTATAATTGATTTTGGCTTCAGAATAAATTATACAATGATTTTCAAACATTTACTAAGACTTGCAGCTTGTAACTAGAAGTGATTCTTCAAATAGTGAAACCAATCAATCAATCATACTATGAGTTTCAATTCCAACAACATGGATCAAGCAGAACATTGATTGATTTAAATCTAGTGGGAAAATGGAAACGGAATCGAGAGGTAGAGAAAGGGAATCGACCTGCCGATCCAGAAGGAGAGAGAGGCGGCGAGGATCTTGGCGGAGAAGACACAGAGAACGGAAGGGAAGAAGCCGAAGAGGATGGAAGCGCCGGTTTCGAGGAAGATAGCAGAAGGCAAACAGAGAGCGATGGAGAGAGTGTGGAGGGAGATGAAGAGAGGAATTGCCCAAACCCCCAATCTCTCTGACCATTCACTCATCCATTTCAGCGCTGCTTCCTTATCCCATGATCCGTTCGAATTCCAGGTTCTCCATAACGCCGCCACTATCGCCACCACCACCGCAACCTTCAGCCACCACCGCCCCATTTTGCTTTCCACCTTCTTCTTTCCTCGCTACTCGAATGTCGACACTTGACGCATCCCACATTACGATCTGCCATTTTTAGTCAATGTTATTTTTTGGTCAATGTTATTGGTTTATTAATATTTTATTACAATATATAGTTATTCAACTCTTAATATTACATCTAGCATTTTATTACATGAAAAACATCTTCTTCTTCTTTTTAACTCATGAAAAACATCTTAATCAACTAATTAAATGCCGCTTATTAAAAAAAACTGATTAAATGCCCATATCAATAAATATTAGAGCTGGGTTAGCGGGCCAAAGTCCGAGGGCCAACCCGTATAACTCGCGATCCGCATGGCCAATAGCCCGGTGTATTGTGGTTCGCTTAAATGCGGGTCTATCTGGGCTGACTCATTTAAACCGCGGTTTTAATGGGTTGAACCGCGATTTTGCGGGCTGATCCGCGAGCCATATTATTACATAAAAAAATTATTTTCATAGTCCATGAACTACTTTACTTGATATTGAATTCTTGATAGAGTGGCAAAGAAAAAAAACAACCCAAGAGACCCAAGTGAAGTGAGACACTCATCACTTACCAGACAAGTTACCTTACGTACCCTACTTCTCTTCTCTTACTCTCTTTCTTTTCTGGTTTCCGTCTCTCTCAAGTCTCCCACCGCCACCATGAAATCTTCTTGATTTGGATTTGTGGAACATTTTAGAGTTTAATAATGTAATGTGAAGTTTGGAGAATTGTTTTGACAATCAGTTTTTTCCTCATTTTTTTAGGTATTTTTTGTTTGTTTTATTTTAAAATCTAATAGTGGCCCGCGGGCCAGTTCGTTTATCCGCGATTTAAGCGGGGCGGACACGGGCTAACTTAACTACAGACTCATTTATTTGCGAGCCTACACGGGCAAGCCCGCTAACGTGCGGGTCTATGCGATGCGGGCTTATGCGGGGCGGGCTAGACCGCATACCCAACTCTAATAATTAAATATGTATACTTCATTGAAATAAATCAGCTAATTACAAGAGTTGACAAACATTTAACCACTAACGCACATTCTCTGCTTCTAGCAAGTGCTCATAAATTGTGGGTACTAGTGATTTCCTTTCCTCCAATGATTAGTTCTAAACCTATCTTTTCGGCCGCTCAAAATAGTTATTAGGAATTTTAAGTGCAACAACTTTTATTTGTTAACATCTCTTGTTATTAATGCATTGTGCAACCAACTCTTAAGAAAATAAATAAGTAAAATGTCGGGAATTTTAATATAAAAAATTTAACAGTTACACAACAATTTTAGGGTAACACTGAAAAATTCTAATTAAGAGTTTTAAAATTATTGACCTAGGTAATCCTAACTCGCCTATTTAATATATATATATATATATGTGTGTGAAGAATTAAATAGACACAAATTTTAACATGAAAAAATGCGTGAATATATTAAAATTTATTTGCAATATCTAGAGTTTTCTTCTAGTTGATCTACTCAAGATGATCTCACCTCAAATAATTAGTCCGGCAAATGTGTTAGTTCCACTGCTCCTTTCATCTAGCTACTTTTTTTTTAAATGTTCTGGTGAAGGTAGTATTCCCTTTCAATTTTGATGCAAGCAATATATACAGTGACATTATTCAAGCTTTGACAATAATTAACCACAATATATAATGTTAGAAGTCTCACATTGGCTAGAGATAGAGTATAGATAATCCTTATAAGGGTAATACAAACCTTAAATATACTAAACAGCCAAGCTGAAAAGGACAGCTATATGAGAATCAGATTGAAGATTTAAAGTTAGCCTTAAAAGGTACTAATGAAAAATATGAGTCAATGCTGGATGACGCATGGCACGAGATTGATGTTCTTATATGCAGTATTGAAAATTCTAAGAATGCCTATGAGAACTCCAAAGCTGAGTGGGAGCAGAGAGAATTTCATCTAGTCAGCAGTTTAAAGAAAAATGAAGAAGAGAACGTGGTCCTCGAAAAATAAATAAATAGATTGGTTCATTTGCTTAAAGAAACTCAGAAAGAAGCTAGCTTTTGTGGTTAAGTATATGCATCACATTTAACAATAAAAGATAGGTCACGAAATATACTTTATTATTCTCATAGAAAATGAATGAATAAATTTCTGCCCTATAATTAAGAGATGAGGTAATCTACCACCCTCTCACACTTTGCTGCTATTAGTTATATGACAATTTGATGTTCATCATGAATCGCATTTCGACACGCATATATATCACCCAAAGCAGCTAGAATTCAAGCTGGTATAAATTGTGGATTCATATATACAAAATCCAAATTATTATGACAACCACTTCACCATTTGTAAATTGTAATTTGTTCACTTTTCGGTAAAATACCTAATTTGTTCAGTACTTATTCGTTACTTTACACTTTGTGATAGCATCAAACACCAAGCATGTTGTTAGAAGTCCCACATTGGTTAGAGATAAGGCCAATCAAGTGTTTATAAGGGTTGTGCAAACCTCAACTCTTGAGCTAGCTTTTGTGGTTGAGTATAGGCCTCCTAATTTCTAATATGGTATCAGAGCCTATCCTAGATCCATTTGTTGTGTGGAGACCTCCCATATTTGGGCCACCCGTTGTTGTTCCCACGTTCCAGTCTGTTCAAATCCTGGACGTGAGGGGGTGTGTTAGAAGTCCCACATTGGCTAGAGATAAGGCCAATCAAGTGTTTATAAGGGTTGTGCAAACCTCAACTCTTGAGCTAGCTTTTGTGGTTGAGTATAGGCCTCCTAATTTCTAATACATGTAATCATAATCATAAGAAATTAACATCCGTACCTCTTTACATCATGCTAATTAAACACAATATAATTTAAAGTTGTAAGCGAAAATCAAAACACTCAAAACCATGCTCAAGTATTAAAACATTTTTATGGTACGAAGTAGGTTATAGGGTTCCTGGGATTGATGGAAATGCATGGTCGATCCAAGGGTAAAGTAACTCAAGTAATGACTTTAGGTCTAAAAAAAAATTACAAAGAAAAAAAGTCTCAAAAAATATTTTTTACTAAATAAAAAAACCCCAAAAAACCAAGTATTAATACTAAGTCAAAAAGGCCTAAAAAATATGTCTCACTTTAAAGTTAGTTTTATGCCTCATTTAGTGTGGGGCCAGAACTCTAGAAATGAGAACCGTTAAGCTGATCTAATTATCTAACAATAATAACAAAATGGCTATTATGCTATGCTCAAAGTTGGTGTATTTAAAAAAAAAAAATTGAAAATAGTTGGCGTATTTATAATTGACACATCATATGTCAGACAATTTCATTAAAAAAAATTGGCACCATATATTTGTCACACGATTTCAATAATCAATAAATATTTTTACTTTAATTTTATTTAAATATTAACAAAATAACGCAAGGGAACCCCATAATTTTGTGAGGGATAAATTACTGACTTAATAATTTTCTTCTCTTTTAAGCCTTATGTTTCTTATCTTAGACATAAGGCATTCCTTCACTAGGAAGTTGTTTTTGTAGAATAAAACTTCATTTATCTGGACAATAAATAGTACATTTTTTGGTTTCGATCGATAAGACAAACAAGCAATATATTATATAAGGAATGAAAGCAAAAAAATATTGAACATTTTTTTTCGAAAACAATATATTGAACATGTTAAAGTTCAAATGAATTACCAGAATTCTTATAAAAACTGTAAAAAGAATTAAGAAATTCAATGAATCATTTTATTATATATATAGCTGCATTTAAGTAATTTATTTTATTAAAATATTAGCAAATGTATAGTATATATATATATATATATATTTGTGTATGAAAGCGAGGGCCGTGAGGATAATAGAATATCAGACATATAAATAATATAGATGTTGAATAAAATGTCTCTATCTATTTTCTACTCCTCATACAATATTTTTCTTTTTTTATTCCTTCTGAACTCTTATTATCAATTGCATATGTGCACTATACAAATGTCTATGTATGTTTTTCATAAAAGAAAAGAAAACTTGATATTTATGGGCCACGACTCCACGAGCACATGCTAAGATGACTGGGGGCATATTATTCTCTGATAGGTTCTAGGGATAAGCTAGCTAGCATCACGACATATATAAATTAAGGTTGCACCGCCCATTGTCTATAATATATACCACATATATAAATAACATTTGCAGGGGATCAAATTCAAATGGCATGAACAATGTTGCAGGGCGACTATACGTTTCACTTTTTCCTTTGCGTCGACGTGCTTATGTTCCCAGATTGCACTGGAATTCATATCAAACAAGACAAACTTAATTTAGACCAATGATCATTATGGAAGTTGTTGTAACTGTTCATTACTTCATTTATTATCAAACTACTTTTACTTCATTTTTTTATTATTCACACAATAGATACTTTATAAAATTTAATCACCGTCAAGGTCAAGTGTATGTAAAAAAACATAATTAAATGGGCTTTTGCCCTCACTTTTATAAAATAAAATAAAACATAAATACATAATTAAATAGACATGTACAGTGGCGGAGCCACAGGGGTGACTTTCCCCTGCTTAGTCACCCCTGGCTTTTTGAAATTTCTCAACTAAAAAAATTATTGGAGCAGAGTAACAGTAGTAGTAGCAGAGGTGAGAGGCCAGAGAGCACAACTCTTGCACCTTGAGATGAGAAGAGTGACTACTTTTGTTTGGGGCTGGTGTGGAGTTTCTGTGGCTTTGTGAGACACCATCCTTGGAGGGAGCATGTTGGCGAAGGCAGAGTCTCTCTCTCAATTCTCTATCACTAGAGATTTCTCCAAATACCCATAGCTTCCGGGCGTTGATTGCATGGTGATCATCATCTTCTGATTCAGTTCCAATGCCCCCAAACACTTACTTGACTTGAGATTGAAATTGAAATTGAAATGAGAAAAGAAAGAGAAGAGCATAGAAGGAGAATGAAAAAACCTCAAACTCTAACACAAACATGACCCATCCAAACAAAACATAACTTATCATGGGACAGTTTTTCTCAACTTTTTCAATTTTTCAGCTTTTGAAATTGAATCACTAGTCCTTGAGCCACCTGGCACTCTCACCACCATAACGTGTCCCCTCCCCTGATTACTTACACCATTAGGAATTTGATTTCAGATAACCATTTTTCCTTTATTTTCTAGCACATTAACAAATTCCTAATAATCACTTTTTTTACAAGAGGAAACTGATATAGCGAAAGTATTCTGATTGGCAAAAGGGTGATATAGCAAAAGTATTTTGATTTGGGTGAAATTACAATGTGTGGATTATGTATCTGAATTGATAATATTCGTATTTTTCTTCTAATGTTTTGTCTTCTTTATTGCTTGTTCAGTGTACTTTTAAGTGAGATTTATTCGGTTGTTGTCCACCTTGTATTCAAACTAATTTTATATTTTTTATGCTTATATAAAATATTTCTTGCACTCAAACTAACCATTTGTTCTCACCAAAATACTTATGTCTTTTTTGGCACATTTATTATTTAATAAGAATTGAAATTTTCTTACAAATTATATTTCTTTAGATCTTAGTCACCCCTCTCTGAAATTCCTGGCTCCGCCCCTGGACATGTACACTTCACAACAACAAAAAGGACATGTAGCGGACGGTGCAGTGCAGAGTTGTTTTAACTTAATTAACTGAATTTTTCGTGTTTTAGAAAATATTGTTGCGTTAAATATTTGATATCATAATAGGTTTTAAGCACCTTTTGTTTTTTTTAACTGAATATATATTAATGAATAGGGAAATATATAAGATCCCTCTCTTATATAAGCACCTTTTGTATTTGCTATATATATCGAGTTTTTTTTTCCTCATATTAGTCAGTCTTATCCAGCTTGAACAAGATTATTACACATTTACACTAATGAATATCAAGTTAAAAAGTTAGGAATATAATGTACACTTCATGGAGTGGATGGATCCATAAAATAAGAATGAAATAGATATGATTTTGTGTTGGGAACAAATGATATAAAAGTAAAATTGAAATGAAATAGATATGCTACACTTGGAGTAGCATTCTGGGGGCACGATGGGTGTTGGATAGAGATGTTTATGGAGGGTTGGCACGGGGAAAGGATAGATAATATGGGCTCACCAGTGGGTTCCAGGAGCAGCGGGTTTCAAGCTGTTTTTAGGGCATAATTACAGCCCGGGTTTGCGTCGAGTAGCACAGCTTTTGTTGCCAGGAGGTAGGGGATGGAATCATGCTTTAGTTCGACAGGTCTTTGCTCCTTATGAGGCAAGCCTAACTCTGCAAATCCCGGTCTCGGTTTTGGGTGGTTTAGATAGGATTTTTTGGATGGCTAAGTAGAATGGGTGCTATGATAAAAAAAACATTATGATTTTATTATGCAGGACAATACTTCGGCTTCAACGTCTAATGTTGGTTCAGAGCTTTGGACGCCTCTATGGAAGACCAAGTCGCTCCCTCGTTGTAAGGATGGCGCGCTTGCAATGATGTTATCCCGGTGCGGCCTTGGCTCACCGTGGGGTAGTTACAGATTCAATATGCCCACTGTGTGGGGAAGAGTGCGAAACAGTCATCCATGCTTTCTTTGGTTGCACGGAGGTGGCTCCGATCTAGTTCAGCTCGTCGCTGTACTTGGACTTCAGTCATGTTCTCGAGAATTTTTCCTTGACCCAATGGTTGTCTCAGGTTTTGAAGGTGGGGGATGATTGGTTTATTGATTCTATGCTTACGTTGTTGTGGGCAATTTGGGAGAGGAGAAATAGATGGTTCTTTGATCAGCAGTGGTATCCTTATGATTTCGTGCTTCGCCGAGCTGCATCCATGGCTACCGTGAGTTTGTCGGGTGGTGATGCGACGGGTAATGGCGTTGTACGTTCAAACCTGCCACGGGAAGGAGGGAGGAGTCGTTGGCGTGCTCCTCAGCCGGGAGCGATCAAGGTGAATGTTGATGTTGCGGTTCCCGCTGGCTCGGTGATGGGTTACTGCTACATTGCAAGGAATTCTTTGGGCCAAGTTTTAGCAACAACAGCTTCAAAATGACCAATGTTGACGTCGGTGGCACTTGCGGAAGCTATGGCTTTGAGGTGGGCTTTACAGCTTTCCCGGGAGCTTGGATTCTTTGACGTTGAAGTGGAAGTTGACAGTAAGATTATGGTTGATTCATGGAAGAATCATAGGCAACAAGCTTCTTATTTAGCTTTAGTGATTTCTGATTCAGTTTTTATTTCCCAATCTTTTTATCGTTTTTCTTTAGCTCATGTGTTGAGAGCTAGTAATATGGCTGCAGACTTTTTAACCAAATTTGCTTTGTCTAGCTACTGTTTTGTTGGGATTGAGGAGTATCCTGTCAGTTTGAAGAGGGTGCTTTCTTCTGATTTGGCTTCATCTTGATTAATGGAATTTCATTTTCTCTCAAAAAACAATTATAAAAACAAATAAATCTTAAGATTTAATTGGTTGAATAGAGTGAAATTAGACATGGGCCAATACTTGATAAGTTTTAGCTAGGTTTTAGTTTTAGTTATTTCTTTGGGATAAAACTAATATAATAAGTTTTCAATATATATATATACTATCTTATATGTATTAAATAAAAGATTTTGATGTCAAAATCATACTTCTAACATCAATCAATATTTATGTTAGTTTTATAGACTACAAGCTAAATTGATGACACATACCAACATAAGAAAATTAAGGGCGTTGAATCAATCCTTAGATCGATCTATATAAAAGAAAATCCTTAGATCAATCCCTAGAGTCTAGATATTTATATTGTAAGTTAATCTTTTTTTTTTTGATCCTAAAGCCTAAAGTACATCTCTTATATTTTCAATACTTTTAATTTTTTAATATATAGCATTCACTCATTTATTTGTTTTTTGACGGTTCCTGCACTCATTTTTTTATGGGTTATACGTCCACTTACTAACTTTAACTTGTGCCAAAAAGTAGCGATGAAGCATAAAAATATAGAAAGTGTTGAAAGTTTAGGTGCCACCTAATATGCACCACTATACCAATTGTCCATTTTACCTCTGTTAAAAAAATTATTTTATAAAAAGAAAAAAATATTGGTATTACCAGGTGGATTTTGATGGGATTAATTTTTTGAACAGAGATAAAATGGACAATTAACATAGTGGTGCAAAGTTACACCACTAAAAAGTGGTGCATATTAGGTGGACCCAAAAGTTTAAAATAACATAAGATCAAGTTGAGTTAACAGTATTCAATTCTATAACAATCTTGTCAGCTCGAAATTCGCTTGAAGTACTGCAAATTAAGCCGAATAAGTTAAGTTGACCTGGGTTATGCCCATCATAATCATATCATATGGCAAATCTAAGATCAACTTGAGTTAACAATATTCAATTATATTCCACAACAATTTTGCTCAGCTTGAAATTACGTGAAAGCTATGGTATGATCAATATAATGGTATCCATCCGTGCCCACTGTCCACAATTCTATAACAATCTTGTCATCCGTGTATACAATTTGATAACCATTGGATAAATGAATATTTAATTTGTGTGGTTGAGATGGTTGAGATGTTGTGACGAATACTGGATGAAATTAGCTTGACTTACTCCAAATTAAGTTGAATAGTGTTAGTTTCAAAAAAAAAAAAGTTGAATAGTGTTTGACCTTGGTGGACATATCTAAGGTTCAATAATAGACGAATTTCTCATTAGCTTATGATTGTATATTTCCTCTATACACATACATACATATATATATATATATATCACTGATAGTCTCTCGTCTAGCCAATTTCAATGTAAATTAATGGAAAACATACACACAAAATTAACACAACTCTTCCCACTATATTTATATTGTTGAGGTTGATTGCAATGTAAGTCTCACATTACTAATGAAGGAGAAAAAAATCAAGGAAAACTATTGGAGAAGTCCTGCATTGCTTAGATTAGTGAGAGGTGGGAGAGTCAAATGATATATATATGGATCTCAAGTTCCTTGTTTCAACACACCAAAACACCAAAAGAGTAACACCTGAAAACACTTTAAGTTTATATTTGTGTTTTCTTTTTTATCTTATGCTCTTGTTTTAGAGTATTGTGAGATGTAGTTCAATTACCTACTTTGGAGAGTGTGAGTGTACTGGGCTCATGGGGTGGTTGAGAGTGAAGTATATGTGTTGTACAATTTTCACATAGTATTTATTCTCTTGTTGTCGGTTTTGACAACGGCCGTGGTTTTTTCTCTGGTTTTGGAGTTTCCACCTAATATTCTTGTGTTGTTGATTGCGCTCCTTGTTTATTTTACTTTTTCAGTTGTGTTATTTCCTAACAGTGGTATCAGAGCTTCCGGTTCGATGGATATCACTTTGTGTGGTATTGCGAAGGTGCTGAAGAAGTGTGACATTGTGAAGTGTTGTTTTGGGAGGTTATGGCTGGGAACCAACCCGGTGCACGATTTACAGTCGGACTACAACTACGACGATGTTGTGATGAAGGAGTTGATGTAATCATGATTACACCAGGCGTTATGGGCATGAAATTGTCCACAGCATTGGTTGATACAGATGCAAAGTGTGCGGTGATAGCGTGCGGGCATTGGTTGGCGTTGATGCAAGGTACGTGGTTATGTTGATGGCTGATGAACTTTCGGAGAAAGCCAACATGGAAGTTGCACCATAAATTTTCAGCAAGGTTTCGACATGTGGAAATTTTTGGAATGGTTTAGTTCCAAGTGAAGAAAATTCTTGGGATGGTTTAATTCCAAGTGTAGTGTACTCTCTATGGTGGAGTATGATAATTTAATTTATCGGTATATAGACAAATTAAAATTATGTTTGTCAGTGAAAACAATGATTGTGTGTTAGGGTTGATTGTAATGTAAGTCCCAGGTTGCTAATGAAGGAAAAAAATATATCAAGAAAAGCTATTGGAGAAGTCTCACGTTGGTTAGATTAGTGAGGGGTGAGATAGTCCAATGCTATATATATATATATATATATATATATAGGGTTAAGCATCATATTAGTCCCTGTCTTTGTCTCGCTGTCTGACCTAAGTCCCTCCCCGGAAAATTTATTGTAAAAGATCCTCATATTTATAAATCGTTTGGAGCAAGTCCTCGCCGGAGCCCGAAGCTCCGGCGAGTGATGATTTGGATTGCTGACTAAGACAAATGAGCTGACGTGGATTTTAAAAAAATTAAAAATAAATAACACATCACAAGTTTTTATTTTATTTAACAAAAATAAAAACAATTAACAAAATTAACCCTGATTTAATTAATAAAAATAATTAACAAACCAATCCCAATCCCAATTTCAGATCTGAAATGTAACAAAGTAGTGCAGGACCTAATTTCATGCCAACCAATTCCAAAAAATCCCAATTTCAGATTTGATAGTGTCAACAAGATCATGGAGCATGATTCAAAGACCTGTTTACTGGAATCTTTCAAAAAAACTTCAAAGCTTCAAACTCTGGGTAACATCATCGTCACCTTTGTCAGAACCAGGGTTTTCGGTTAGCAAGTTCCATGGTCTGAACCCTGCAATCGACTCATCTCAGCGGTCAGACCCTCCTCAAGCTGCTTCTGCTTCCTCATCCGCAAACGCCTCGCGGATTCACGGTTCGACACCATCCTCTTCCTCTTCCTGTCGTCAAGAGCCAGATATATCTCTACCTTCCGATCCCGAACTGGAACCACGTTGAAAAGAAGCCATCTTTTCCTGCTTTTGGTTGAACAACCAGTGATTTTTTTTTCCTTTCCAAAGATTGTGAAATTAGAGTTTTGTGGATCTAATTGGTTAAAAAATTGAAAGAAATTGGGGCCAAATTAGAGAGATCAAGCGATGATGGAGAGGGAGTTCATGAGAAGACGTAGAACCGTAGAGGAACACAATGTAGAAGGAGTGTTGAAGACAAATATGACGCATGGGGTTGGCGAGTGTCATAGGAATTTTGTAAACATGAACCATAAATCAAAGCCACAAGAACAATGGAAAGGGAAACCCACCCACGTTCTACCAACCCTACCACCCTCAACAATGTTATTTTTTTTTCAGTTCTCTTTGCATTCTGGGTTTTTCTTTTTGTTCCCTTTGCAGTTGCATTCTGGTAATGGGTTACGGATGATGATAATTAAGAAGAAGATGAAAGGTTGATTCTGGTGGCTGGGTTGTTGGAGGTGAAGATGAAAGGTTGATTTTTTGGTTGATCTTGTTTGGGTTTGAGGATGAAGATGATTTGGGGTTAATTTAGGGAATTTATTTTTATTAATTAAATTTTAATTGTTTTTATTTTTGTTAAATAAATAAAAATTTGTGATGTGTTATTTATTTTTATTTTTTTTAAATCCACCTCAGCTCATTTATCTTAGTCAGCGGTCCAAATCATCACTCGCCGGAGCCCGAAGTTCCGGCGAGGACTTGCTCCAAACGATTTATAAATATGAGGACCTTTTACAATAATTTTTCCGGGGAGGGACTTAGGTCAGACGGCGAGTCAAAGACAGGGACTAATATGATGCTTAACCCTATATATATATCTCAGACACCTTGTTTCAACACACCAAAACACCAAAGCAGTAGCACCTGAAACACTTTAAGTTTAGATTTGTGTTTTCTTTTTTCTCTTATGTTCTTGTTTTAGAGTATTGTGAGATGTAGTTCAAATATTTACTTTGGAAAGTGTGGGTGTACTGCGGTCATGGGGTGGTGTTGAAAGTTTTTTACCAATCTACTTTCAAATCCATTTCAAGATTCAATTGCAGTATAGTAAAGGTTTTTTATTGTCCTCAGGGAATTGGAAATACAACGCCGTTCTTTAGTAAAAATACTTAAGCAACGATACAACAAGGGTTTCAGTTGATTGATTTGAGATACGTTGTGACATAAAAGAAAAGTAGTAGTAAAACAGGTTGTGAACAAGTTGATAAAATAGTTGGAATTGAATTTCGCCGATTAACTCTTTAGTATCCTTATGATTTCACATATAAATTACTTCCTATGTTGAATTTCATCACATCATTTCTTATCATTTTCATAGTTCCCTCATAAAAAGAATCATTTAACTCACTTTCTAACCATCAATCCCTTGAATAATTAAGAAAACAAGTTGTGTTAAGCTTAGATGTTACTTGACTAATGAAATTAATTCCATTCCTAGAACTTAAAATCACTAGATGATCCTATCTATTTCATATTCAAGTAACTAGTTTTCACTAATTAATCAAACCCAAAAACAAGTTTTAGTTGATCATTCTAAAACAAGCATTAAGAGCAAGATAGATCATTGAAATCAACACGTAGAAACATGAATTTATACATGAGAATCAAGATAGATACATTTAAGATAAAAGACTCCATCCAACCCCAACTCAAATAAAGTTAGCTATCCATTTCCATGGATGCTTTGAAGCTTACAAAAAGAAACGGAGAAGAAGAAGATGATCTGTGTCGTCGTCAGCGTGTTCCCAGCTCGACGGAGGGTGCTAGAACTCTTCCTTTCTTCTGGATTTCCTTTCTCTCAAGTTCTGGTTATGTTTTTTTCTCTTTGCCTCCAATAAAACATATCTGATCGTGATTTTATAATAAACTCTGCAACTTTTTGACTTGAGCCCAACCACTTCTGGCTTAAGCAAAAAGTAGGGATGACAATAGGTAGGATTGGGCACGGGTTATACAATTACCAAACACAAACTCTTATGGGCGATAAAAAGAAATCCATGCCCAAACCATTGGATTTTGGATTTACCCGAAACCCAAACCTAAACCCATTACTTACGTGAAATACCAACCCGTCCCATAACCCGATCTGGGACCTACTTTCATAAAAAAAGTGATATTCATAGAAAAAAACTATTCATCATCCTCATCCATCACCAAATTAAGACCACAATAGTTTAGATTTTACTTTCTCAAACATACAAAAGTGCAATTAATCATCAAACCAAAGAACAAAGTTTATAAATATATATGTATGAGGGTTATTTTGAAATTTTATGTTTCGGGCGAGTATGAGAACAGATTTAACTAATACCACACCCAAACCCATAAACTGCTACAGTAACAAGCAAAACCCAAACCCAAAACCAGTCAACTCGGGTTTTGTCTGTCAAATCGGATCGGGTTCGGCGGGTACCCATGAGTTTGGGCAAAATTGCCATCCCTAGCCAAAAGGTTTCTTCAAGACTAGGTAATTATCACACACAACTTCTGTCGTTCTCATGACTTTTTGGACTTAAGCCATCCATGATTTGGCTTAAGCCAACATTCCTCAAATTTTCTAACTTCATTGTCTTTTTTTTTTCTGTAGGTTAAGCCAGAACTTTCTTGGCCTAAGCTAAAATCTCCAATTTGGATTATCAACTTCCTTTGCTTGGATCCTTTTAATCTTTCTACTACAAACACAAAAACAAAATATTTAATGCATATCACAATCATATTTACTATAGTATCTTAAAAACTAAATATCTACTATTCTAACCTATCGAGGGATCATTTGAGAGATATTTTCGCATTTAGAATGGATAAGTGCTAAAACCAACATGGAAAATTGAGTAAATTCGCACTTATCAGGTGGTTGAGAGTGAAGTCTATGTGTTGTAACAATTTTCACATAGTGTTTATTCTCTGGTTGTCGGTTTTGACAACGGTCGTGGTTTTTTCTCTAGTTTTGGAGTTTTCACGTTATATTCTTGTGTTGTTGATTGCGCTCCTAGTTTATTTTACTTCTTCGGCTGTGTTATTTCCTAATACATATACATGAGGGACAAGATATTGAATTTGCTCTAGTCGGCCTAAACGACCATCATTTTGATCGGTTTAAATGATTACATAACTAATGTACACAATAACTTTTTGCAGGATGTTATGTTGGTGTAGATATGTATGGAGTCAAACGATGGTTGGAGATGGGTGCAAAACGTCCAAGAAGGGTATACTGTCAAGTCGGTTTACAAACTACCATTCCAAAGGGAAGATTGTTCAGCAAATAAGGTGTTCAAGGCCATTTGGGGGTGCCCATTGAAGGATCACGCGCTTACCACTACGCCAAAACCAATTGGTGTTAGTGAGGGCGCAACGTTATTTCCTTATAGCGTAGCAGACAACGCCATGTTTCGAACGCTACCTAGCAGGCAGGATGCTGACCCACCTGGACCCAACAATCCCCCCAGCACCTGCCAGCAAAACTAGCTGCACAGCATGCCTTCCGTGGGATTCGAACACGGGACCTGGCTCTGATACCAATTGAAGGATCACGCGCTTACTGTAACACCCCAATTTCTCAACTGAGGAGTCACATTAGTAACCTAATAAGTCTAAGGACTATTTTGTAATCCTGAGAAAACACAATATATTTTTTTTTCCTTTTCGAAACAACTGAACATAATTGAATACTTAACATAGACTTTATTCAACAACCCGTTCCCGACATATAATAATAGTGTCATACAATATCGTAAGCAAGTTTCCAAAATAAGTACGCTCACTGGAACAGTGGCGGAGATAAAGTTTAAACAACAGAGTTTTCAGATGGGGAAAGAAACTCAGACATAGTCCAGCAAAAGGAAGAAGCAACTGCTTCATCCACCTCTACTCGACCGCCCACGATCACGGTCTCCAACTTGAACAGCTAAGCTTCAGCGGAAGGCTCTCCATCGCCTAATAGCGTTAGGCGCCCAAACAACAAGTAGCAAATAGAAAGGGTTAACTCCATACAATTACCATGTATGAAAGAGAAAATCATGCTATTCAAATTTAACTACCTATCATGGTAAATAAACCAACAACATAACTAAACTCATATATCAACAACCTAACATATAACATCAATTCAGATATCGACAACCTAACATATAACATCAATTCAAATATCGACAACCTAACATATAACATCAATTCAGATATCAATAAAACAATAACTAAAATCCAACAACATAGGGTTAGGTGTTAGTTCCCTATAATGCAACTATATGCTTCTACCAAAATGGATCGATCAGCAACGTCTCTCAAGACGGGACGATCACGTGGGACAATCACCACCACACCGCCACTTAACGCCACTACGGACGGGACAATCACGTGGGACAATCACCACCACACTGCCACTTTAGGACATCTCGAAAGATGGGACGATCACGTGGGACAATCACCACCACACCGCCACTTTATAACGCCTTAAAAGACGGGACAATCACGTGGGACAATCACCACCACACTGCCACTTTAGGACATCTCGAAAGATGGGACGATCACGTGGGACAATCACCACCACACCGCCACTTTATAACGCCTTAAAAGACGGGACAATCACGTGGGACAATCACCACCACACTGCCACTTTAGGACATCTCGAAAGATGGGACGATCACGTGGGACAATCACCACCACACCGCCACTTTATAACGCCTTAAAAGACGGGACAATCACGTGGGACAATCACCACCACATTGCCACTTCAAGTTCAAGCCCTAAATGTCAAGTCAATCAACAACTCCCAAATCCAATAACCAAGTCAAGTATCAACAATAACCATGCCATGTCCACTAGAAAGCAGTAATGACAGAAACCAGTAAACGGCCGAAGCCTCTCAGAAAACGGAGACACACGTCTCAATAAGTTTACTCGGCCGAAGCCTTCAGAAAACATTTGGCACAAGCCTCAGAAACAGTCAACATAAGCAAGCATAATAATCATAATCATCTGCCAATCAATATAAACATCTTCATCTCAAACACAGGCAGTGCGATAAAAGCAGGCAAGACTCAAAGACACTCTAAAACTGAGTTACCCTTACCTTCGTGAGTAGAAGTTGGGCATGGAAGTTGTGAACCTAGAACAAGGAAACACAATCATCAACACAAGCCCTACTAGAAGTAACACTATCTAATAACGCTAATCGAAACCGGAAAGAAAGCTTTTAAAGCTTCAGAGTTCCTCTTAAGGCATGAATTGACAACAGAACTTCGTTCGCTAAAACGAGCATAACTCGAGCTACAGAACTCGGAATGACACGAAACCAGCGCCAAAATTTCGACAATCGAAAGAGCTACGCAATGGTTCAGGTCATAGAGACCCAAAAATTATTTTTGTACACGGTATCCTAAGCAATAGGTTTCGGCCACTCTAAAAAAATAGGGTTCCCGAACTTTTTCTTCGATCTAAATCGATTCCTAGGTATTCTTAGGCGATATCTAGGCCAGGGAAACTCTCAGAAAAATTATCGAATCGAAAACTGTCGCAGGGGTATTTTGGTCAATATTTTTAGCTCGGAAACTCAAAATCAGAATTTCGAAAAATAAATTAGATGGGGTTGATACCAACGACGATTATGACGACTAATCTTACTAACGCTAAACTCAGTCGAGGGTTTTAAGCCCAAAGGTTGGAACTTTAGCCAAACATGGGTATTATGAGCAGAATTGAAATTCGGCGGCAATTCGGCGAGAATCGGCGAAATGAAATCCGCTAAACATGCTCAGGGACACGCAGGGAATAAGTTTAGATAGAAAGATGAAGTTATCTAGATAGTTTTGTAAAAACCTCAAAACTTAGAGCACAGAAAAGCATAGAGAAAAGCGGCAGAATTTACGATCAGAAGTGAGGATTAGCATCAGTACCTTGAGACCTACGCGTAGCAACGAACTATGGAACGATCAGGCAAGAATCGGCGAAAAACTCTTCTCCTCCTTCTCCTCTTGTGGCCGCGGGTTGTGTGTGGGTGTTTTGTGAGGTTTTTGTTTCAAGCTTCACATATTTATAGGGAATGAAATGGAAGATATTTATCAAAGATCGGATAAGTATGAATAGATATTTATCAAGATTGGATAAGTATGAATAGATATTTATCAAAGATTGGATAAGTATGAATAGATATTTATCAAAGATTGGATAAGGTTGAATAGATATTTTGTAAACCGGTACAGATTAGTTTAGATATCGGAGGATTTAACTCATAGAGTTAAGATAAAAATATAAGAGCGATCCCGATTTCTTCCTACTGATTCCAACGTATTTTAGACACGATATTCTTCCCGCTGAATCTTCTAATTCTTCGAAGAAATATCAGTATGATTTTTGGTTTTCGAGGCTTGTTTTTAATATTTACCGGCTTAAAATGCACTTTATGCACTTTATGATTTTGACCTCGGATGCAGAAACTTCCTTCTGAAGAAAGATTTGGAACGTCGATTAGAGTGGGCGTACGCGTGTGGAATCTTCATTTGAAGCTCTGAATAGAAAAAGTCTTCATCGTCGGTTGATTCTAGGGTTTTGAAATACCAGGGTTTCGGTTTCGGCAAACTTCCGATGATTGGAATCGGACGTTCGTAGATCCTAGAGTTTCGCCTCGAAACGGTTGTGATATATGGAAAAAGAGAAGTTCTAACATTTCTCTGAAATTTTTTTGGAACTTTTCCCATAGTGTTCCAAGGGTGGAACTTTTTGGAAATTTTATTCCTATAGTGTTCCAAGGGTGGTACATCTTTGAAATTTATTCTTTTCCTAAGGTTCTTGTCCTAGGTTTAAGCGAATACTGCTTGCGTCATAAGTTCCGTCGGTTCGAATCTTGTCCTTTCACCAATTTATTCCAAGCTAAAAACTTGGGTCTTACACTTACCACTACGCCAAAACCAATTGGTGTTAGTGAGAGCGCAACGTTATTTCCTTATAGCGTAGCAGACAGCGCCCCGTTTCGAACGCTACCTAGCAGGCAGGATGCTGGCCCACCTGGACCCAACACCCAGCTCCCTCAAAGTGGTGGCTTTTGCATGTTGGCTGGTTCATCAACGAATGCCAACAATGGGAAATCTATTAAGAAGAAGAATGAGCTTTTAAAATAATAGGGAAGGGGAAATGCCTCTTCTGCCTTGAGTTCGGGGAAGATACAATCCATTTATTGTTTATATGCAAATTCTCATACGGAGCGTGGATGTTATGTTATTGTTGGTTGTTAGTTCAAATTGTCTTTTCCACTATTGGAAATATCCACTTTCTTCATCATGCAGCTTGGGGTGTTTAGAGTATTTGGTTGCATAGAACCCTAGTTTTCAATGGAAAGCAATCTAATTCAAATACTGTTATGGAGCGGGTCTTGGGTTTGACTTTATCGTTATTAAAGTACTTCAAATACACATTCCAAGAATGGGAGAGAGAACCAATTGTGTGCATTTCTGGTTCAGTATAATTGTTAGTTGTTTTTTCCTTACCTCTAGTCAACCCAATTTTGGTGTAGCATTTTCTCTTATGTGATGAAATATGGGCTTGATAATTTAATGTCCTTGTGTGTTATGTGTGTGTGTATATATATATATATATATGTATATATATATATATATGTGTATATATATATATGGGTTAAGCATTATATTAGTCCCTGTCTTTGTGTCGCCGTCTGATCTAGGTCCCTCCCCGAAAAATTCATTGTAAATTGTCCTCATGTTTGAAAATTATTTGGAGCGGATCCTCGCCAGAGTTCAGAGCTCCGGCGAGCGCTGATTTGACAAGCTGACTGTGTTAAGTCAACTGATGTGGAATAAAAAAAAATTCAAAATAAAAATCACAAATCAGATTTATTTTTCGATGAGTACAAATCAGATTTATTAAACAATATTAACTTATTCCTAATTATAACCTTAATAATCAACTAAATTAATTCCCCCAAACTTATCCAGGAAGAAGAAGATCATGAGAACTGAATCCCCATGGAAGAACCATCAAGAGAAAAAGCTGGCTGATTCCAACATCAACAACAATACCCAGATGATCCCACAAGTTATGCAAGTCCTTCAAGCTCTCAAACACTCTTCTTCTTCTTCCTCCATCTTCAAGCATCTCACGATATCCAACACTCTTCTTCTTCTTCCTCCAACCACTCACCCGCCATTAACGCTCACCTCCAACTCCACACCACTCTCCCCACCGATTCTCCACTCTCCCACCACCTCCACCGCCTCAAATCCCTCCAAACCCAAACAACGTCGTGGACTCCGTTCGCCACTCAAAACCCTTCCTTCGATGCCTACTACAAGGAGCAGATTTGGTTGATGGCTTTTAATCTCATCTTCAGCTTCTTATTCTTCTTCTACATCATCAACTGGTTCCAAACACAGACTTTCAGTCTCTGCCCTTCGATTCCCTCCACAACGCCAAAGGCCTCCGCTCCTTCCTTTTGCGACCCCTTTCTGCCCACTCCATCTCCCGAGTCGCCGCTTCCATCGAAGCCAAGCTTCAAGTATGGATCGACCGTGAAGCCACCCAAACGCTCTCATGCTCCCTCAACAACAACCACGACCTCCTCCTCCTCCTCCTCCTCCTCCTTCACCCTCACCCACCTGCAACCTCAACCTCACCCTCACCCTCACCCACCTGCAACCGCACCCTCACCCCCAAACCCCAACCCGCAATCCCAACAAGTCAACGGATGGTCCAGATCGAGAGAAAGAGAGGGAGAGGAAGTTTGAATCGACGATAGAGAGAGATGAAGGTGGAAATGGCGAGTGAGGGTGAGGGTGATGGGTTTTCCATGGTTGTGGATCACGTCGGCGATGCCTAGTTCCATGGCGGATCTGAGCTTGGGAAAGTTCAATCTCTTCACTGCCATTACTGTCGGAGGAAAAGCTTGTAGAGGTGAAGCTACCTGGCAGGCTACAGTAAACGCTTGGAGGCTTCAGGAATGAGGCTTGAAGATTGAAGAAATATTAGGGTTTGAAATTAGGGGTGTTCAGATTTAGAATTTGGGTTAATTGGGGGATTTTGAGTTAATTTGGGGAAAAACTTATTTTGTTAATTAGATTAGGGTTATATAGTTAATTTAGTTTAATTTCAGTTAATTGGATTGATAAAACTGATGTATAATTTTTTTTTTAATTTTTTATAATCCACGTAAGCAATTTTATCTCCGTCACCTTCCCAAATCAGCGCTCGCCGGAGCTCCGGCGAGGATCCGCTCCAAATAATTTTCAAACATGAGGATCATTTACAATAATTTTTCTGGTGATGGACCTAGATCAGACGGCGACACAAAGACAAGGACTAATATGATGCTTAACCCTATATATATATTGTGTAACTAGGTTGAAGCACTCCTTGTACTTCTTATTGTAACTCATTTCATTTGGCTTACCTAAAAAATGGTGGAGACTATAGTGTGTCTTTTTAAAAATTGGTCCACTAATGGACCACTAATTAAGCACTTAGATTTAAGATTTTAAGAATATTCTTGAAATTGATGGTTAGGATTAAAAATATAATAAACGGGTAAAATTGTAATCATCATGTAAGTCTCACCTTCACCCCCACCACTCTCCCCTGCCTCCCACCTCAGCCTTCTCCTAAACGTCTGCAACCACAGTGCAACCTCCAAAACCACCATACAACTACCAGAGCTCCGTCATTGTTAGATCATCTTCGACACCAACCTAGATGCCAAAACCACCAAACCCACACACATTACAAAACCTCCATGGGCCATCGCCAATTGCAGAACCCTAAACCTATAAATTAA